>NC_064638.1:270704479-271011391 GCF_023864345.2 Schistocerca serialis cubense
TTGAAGATCTGCTGAAACGTTTGAGTTCAGCTATTTATGCTATTAGGGTCATTGCAAATTTTGGCCATATACATCTCAGTAAATTAGCTTACCACGCCTATTTTCATTCTCTGCTTTCGTATGGCATCATATTCTGGGGTAACTCATCATTGAGTAAAAGAGTGTTCATTGCACAAAAACGTGTAATCAGAATAATTGCTGGAGCTAATCCAAAATCATCCTGCAGACACTTATTTAAAGAGCTAGAGATCTTCACTGTAGCCTCACAAAATATATGTATTTGTTATTAACAATCCAAGTGAATTCAAAAGTAATAGCAGTGTACATGGCTACAGCACTAGAAGAAAGGATGATCTTCACTACTCAGGGTTAAATCTAACTTTGGCTCAGAAGGGGGTAAATTATGCTGCCACAAAAGTCTTTGGTCACTTACCTAATAACATCAGAAGTCTGACAGATAGCCATATAGCATTTAAAAGGAAATTAAAAGAATCTCTTAATGGCAACTTCTACTCATTAGATGAATTTTTGAATATAGTAAGTGGGTAACTTCCCCAACCCCAACCAAAAAACAAATTAAATATTAAGCGTCGTGTAATATTTTGTGTAATGTAATATCTTGTATAGACACCTTTTATTAACCTGACATGTTCCACATCATTACGAAGTGTGGTATTCATGATCTATGGAACAAGTACTAATCTAATCTACAGCAGAACTGAATGTCGCATCGCGAGCAATGTTAGAATGTCATTTGGTAGGATGAGACTTTTTTCACATTGTTTCCAATATCTGACCCAGTTGAATGAAACATGGCGGAGATTCGTTGATGATTTGGGCAGCAACTATATCGAGATATTCCATGGCTCTCAATGTTACTCTGCAAGGTCACATTACTGCCAGTGTTTATGTCACTATTTTGGCTGATCAGGTCCTTTCCATGGTACAGTGTTTGTTGCCCAACGGTGATGTGGAGCTGAGATGACAGGGCGCTGTTCACTCAGTTCGCATCGCCCAGGATTTGATTTGTCAGCATGAGGATGAATTGCTGTATCCCTCCTGACCACCACAGTTAGCAGATCTGAATGTTACAGTGCCTTTGTGGCTCTGCTTCAGAGAGAGGGATGCATATCACTATCCACCTCTGTCTTCGTTACTGAATTTGCCACTGTTTCGCTGGGAGAATGGTACAAGATACCGTTAAAAATGGTCTGCAGCTCGTGATCTGTTGGCTAGCGTTGTTGTCTCTGGATCATGAGGTCCCGGGTTCGATTTCTGGCCAGCTCAGGGATTTTCTCTGCCGGGAACTGGATGTTTATTTTGTCCTCATCCTTTCGTCATTATTCGGGAAAGTGGCGAGACTCGGCAGTTAAAAGGTTGGGAATTTGTACGGGCGCTGATGACCATGCAGCTGAGCGTCCCACAAACTCAGCATCATCATCACCATTAAAAATCATTCAGAACCTGAATGTAATCATTGCGAGACAAATGAAAGCTGTTTTAAATGGCAACGCTTTTCCTACACCGTATTTACGGTGTTTCCATGTCTTTGTCTCCGCTGGGTTACTTCCATTGCAACCCTCATCCATCGTGAAACTACCTTGTAATAGCACTAACACAGATAATGAACGCTACAAACCAGCCTCAGTGTCATAAAGCTAGATGAATAATTATTTAGTTGTTTGTTAAATTTAGGTTTCGGTCATCAGTTTCCGTTGGAGTGTGTGAACCGTAGCTACTTGTTTGTGGAAAAGCCAGCACCAAATTCACAGAAATTCGATAAGAATATTTAAAAACGAGATAGAAGCACAATAAAATTGACTGCGGTGAACAAAATAAAAAGTATTTTGAAGAGTAACGCTCTAAACTACAGTTGGAAGATCCTGTACAGCATTGCTAGTATGTTTAATGAGGACTTTCAGCTTGAAAATATGGGCAGTATTGCTCTCACTTCTCAGGTGTGCTGGAAACCTATTCCAAACGAAACCTGCAGATTAGTGCACATTTTCCAAAAATGGGTCTGAGCACTATGGTACTTAATATCTGAGGTCATCAGTCCCCAGGACTTAGAACTACTTAAACCTAACCTGACATCACACACGTCCATGTACGAGGCAGGATTCGAACCTGCGACCGCAGCAGCAGCGCGGTTCCAGACTGAAGCGCCTAAACCCGCTCGGCCACAGCGGCCGGCTGCACATTTTATAAGGAACTGTTCAAGAAGTGTTATCATCCAAGTTCAAATCCTTTTTTCTTTTTCTATCCGGCTGTTACTAAAGAATGTGACAGTTCCATTTGAATGGTTTTATATCACAAATACTGCCTGACAAAAAAAAGGTGTAGTGTCCAGAAGGGAAGGAGGGAACTAAATGCAGCTTCATGAGCTGAGAGGCAGGTGTTGTTATTTCAGTGAGTACAAAATTGAACCAATTTACAAGGAACTTCGAAATATGAGCTCATTTATCGACATGATGTTGCATCTCCTATGTCCTGGATGCATGCGCTGATTTGGTAGGAGAGAGTGTCACAAAGCCATTGTCTTCTCTCCTGAAGCAAACTGACTCACAACTCTTGATAACTGGGCCTTCATATACTGGCACTGGGACAGCGTTGGCGTCCAAGGTAGTCTAATACATGTCCTAGCAGGGACAGATCATGCTGGACACGAAATACTCACCAACTCGCAAGCACATAAAGTGTGCGGACGAGTAATGTTCCTTTGAAAAATAGTATCACAATACCGTGGCATGAGAAGTAGTACGTGACATACCGTTGTGTCGTCAGATTTCCGTCAGTCAGTACCGTCCGTGATCTTAAGTCATAACTGAAGTCTCTCCAGATTATGAAGTAAAACGTTGTGCCTCTCCAAATAGTGGAAGAATGGAACCTTATGAGGTAGCCTTTATTTGCAGATAAGAGCGCATTTCACTTTATTTCCAGTTCTGCTATTTCACATACGTGAAGTGAACGTACGCTGCCGTACGTGTCGAGTAAGGAGCGAGCGGTGGGTCCCCACGCTGGCTTGCAGGGGCGGTTGGCCATCTGGAGCTTCCAGAGACGGTGGAACGAGGTACAGATGCAGAAATCGCTCGTGACCTCAGCAAAGAGATACGTAGTGAAAGTACTTTTATTCTGGCACGAATCAAGTAATTGTTATTAATCAATATTTGCTAACAGAAGTTGCATTTTGCCACAGACATTAGGAGGAGTCTACAGGTTATCAACACTATCTTTCAGTAATTTTACAATGCCAGTCTTCTGGAAGGGACAATTGATCTGCACAAGTATGCATCCATCCTAGGGAAGCATATCCATCCGTACATGCAGTGTTTTTCCTTGGCACGATGGAATCTACAAGCAGGGCAATGTAACATGTTACACAGCTTGCAGTGTACGTGCGTGGTTAGAAGAGCACCAATATGAGCTTACCGTACACACCTGGCCACCAGACACCCGGATTTAAACCCGGTCGAGAACCTGTGTGACCACATCGATCGGGCTGTTAGCGGCAAGACCCTCAAACGAGAAACCTCACTGTCCCTCTTGCTACAGGCTCATGATGCAGAGCATGGTTATTCAGGCTACTGACAGGTGGTCACAGTAATGTGAGTGAAAGTGTACATCGAAACATAGCATAGAGAAAGAGAAACACATTTGCGCCTCAATTACTCGGTTCACTACAAAATCAAATATCAAGGAGCAGTTGTATACCAGTTGGAGTGAAGGCTGAAAAGCCGGCCGAAGTGACCGAGCGGTTCTAGGTGCTTCAGTCTGGAACCGCGCCACCGCTACGGTCGCAGGTTCGAAACCTGCCTCGGGCATGGATGTGTGTGATGTCCTTAGTTTAGTTAGGTTTAAGTAGTTCTCAGTTCTAGGGGACTGATGACCTAAGATGTTAAGTCCCATAATGCTCAGAGCCATTTGAACCATTTGAAGGCTGAAAATTACTATACCTGGTGATGATAGCCAGAAACTCAACGGTACATTAGAAGAAACATACAAGAAGCTCGATGTATGGAGATAAACCGTCCGCCCAAAAAGTTCCGGAACTGGTTTTGTTCCCGACACGCAAGCGACATCAACGCTGTTACTAGGTGGTAGCATCAACTAACATTTTTAAACAACGTATGTGCACTCGACCAATCAGTTGTGAGCAGGCAATGTTTAGTAGTGGAAGTGTTCAAATGTGTTTGAATTCCTAAAAGACCAAACTGCTGAGGTCAACTGTCCGTAGACTTACACACTACTTAAACTAACTTTTGCTACACCCATGCCCGAGGGAGGACTCGAACCCCCGGCGGGAGAGGCCGCGCAATCCGTGACATGGCGCCTCTAACCCCGCGGCCACTCCTCGCGGCTTAGTGGAAGTGAGGCCGTGGAGTGGTAACGTTGTCGAGTCGCAAGTCGCAACGCAGCAATATCACTAAATGAAGTGTTCGAGACATTCTCCGAATATTTGGAAGAAAAAAAAAGTCTGCAAAGTTTGTCCCGAAAGCCTCGATTTCCAAATCAAAACAACGACTTATGGGCGGCTGTAGCGACTTGTTTGAAATGCAGTATGTGCACAGTTATTTCTGGAAAAAATAATCACAAGCGAGGAGACATAGTAAACTGCAAGTTCACATTGACGACATAACCGACGTTCATGGTTGTATGAACGGCCTGTGCTTCATACTCATGTGGGGGGAGACTATGTGACATTAAAACCATCATCTTCATTTTCTCTATTTTTTATTAACCCACTCTCGAAACTTTTTGTACTAACGGGGCGGCCTTTTCTAATACAGTAAGGGAAGGGAGTATCAAACTTGCAACAAGATATGAAAGTTATTAAATGAATCATCGTGAACGATATCTACTGATCGTACAGAAAAAATTACACAAAAAATCTTTGAAATCAATGAGAAATTAATTAATCACTAATAGGAATAACAATTCATCGATCATGTTAGCAAATGAAACTGAGATACAGAACAGAGCCCTTCAAAACAACAACTTACCTAATTTCCCCATCATCACCACGACTACTTCCATATGTAATAAACGAACACGTACAAATATAAATTACGATAAAAACCTCTA
Organism: Schistocerca serialis cubense; assembly: GCF_023864345.2. Classification (NCBI taxonomy): domain Eukaryota; kingdom Metazoa; phylum Arthropoda; class Insecta; order Orthoptera; family Acrididae; genus Schistocerca; species Schistocerca serialis. The sequence continues at coordinate 270,709,562 of NC_064638.1, forward strand.
CCAGAATTTTCACTCGTCTCCCATTAACTTCTCTCCCTCCCCCCGATCACCACAACACACAAATAGACATATATACCACAAACCAGTGAAAACTAAATTCTGTAAGCCAACCTGTGAGCTCAGTACTATATGGAAAAACTACACAAAGCCATATCTGTGTAGAAAACAGCGACGACCTACGTAGGGTACACCATATTGACGACGGTCATTCAGATTTGTTAGTAGTGCGTGTGCTTGCGACTACTTAGACAACGTCACATAGTATCAGTAAAGAGCAACTTTATTTCTCGTTCTTAGCGGAACATTTCGATAGTGTGCCCCGGCCTATCACAGCGGCTGTGACGTCACGGCTTGGCTTCACGGAGAACTCGCTCCAATTGGCTCACTGCAGCCAATACAACACAAACAAGAGACGGCAGAAGGCACTGCCACAACTGGCAATACTGCAGTTAACACACTCAGTAACCATGCTTTTTTAAATGTACATTTATGAACGTGGACCTCGTGAATGCACGTAAATGTCCACACAGAACTTCAGGTCTCTACAGAATAACTAAATATTGTTCCACCGCGGCACGAATGTGAAGAAAGGAACAAACAAAATCGTTACTTTGTCCAAAAACAGGTTAAAACCTTGATTAACTTATGCACAAAAATAGTTCTTTTTAATCTAGCAGTTTTTAGACGTCAGCCTCCGACTGTAATAATGAAACATATTTAAAACTATTTTATTACGTATCTACTTGTATACATATAGTTAGAACTAAAATAGGTATTAAGGCCCACCGATAATGCTTCAAAAATAGAATTAGGGAAAGCATGTGGAAGACAAACAAAGCGCCTTTTATTTTTCGCCGAGATGAATCGTATACATTAAGAACACAGTAATAATTAAGCTAAAAGTTAAGGTATGACAGAAGATGTATAACATAACATAACATATTCACTAGCAGATAAAGCAAGTTGTGGATCTGTCGTACTATACTGGAAAAAAACAATTCTTCGTACTTAACACCAAAAGCAGTATTTTTCAAAACTATGGTTCATATCAACAGGACTAGTAAGGAGTGTACAGAAAACCTCGGGAGAATGTCACAGAATATTGTAAACCACGTTAGGTAAACTCTATATAAAATGTATGCACCGTCTGTACGAAAACTGACGCAATGGCTTTGACGCTGAAATCGTCTGAGTGAATTTCACATCGCCGCCCGACCACTTTTGTGTACTTGCCCCTACTTCAGTTCAGCTGAACTCCGCACGGTTCCTTCAACAAGCCTATGAATGGTTTTATTCATCTTCTTTATCCCGATGAGCTAATGATTCGCCTCTTTATATCTCGATGTCGGTGGCAGTCAGATAGTATCCTTCCTTTGTTCGAAAACCTACTTGTGTTTCTTTCGGAACTAGTTTTCAGTCAGATACGCAGAAAAATCTTCTGTCCCTTTCCATAGCGTTGCGATGCGCATCGTTAAGTTATGAAACAAAATTGAGCTAGATGCCTGTTTCTCACTGCGAAAGACGTCGCTCTTACGGTTGCTAAATTCCACAATCCCGTTCCGCCGCGTCGGTACAGCGCTTTTCACCGAGCGGACGTATTTCACCAGACTCGGGTGGCACAAGCATTTGTTACCGCAGTACCGAATGGTTGCCATGGCGAAAATTACACGCAATCGTCCTAATGCGCCAACGGCGAGTTCTCCTAATGGCGCCGAAATCGACTTTCCACAATTGGCCACTACTGTCCACAACTACGCTCGCCACATGTGCCGTATACGCCCTCACCCACACGCCGCCCACACCTACCCACCCACCGACCTCAACGGTCACCCTCATCCCTTGATCACCCAGCCGCAGACACACACATACCCGCACGCACGCACGCACACACACACACACACACACACACACACACACACACACACACACACACGTCCACCAGACAATCATTCTCTCTCTTATCCCTCTCTCTCTCTCTCTCTCTCTCTCTCAAACACACACACACACACACACACACACACACACACACGCACACATACATACACACACAGAATCTCACGCTCACGCACACGCAAGCACCCACATACACACACAGCTTCAACTTCTTCGGCCAAATAGTAGGTTGGTGCGTAAGTCCGTAGCGATTTTCCTTAAGTTTATTGAACAGAACAGATATACTTAACAGAAACTTTAGTCATCAATAATATGTTGTCCTTCACTATTTACAACAGTCTGCCAAGGCTGGGGTAACTTTTCGGTTCCACGACTGTCGTAATCACGTGGTTTTGAGGCGAAAAACTCGTCGAGCTATGTTCGGAACGCAGTTTCATTCGGAAAGGAAGTTCATTGAAGGTTGTTCGATAGAGAGCGAAAAAGGTGAACATATAAGGGCGTAAGATCACGTGAATAGGTGTATGCGGAGTGACTTCCCAACCCAAGTCCTTACAGTGTTCTTTATACGCTACTGGCCATTAAAATTCCTGCACCAAGAAGAAATGCAGATGATAAACGGGTATTCATTGGACAAATATATTATACTAGAACTGACATGTGATTACATTTTCACGCAGTTTGAGTTCATAGATCCTGAGAAATCAGTACCCAGAACAACCACCTCTGGCCTTGATACGCCTGGGCATTGGATGGCGTGTACAGGTACAGTTGCCCATGCAGCTTCAACACGATACCACAGTTCATCAAGAGTAGTGACAGACGTAATGTGACGAGCCAGTTCCTCGACCACCATTGACCAGACGTTTTCAATTGGTGAGATATCTGGAGAATGTGCTGGCCAGGGCAGCAGTCGAGCATTTTCTGTATCCAGTAAGGCCCGTACAGGACCTGCAACATGCGGTCGTGCATTATCGTGCTGAAATGTAGGGTTTCGCCGGGATCGAATGAAGGGTAGAGCCACGGGTCGTAACACAACTGAAATGTAACGTCCACTGTTCAAAGTGCCGTCAATGCGAACAAGAGATGACCGAGACGTGTAACCAATGGCAGCCCATACCGTCACGCTTCTAATGTGCGTTCACCACGATGTCACTAAACACGGATGCGACCATCATGATGCTGTAAACTGAACTTAGATTCATCCGAAAAAAAATGACGTTTTGCCATTCGTGCACCCAGGTTCGTCACTGAGTACACCATCGCATGCGCTCCTGTCTGTGATGCAGCGTCAAGGGTAACCGCAACCATGGTGTCCAAGCTGATAGTCCATGCTGCTGCAAACGTCGTCGAACTGTTCGTGCAGATGGTTGTTGTCTTGCAAACGTTTTCATCTGTTGACTCAGCGATCGAGACGTGGCTGCACGATCCGTTACAGCCATGCGGATAAGATGCCTGTCATCTCGACTGCTAGTGATACGAGGCCGTTGGGATCCGTCACGGCGTTCCGTATTACCCTCCTGAACCCACCGATTCCGTATTCTGCTAAAACTCATTGGATCTCGACCAAAGCGAGCAGCAATGTCGTTATACGATAAACCGTAATCGCGATAGGCTACAATCCGACCTTTATCAAAGTCGGAAACGTGATGGTACGCATTTCTCCTCCTTACACGAGGCATAACAACAACGTTTCACCAGACAACGCCGGTCAACTGCTGTTTGTGTATGAGAAATCGGTTAGAAACTTTCCTCATGTCAGCACGTTGTAGGTGTCGCCACCGGCGCCAACGTTGTGTGAACGCTCTGAAAAGCTAACCATTTGCATATCACAGCGTCTTCTTCCCGTCGGGCCTTTCTGGATACAGAAAATGTTCGACTGCTGCCCCGGCCAGCACATTATCCGGATCTCTCACCAACTAAAAACGTCTGGTCAATGGGGGCCGAGCAACTGGCTCATCACAATACGCTAGTCGCTACTGTTGACGAACTGTGGCGTCGTGTTGAAGCTGCATAGGGAGCTGTACCTGTACACGCAATCCAAGGTCTGTTTGACTCAATGCCCAGGCGTATCAAGGCCGTTATTACGGCCAGAGGTGGTTGTTCTGGGTAGTGATTTCTCAGGATCTATGCACCCAAACTGTGTGAAAATGTAATCACCTGTCAGTTCTAGTATTATATATTTCTCCAATGAATACCCGTTTATCATCTGCATTTCTTCTTGGTGTAGCAATTTTAATGGCCAGTATTGTACTATCTAATAGCTGAGTTATTTCCCAGTCTGTTTTTATAATAGGGGTTTGTAGAGACCTATGAACACGTCCGTTCATGAGCTTTAATGCTGTCGCCAAATTCCACTCTGTACTCCAGGATTTTGAAACACTATAAATACACACCCTTCGTGAGAGCAGGCTTTGCCTGCGGGGGAAACAGTTACTGTCGAATTTAGATTTGTCTGGACAGCCACAACTCGCACTCAGTACGTTTTATTGACTGGTTTCGCTGTTAAATGTAACAGCCAACTACTGTACTTTAAACTTACTATTCCAGGGTTTCTGATGATGCTATTGTTAAACAGAAGGACTAAACCGGTCAATAAAGAGTACTAAATGTTACTTGGGGGCTGTCCTCAAAAACTTTAAATACACACGCGTTCTAGAAACATAAGGAACTTATCCTACACCAACGAACATTCGACCTGACGTCCACACTAGGAGAGGGGTTCCAACGCCACCTGACCGCCAGTGCTTTAGTGTAACCACCTTCAGACCGAACCGCAACTAAGGCGAAGAACTAAGCAAATCTCGGCCAACGAAGCGATTGACGAGTATACTGTACGTCGGGTGCACCACTTTCTACGGACTGAACTGAGAAACTTGTATGGAGGTTCAAATACGCGAGGAGAGTTTGCACCTTATGCCATGCATTTTACGTTGGTTTGCAGAGTATGTTTGTACCTTTGGACGTTCTGCGTTTCATATGCAAGTGGTTTAAGAAGTGCTAAGGAAAATGTTCCTTAACTGCGACTGCAGATTAGTGTCTTTCCATTCTGGATGCAGCTGAGCCGCAACATCACATTCTAACGTCCATTCACTGTACAGAACAACATCTCTCCTCTCCGACGTGTTCACCTTTGGTAACAGGCGTATCCTTCGTAGCGTCTCTGCGTTCGCGAACAACGGAATGTTTTGTCAGCGGATGCGTGAGTGGCAAAGTAGCGCTTCCGAACCGTAATGAGAATTGTACATTTAATTAAGTCGCGGCCCGTGAAACGCGTTGTGCCGCGCGGGATCACGGTTCCACCGCCGGCGCGCTCTCGGCGAACGTAAATAACTCGCTGCCACGGCTGTTAATTTATTCAGGAATCTCCCCGCAGCGCGTGGCGGCGGCGCGGCATTCGTCGTGTAATCACCTAATGCGTCCCCCCTAATGACAACGACATCGACCTGCTCCCGGCCACCGCGCCGGCACTCCCGACCCTGCACACCGCGCTTCCTGCGAGTGTACTGCGGTTTTTGTGCGGCGAGCAATAAGCACGCTGTCGCGGGTGAGGGAGGAGACGGGGGAAAAAAGGGCGAAATCCTGAAGACACGCAATCAAATTGATAGGTGAGACGGTTGTATGAGGGCCGGACTACACGGCTGTCTGCCCCCGGTCCCTCCCTCCCGGCTGGCAGCCCCATTCGGAAGGAGGTAAATATTGCATGGAATGGTAATGCGGGCCGGGTGCATTATTTAGAGAGCGAGCTGGCCCGCCGAGGTCGGACTCTGCCATCGATCGCGCACGCACGTGTGTTCGCGGGTAAGCGCCGCGTGCTGGCTGACCCCGCGACCGTCAGATCCGTGTCCTCGCAAAAACCGGACTGCCGTCGCGAAGGCCGTTTGACGCTGCGCCTGGCCGATTCCCACTGATCAGCTCTCGAACTTCGAGCAGAAAACGGGGAACGATGAACAAGTGCCGGGGCAGCTTGCCGCTGTCCGTGGTGAACTGGCCACCACCAGCAAAATATCACTCTTCGTACAAGTTCTGTACTTACAAGGGAACCTCCCCATCGCACCCCCCTCAGATTTAGTTATAAGTTGGCACAGTGGATAGGCCTTGAAAAACTGAACACAGATCAATTGAGAAAACAGGAAGAAGTTGTGTAGAACTGTGAAAAAATAAGCAAAGTATACAAACTGAGTAGTTCATGGGAAGATAGGCAACATCAAGGACACTGGGACCGCAGGAGCGCCGTGGTCTCGTGATAACGTGAGTAGCTGCGGAACGAAAGGTCCTTGGTTCAAATCTTCCATCGAGTGAAAAGTTTCATTTTTTATTTTCAGTTTATGTGACAAACTCTTATGTTTTCATCACTTTTTTGGGAGTCATTATCACATCCACAAGAAAACCTAAATCGGGCAAGGTAGAAGAATCTTTTTACCCATTCACCAAGTGTACAAGTTAGGTGGGTCGACAACATATTCCTGTCATGTGACGCATATGCCGTCACCAGTGTCGTATAGAATATATCAGATGTGTTTTCCTGTGGAGGAATCGGTTGCCCTATGACCTTGCGATCAAATGTTTTCGGTTCCCATTGGAGAGGCACGTCCTTTCGTCTACTAATCGCACGGTTTTGCGATGCGGTCGCAAAACACAGACACTAAACTTATTACAGTGAACAGAGACATCACTGAACGAACGGACAGATAATAACTACGCAAAAATAAAGAAAGTAAAGTTTTCACTCGAGGGAAGACTTGAACCAAGGACCTCTCGTTCTGCAGCTGCTCACGCTACCACGGGGCCATGGCGCTCCTGAGCTCACGATGTCCATGATGTTGCCTATGACGCCTATGGACTACTCAGTTTGTATATTTTGCTTATTTTTTCACAGTTCCACACAACTTCTTCCTGTTTTCTCAATTGATCTGTGTTCAGTTTATCAGGGCCTATCCATTGTGCCAACTTATAACTAAATCTGAGGGGGGTGCGATGGGGAGGTTCCCTTGTTAGAAGCCGGCCGGCCGCTCCAGTCCGGAACCGCGCGACCGCTACGGTCGCAGGTTCGAATCCTGCCTCGAGTATGGATGTGTGTGATGTCCTTAGGTTAGTTAGGTTTAAGTAGTTCTAAGTTTTAGGGGACTGATAAAAAAAAATGTCGTGTGGCTAGGGCCTCTCGTCGAGTAGACCGGTTGCCGGGTGCAAGTGTTTCGATTTGACGCCACTTCAGCGACTTTCGCGGCGATGGGGATGAAATGATGATAACTAGAACAACACAACACCCAGTCCCTGAGCGGAGAAAATCTTCGACCCAGCCGGGAATCGAACCCGGGCCCTTAGGATTGACATTCTGTCGCGCTGACTACTTTTTTTTTTTCTTCTTTTCTTTACCTCTCATTTTGTTCACTTTTGTTCGTTGAATCTGCTCGGGGCGGACGTCATAAGACACCCGTTAAAGTTCGTTGTTGATCGATTAACGCAGTTTTTTTATTACAGAGGGCAGCTAACCCTCTGACCGTAAACGCTGAGCTACCGTGCCGGCGGTTTTTTTTTTTTTATTTTTATTAATCTCATCTTGTTCTATATTGTTCGTTGGATTTGTTCGTGGCGGCCGTCCGATGACAGCCGTTCAGGTTCTTTGTTGATCCGTTCACTCAGTTTTTTTTATTTCAGAGGGTAGCTGACCCTTTGACCAATCACGCTGAGCTACCGTGCAGTGGTCACTCAGCTACCGGGGGCGGACTAGAGGACTGATGACCTCAGATGTTGAGTCCCATAGTGCTCAGAGCCAGTTGAACCAGTTGTACTTAGAAGATCAATAAAGATGCGTAAACAAGTTACTGTGTGACAGCTACTGCATATTCTAAAAGTGGCGTGACATTTTTTTTTAAAAAACCAGCTTCAGCTTTGTGGGGCGTTCAACTGCGCGGTCATCAGCGCCCGTACATAGTCCCAATCTTTAGACAGTCCAATCTAGCCACTTTCACGAATGATGATGAAGAAAGGATGAGAACAACACAAACACCCATTCTCCAGGCAGAGAAAAATCCCCCACCCGGCCGGGAATCGAACCGGGGACCCAATGATCTAGAGGCAACAACGCTAACGACTAGACGACCAGTTGCGGACAGCTGCTTCAAAGATCAAAAGCAACTAAGAGATTAGAGGAATAAGTGCATATAATGTGGGAATACACTGAAGTACTCAAATTGTAAGTAGGCTGTTCAGGTTTTTATGTTGGTAACGCCACGTAGCGCTCTGTATGAAAATCACTGACTGTGCTATGTGTAGTCTGTGGCTGGTCGGCATTGTTGGAATACTGGCTATTGTAGTGTTGGGCAGTTGGATGTGAACAGCGCGTAGCGTTGCGCAGTTGGAGGTGAGCCGCCAGCATTGGTGGATGTGGGGAGAGAGATGGGAGATTTTTGACAGCGGACGATCTGGACGTGTGTTCGTCAGAAAAATGAAATTTGTAATGACTTTTGAACACTATTAAGGTAAATACATTTTTTTTCTCTATCAAAATCTTTCATTTGCTAACTATGCCCATCAGTAGTTAGTGCGTTCAGTAGTTAGAATCCCTTATTTAGCTGGCAATATTGGCGCTCGCTGTATTGCAGTAGTTAGAGTAACGAAGATTTTTGTGAGCTAAGTGATTCATGAAAGGTATAGGTTATTGTTAGTCAGGGCCATTCTTTTGTAGGGATTATTGAAAGTCAGATTGCGTTGCGCTAAAAATATTGTGTGTCAGTTTAGTGTTGATCAGAATAAGTAAAGAGAGAAATGTCTGAGTACATTTAGTTTTGCTTAGCTGTTTGAAAATCAAATAATGTAAGGGTTTACCACCAGAGTAATTTATAAATTTTTCTAAAGGGGTGTTTCAAAATATTTACATCTTTTATTTCGTATCTTTCTTAGTATAGTTCATCATCATACAGGGGCCAATATGCAGGAAACAAGTAACTGCCAAGTACTGTAACTGGGCGACTGCAAGTGGAGATCGGTGTCACTGTAATTGTGAGCTTAAGATGCGGCTCTTAACTGGCTCCGACTGTTCCACGATGGCCGGCCGCGGTGGTCTAGCGGTTCTAGGCGCTCAGTCCGGAACCGCGCGACTGCTACGGTCGCAGGTTCGAATCCTGCCTCGGGCATGGATGTGTGTGATGTCCTTAGGTTAGTTAGGTTTAAGTAGTTCTAAGTTCTAGGGGACTGATGACCATAGATGTTAAGTCCCATAGTGCTCAGAGCCATTTGAACCATTTTTTGTTCCACGATGTTGTGTTTAGGAATGCTGCACACTCAGTTCGCTAGACAAACAAGTCGTATTATTGAGTTTTATTACAATGAGACAATTACAGTACTTCACTTTGATACTCAGATATTTCGGAAGTAAAGGGCGACATACAAATAATTAGTCTTCTTCAGAATAGCCAACACAAGTCTATGCTACATAGAGTGTACAAATGATAGATGCTACAATGCACCACTAACGAAGTGGCTAACGTAGAAGCTGCTATCGAAGCCGGCTCCTCCAGTATGGCGTGGCGCTTATGTCCTCTTCACCTAAGCGCCGCTGCTGTCGCGTTGTTGTCCTGGAAGGGAGGTCGGTCAGCGTGCGATTGGCTGCCTTCTTCTCACAGCCTTCTCTTCTTTGTCGTTCTCGACTGGCGTGCTGGTGCTGACTTTACGCCGTAACACACGAGAAATACATTTCCAGTTATTAAGAACGTATTCATTCCTATTCGATACAGAAGAACGTAAATAAGGCTTTTTACATCGATCTGCGATGGCGGAAGTATACAAGTGATGCGATAAATAGCAAGGAGAATGGATCACAGATAAAGGTGTTTCCGAACGTTCAGGATTTAGCAGTTAAGGTCCAAGAAACATCACGTTTCTTAAACGTGTCGATACTTACTACGATAGAATATTTTGAGAGTATCCAAATTGTTTCTTGATAGATTCATTGAAAAAAAAATGTTACTGGAATTCCACTGGTTTTGTCTGTTGGCTTCACTCGATCGGCTGCTCCCTGCAATATCCTTGTATAAACAAGTTAGAAACAGTCTCAAACTTAGCGCGTTTTGCAGAGGTGCTACTGTTGGACTAGAAGTTAATATCAACTATGTTCACGGCCGATATTTCGCCAGCAGAATACTGTGGATCTGTTCAAACAACCTGCGTGTTATCCAAAACTTCTGTCCAGTACTTAGTTACGAAAGGACGTTAGCCTTTATGTAATAGGCTTTAACGACTGGATATCATATTTACTGATGAGTCTTCCGGGCTGCATTCGGGAGGACGACGGTTCAAACTCACGTCTGGCTATCCTGATTTAGGTTTTCCGTTATTTCCATAATTTTGCGTCAGGCAAATGCCGGGACGGTTTTTAATTGAAAGGGCACGGCCACTTCCTTCCCCATATTTCCCTAATCCGATGGGACCAATGACCTCACTGTTTAGTCCCCTCCCCCCCCCCCCAAAAAAAAAAAAAAAATCAACCACCAACCAAATCAGCAAGACTCAGCGGCGCCAGAAACACCTTCGAAGATGTCCTGCGCAGCTCTAGACGCGAAATATCAGGAGTCGAAAAGTTTCTTCGACCACGGCCATACAGCCGGGAAGATTTATCAGAAAAAAAAATGGTTGTTCAGGGATATTTCCTAAGGAGTTTGGCATAATGGACCCGTGTTCTCCGAGGTATTATTACAGAGTCAGCCGTGACCATCGACTGCTCAATTTACAACATCCGCCAGAGCGCGCTATCTAAACGCTATCTCTGGCTTCCTTGACTCCACTTACCGTCAAGGAGTATATAATACAGACGCGGAATCGGGAGTTTAGAGCGTCTGACAAGGAAGTGAACATGGCCAGTCAGTAATGCGGCCCTTATTTACGTATACTAACTTTCGAATCCCTGATAAACAGGATGAGTGATGTGTTTCGTTCCAAAGACGAACAAACAAGCTATTAAGGAGGTGGTCATAATGTTTTGGCTCAGTGTATATTACAATGGTACAATTCTGCAGGTACATTGAGCAGTATACGTGAGGAATGAGCCGAAAGCGTGTTGCGGATACAGTTAGTAGTATAGAATTAAAAACATGCCTGATGCCGAGGTTTCACGGATTGAATAGTGGTAATGTAGTATGGGGTACATTTTTTTCGTATATTAGTCGGAAATTTTCAAAACGTAGGAAATTATGTGTAAAGTTGCTTGGAAGTTGTCAACAGTTTCCATTCTCAAATAGTTGATGAATATTGCCTTGATAATTTAGCGTCCTGCATTACGGTGTCTCGGAAAATACAGCAGTCGTCGGCCCTTACAACTTTGACACTCTGTAGGATCGATGGATGATGTTCACGGGCAAGAGAAACAAATTAAAGATAGGAATCAATGTGAGCAAACTTCAACCAACGACCCTACAGAACACACATTGTTGCCGGCGGTGGTATCGCATCAGGCTTTCAGCTGCTAACATGTACTTACTACTTCGACTCATCAACAAGCGCGCATTTGTCACAATAGTTTACATACTTTCAATGCGTGCAATAGTGAAATTTCGCCCTCCTGTGAACTCTTCCTTACGTAGAGATTAATACTGCTGCTCAGGAGCATTTTTGTAAGAGACGGTCAAACATTATTGACTAAGTATCGAACTCCATATCATTAGCGTTTGCTGCAAATGGTTGGATTTTTCCCTTTTTTACTTCTTCGTTAAATGCCTGTGTAACGCCTTTAAACATTTTTATAATTAATTACTAGTCGTCTTCATGGAGTTAGTTATTACCTGAATTCATTACTCTTACAACATCAATAATTTCCTTAATATAAGTCGCAGGTTCGAATCCTGCCTCGGGCATGGATTTGTGTGATGTCCTTAGGTTAGTTAGGTTTAAGTAGTTCTAAGTTCTAGGGGACTGATGACCATAGATGTTAAGTCCCATAGTGCTCAGAGCCATTTGAACCATTTTTTCCTTAATATAATCTTACAGATCAAAAAAAATTTTGGCCTTCAACAATTTTTATTATTTATATCTTTTCGTCTTCTGTTTTCGTGAAACAAAATCCGTAATTTTCTAGTATTACTAGATTGTGAACCGTAGGCTGCAATTGAACTTCTTGCGATCCACGAAATTTTGTTAGTTAAAGTTGATCCCAGGTCACGGTGATACAACCCATTGTCAACGTTTAAACGACGCACATTTCCGAGTCCATTTTGATCTGAGTTAATTTATTGTGCTAATCTAAGATCAGTTGCTCTACACAAATGGTCCGAAATACCAGCATTGTCGTCAACTTTACTTCAGCTCTTAGCCACGATAAATATATTTTTCTCTTGAAAAGTTCTTCCCATACAACATCACTACTCCGTTACCCCCTGATTCATAAGTTGTTTGATTTCATTACAATCAGCTACCCCGCGAAAATTTTAGACAATCACACTGTGCTGTTCCATTGTCAATTTTAGTTAGAAATCCAGATGAATTCCACTGAAATTCCGTTGTCAGAGCCCTTTTAACTGCAACGGAGTGTGTAACGCCAGAAGTAGTGAAACGGCTACACGTACAATCTTCCTGAAGGGCGCTCTAACGCAATTTACTCGTGCCGCAGGCCTTCCCACCGAGAAATAAATTTGCTTTTACGTAGCGTAACGAGTCAGCTCAATCCGTTCCACACGTCGGGAGGCGTGGCGGCGCAGCGTTGTGCTGCGAAGCTGATGAACGACATCAGCGTTTACTGAAGCGAGAGCAGCAGCGGATGGAAACGTCGTGTATGAGGGCACCACTTTCTGAGGTACAGCTGTTTGTAACACTCTTTAGCGATTAGTAGATGAGAAACTTAGAAAGCACAAAAGCCTGAGTTAGGAGAATAAATCAAAGCGGGCATTCCTACAGGCTTCTGTTTTTAGAATGAAGTGTAATTGTCTTAGCCGGCCGCGGTGGCCGTGCGGTTCTCGGCGCTCAGTCCGGAACCGCGTGACTGCTACGGTCGCAGGTTCGAGTCCTGCCTCCGGCATGGATGTGTGTGATGTCCTTAGGTTAGTTAAGTTTAAGTAATTCTAAGTTCTAGAGCACTGATGACCAGAGATGTTAAGTCCCATAGTGCTCAGAGCCATTTTTTTGTAAGTGCTTTCTGCGAGTTTAGTCGTATACAGGGTGTCCCAGCTATCTTGTCCACCTAAAATATCTCTGGAACAATAACAGCTACTGGAAAACGACTTTCACCGGTATCAATGTAGGGCTGGGGCCCATGAATGTACATATTTGGAAACATTCTAAAACGAAAGCATATGTGTTTTTTAACACAAACTTATGTTTTTTTTAAGTGGACCTCCTATATTTTTTCTTCAGCAGTCCATAGCATGACAAAGCACATACACAATGGCGTTGATTGCATCGCAATATTCCTATTACATCCCGAGATATTAAGACGCGAAGTTGACGCTTGAAACACCCGACATGCGCTGCTAGCGCACGTCCTGAGGCTCAGGCGTGAACCCCATGCTGCCCGTAATCGCGATGTGATTGACATGCGTAATCACACTTCCATACATATCAAGAGGTCCGAAACAAATAATACGGGCCGGCCGAAGTGGCCGTGCGGTTAAAGGCGCTGCAGTCTGGAACCGCAAGACCGCTACGGTCGCAGGTTCGAATCCTGCCTCGGGCATGGATGTTTGTGATGTCCATAGGTTAGTTAGGTTTAACTAGTTCTAAGTTCTAGGGGACTAATGACCTCAGCAGTTGAGTCCCATAGTGCTCAGAGCCATTTTTTTTAATAATACGGTCTGCTGCCATCCTGCAGCATGGGGTTCACGCCTGAGCCTCAGGACGTGCGCTAGCAGCGCATGTCGGGTGTTTCAAGCGTCAACTTCGCGTCTCAATATGGGAATATTGCGATGCAATCAACGCCATTGTGTATGTGCTTTGTCATGCTATGGATTACTGAAGAAAAAATATAGGGGGTCCATTTAAAAAAACATAAGTTTGTGTTAAAAAACACATATGCTTTCGTTTTAGAATGTTTCCAAATATGTACATTCATGGGCCCCAGCCCTACATTGATACCGGTGAAAGTCGTTTTCCAACAGCTGTTATTGTTCCAGAGATATTTTAGGTGGACAAGATAGCTGGGACACCCTGTATAAGATGTACGCAAATGAAAAGGAGACTACAGTTATATGTATAAAAATTTGGATAAAAATATTATATTAATAGTTCATTTGGAACAGTACAAATATATATAATTGACATTGATAGACCGATCCCAGTGGCCAAGAAAAGAGTGGGCGGTTTCAGTATAGAAACTCATGGTATGCTGAAAGTTGCAGTTTCCCACAGTATCCTATACTTCCTTTCAAGGACTGTTTTAAGAGACCAAAGGGAGAGCCGCGAGGGGTAGCCGCGTTGCCTCAGGCGTCTTGTCACGGTCCGCGCGGGTCTCCCCTTCGGAGGTTCGACTGCCCCCTCGTCCTTAGAGTATGTTAGTTTAAGTTAGATTAAGTAGTGTGTAAGCTTAGGGACCGATGACTTCAGCAGTTTGGTCCCATAATACCTTACCACAAACTTCCAAAAATTTTCACAAAGGAAGATTTTTGGGCTGCAGGCAGGACGGTCCAGGACGTCCCATCGAAATTTTTGAAGGTGCTCGACGGCCTTGTCGGTCACATGATGCTTGCCGTTGTCCTACAGTGTTCCATTCGAAAGCTTGCCCCTGTACTTGTTCTTGATGGCCTGTTTGAGCCTCAGCGAACAGTTGTAATACCGCTCAGCGTTAATTGTTGCACCACGTGGTTGCCTGTTGATGAGTAGAGGTAGCTCGTCATCGAAACAGGAACTGAGCATCACTTTTCCGGCCTTCCGAGCAGAGTGGGCTTCTTTGGACAAGGTGTGCTGGGCTGTCACCACTCCACACTCTTCCGTTTGCAGGCAAGGTCGAAGTGGTGACACCACGTTTCATCACATGCTACAGTCAGAGCAATGAAATCCGTCCCCTGCTCCCAGTATCTCAAAGTATGGGTCCGGCAAAGACCCATCCTCGGCGTCTTCTGATACTCTGAAAGATGCTTGTACGCCCACTCTGCACAAACTTTGCCATAGCGAAGCTTTTAGTGGATTATGTATTACACAGTTCCTTTGCTTGTCGAAAATTGAACAACTATGTCACGAGTGGTGGTCTGACGGTTGATCCGTATGATTTCCTCCACAGCCAGAATCGTGGCACCGGTGGTGATAATGTGTGCCAGTCAAGGGCGTGGCATGTCCTCGATGTTTACACGTCCCACCTCGTAACACTGAAACCACCTGAATATTGTGCACCGTGCGATACACCACTCTTCGTGCACCGCTTTTAAACTGAGATAAATTTGTGAACCATACTCCCCTTCTGGGCGAAGAAACTGGATAACCGCTCTTCGTGCTGATAGGGAGGTATCCAACGTGCAACGAACTGCAGCAACAACTCTCCAGAAACGAGGGAGCTGTTACAAACCCGTTAAGTCCACTTGTGCAACTGGGAATACCACTGCGCCGTCTCTCGGCAAACTAACTCACCCACTAGGATTACATACACTACTGGCCATTAAAATTACTACACCACGAAGATGACGTGCTACAGACGCGAAAATTTAACCGACAGGAAGAAGATGCTGTGATATGCAAATGATTAGCTTTTCAGAGCATTCACACAAGGTTGGCGCCGGTGGCGACACCTACAACGTGCTGACATGAGGAATGTTTCCAACCGATTTCTCATACACAAACAGCAGTTGACCGGCGTTGCCTGGTGAAACGTTGGTGTGATGCCCCGTGTAAGGAGGAGAAATGCGTACCATCACGTTTCCGACTTTGATAAAGGTCGGAATGTAGCCTATTGCGATTGCGGTTTATCGTATCAAGACATTACTTCTCGCGTTGGTCGAGATCCAATGACTGTTAACAGAATATGGAATCAGTGGGTTCAGGAGGGTAATACGGAACGCCGTGCTGGATCCCAACGGCCTCGTATCACTAGCAATCGAGATGACAGGCATCTTATCCGCATGGCTGTAACGGATCGTGCAGTAACGTCCCGCTCCCTGAGTCAACAGATGGGGACGTTTGCAAGACAACAACCACCTGCACGAACAGTTCGACGACGTTTGCAGCAGCATGGACTATCAGTTCGGAGACCATGGCTGCGGTTTCCCTTGACGCTGCATCACAGAGAGGCACGCCTGCGATGGTATACTCAACGACGAACCTGGGTGCACGAATGGCAAAACGTCATTTTTTCAGATGAATCCAGATTCTGTTTACAGCATCATGATGGTCGCATCGGTGTTTGGCGACATCGCGGTGAACGCACATTGGAAACGTGTATTCGTCATCGCCATACTGGCGTATCATACGGCGTGTTGGTATGGGGTGCCATTGGTTACACGTCTCGGTCACCTCTTGTTCACATTGACGGTACTTTGAACAGTGGACGTTACATTTCAGGTGTGTCACGACCCGTGGCCTATCCTTCATTCGACCCCTGCGAAACCCTACATTTCAGCAGGATAATGCATGACCGCATGTTGCAGATCCCGTACGGACCTTTCTGGATACAGAAAATGTTCAACTGCTACCCTGGCCAGGACATTTTCCAGATCACTCACCAATTGAAAACGTCTGGTCAATGGTGGCCGAGCAACTGGCTCGTCACAATACGCCAGTCACTACTCTTGATCAACTGTGGTATCATGTTGAAGCTGCATGGGTAGCTGTACCTGTACACGCCATCCAAGCTCTGTTTGACTCAATGCCCACGCGTATCAGGGCCGTTATTACGACCAGAGGTGGTTGTTCTGGGTAGTGATTTCTCAGGATCTATGCACCCAAATTGCGTGAAAATATAAGCACATGTCAGTTCTAGTATAATATATTTGTCCAATGAATACCCATTTATCATCTGCATTTCTTCTTGGTGTGGCAATTTTAATGGCCAGTATTGTACAACGCCGCTACAGCGAAGGTCTTCTTTCCAATTGGGCCTACCGTTCTCGAAAAGTAAATTACGATGACAGAAGGAAATACAGTAAAAATCACGCAAAGTAAACTGAGAGGTCAAGAACGGTAATGTGCTGAGCTCCATGGTGGCGGAAGCCTTTCTGAGCGTCAGATGCTCAGCGCTCTTCATGCATCGCGGTTGGCTTGCAGCACAGCTCTCTTGTACGCTGTAGCAGCCGCGGCACTTTTTGGGATCCCGTGGGGTGAGCGTGTCGGTGGAGTTTGCAACTTCTGCCGCACGTGGCGCTACACACCGATGGTACCCCAAGCATTTATGGACCGCGGAATTGTCAATGTGCTTGTATCGGCTGTCAATTTTGAATACGTGATGGGTGATTTGGTGATTTTATTGTGTTTGAAGATTGTAGTCTAAATGCAGACATCTTTTAACGAAGAAAGGCACTACAGGAAGCATATAATGTTGAAGGTATTGTTGTACTATTAGCGTTCGTGCTACAGGTGTGTGTGTGTGTGTGTGTGTGTGTGTGTGTGTGTGTGTGTGTGTGTGTGTGTGTGTGTGAGTGTGTGTGTGTGTGTGTGTGTGTGTGTGTGTGTGTTGCTGACAGTATTGAATATTTTCGCGAAAAGTACATCGATACAACGTTTCTGCGATGTATATTAGCCTAAATAAAAATGTCGTGTGACTAGGGCCTCCCGTCGGGTAGACCGTCCGCCTGGTGCAAGTCTTTCTATTTGACGCCACTTCGGCGACTTGCGCGTCGATGGGGGTGAAATGATGATGATTAGGACAACACAACACCCAGTCCCTGAGCGGAGAAAATCTCCGACCCAGCCGGGAATCGAACCCGGGCCCAAGGATTGACACGTCGCGCTGACCACTCAGCTACCGGGGTCGGACTATAGTAGTCTGTAATACTCTAATTAATCGTCACAGATACCTAATTGCTGTGTGCCGTTCTGTACCAACGGAAAAGGAAAAAGTAGTAGAATTAGTTACTACGAATTTTCGGTTGATAATGACCTAGGATGATTCTTCCAGAAAACTTCACGTCATGTACGCTATCAAATTCATCAGCAGTTTGCCGTCGACATTTTACCGAGATAGATTAGACATCAGGTTCCAAGAGAAAGATTCTCTTAATACTGTGAAGTTTTTTATCGTTTGCCTGTGTCGGTGGATTTGTCGTAATGAAATCAAATAGTAAATATACAGTTCAGCCTGCAATTATCAGATTTCAACCAATTCGCATAAATCTCCTTTAATTGCTCCTATATATTCCCGTGACATTTAATGCAGTGTTAGATTTTGTGGCAACGCTCTCCCGTACCTGCAAGAAAACAGTTGGATATGTATATAGTACCCTACCTAGAAAAAGCAGCGTGTTTTTGTTCTAACAAATGGGGAAACGCCCTATACTTCTTAGTGTTCTTGTGTGTAAACATTTCTTAACAGTTTTGCTGAAACAGATAGCGTCCTTTGCTACATAAGCTTACGAAAACCGTAGTTTCTGAACTCCAAACAGCTGAATAGAAACGTGCTGCATGTTAAACACCGTAGGCCAGTGGTCATCAAACTGCCAGCGGTTCTCAGCCGTATTTTATAACAAAAAGAGTCTGGTAACTAACAACCGAATTCAAAAACGACATATAACGTCAGGAATTTCTTAAGAGTGTAGTTTTCGAGTTAAGTAAAAAACAAAAGTACACAGATAGACAGTAATATTTCAAGATGTGCTTAATTTTAATTGACGTTGGCACATTCGGCGGTGAGCTAAGTAAGATTGGTACCTCGTGGCCAGTGGGAAAAGGAGCCCAGGCACCCCGGGATTGGAGGATGTCAGAGGGGGGGGGGGGGGGGGATATTTCATTGTACGTCTTCAGGAAGTAGCATCATTTTTACTTTAAGTCGTAACTGGTACCTGAATTTTGGTTGCAGCCTCCTTCACTGATCAGCTTCTGCACCAGTTGGTGACGTATTGCAACTTGGAGGAAGTTGTTGTTCTTTAAGGTTTAAAATACGACTCTGTTAGTTACTTGGCCGTATTGCGGGTAGGTTTGAGCTCAAGTTTTCGTAGCTTTTCATACCTAAGGGACCACTGTTGTAAGTAAATAAGATCAACCAGCAATCTTTTCGTAAGAAAACGAGATTGCTTGGCACAAAAACTTCCTTCAAACTACACGCCCTGCTGCATCAGAATTGGTCAGTGGAATTCAGCACCATACTATTATACAAGAACATAATCCAATTGCAACAATTAAAAATTTATGAGAGGTTCTTACGTATTGAAGGAAAACTATAGAGAATGCATTTCCTTCCCTGTGTTTTTGTGAACTTCGTACACTTACATTTCTATCGACTGATAGCCGGTGACGACAATGAAGTTCACCTCCTCCCCCCTCCCAAAAAAAAAGAAGATATTTCTGTTCTTCACTTCCAGAAAATTTGTATACATAAACGTTTGGCAACTATTACACATACTTTACTCGGTTTTATCACTGAAATAGCAATTTTCATTAAATGTAACAAAAGGTTCTGAGCGACGGCGTAGCAACATGTCCTCTTTCCACAAGATACAGATTAACAGTCCTCCTTTTTTTAATAAATCAACTGTCTTTTGTTTTGAGTCCATACTCAAACATTCACAACTACTATCGTTGCGGGGATTATGCGCTAAAGAGTTTTTTGCTGTCCAGCTGCGCTTCACTTTACTTCAAGTACTTTTTTAATCAAATTTACATTTACGGTATTTACATACATTACTGAGCTTCCCATAATAAAACCAGGCACAAATTTGTTAGAAAAAGGGGGCAGCAAGGCTCACATAATATTTCACCGTCATCTTTAAATGCGGTACATATCTGTAGCAGGGAGTATGAAATTAAATTAAGGCTGTTGTAATACAATTCAACGAGTAGCAGAAAAATGACACTCAAGACATTTAGTAAAAGGATTTGTGATATAGTCTCATATTGCATAATGCGTGGAAATGTAAGTCCAAATACAGTTGCTAATTACTTACTCATCCGCTCACACCGACAACAGAACAAAACTTCGTTAGGCAGTTACAGTGGCACAACTCTGGAATCGCTAACTGTAGCAGCAATCTGAAACGCCGAACAGTCGCTACGAAATGTTGGAAATGGTGCCGACTTTCAATGATCAGCACTTGGTGTCCGGCGGCCAGCTTTTCGCGCCCTTTTTGAAGCTCATCTATTTGGAGCTCGTAAGATACTAATTTATGTAGGTTAACAATTAAGCCAGGACTGAGACAATGCTTTCGTTTCGCCCCAGTACTAATTAACATTATTTGAGCATGTTATTCAGAAGTATTTGGAACGAAAAAGGGGAGTGCTGGTTGGTGGTAGGAGGACAGAATGTATTCGATTTTCGGGTCAACTCAAAATTACATTGGACTCGCATTCTGGAGGAAGACTGTTCAATCCCACGTCCAGCCGTCCTGATTTGGGTTTTCCGCGACTTCCCTAAATCACTCCAGGCAAATGCCGGGATGGTTCCTTTGAAAGGGTACGGCCGACTTCCTTCCCCGTCCTTTCCTAATCCGATGAGACCGATAACCTCGCTGTTTGGTCTCTTCCCCCAAACAGTCAAATCCAATCCAACTAAAAATTTAGGACAGAAAGATATAGAAGAAGTTGGTGCTTTCAAATGTCTGGGATGCATAATTACGGATGCAATAAGATGCAGCAAGCAGGGGTAAACGCTTAAAGCAATTGCCAAGGAGGCATTTAATAAGATGAGGATGCTGCCAAGTGGGTTGATAATTTAGAGAGATCAGCTTCAATTCAATTGTACTAATTATTCCTTCAAACCACGACCAGTTTCGGGTTTTTAATATCCTATCTTAAGGTGTATGAAATTATAGTATTTGATAATACATAACATGCGGTCGGACCAGTCAGCTCAAGAGTCCCAATCACTGCATGTTGGCGGAGACTGTTCTCCACTGGTAGGAACGCTAACGACGACTGTCTAGTTGTGTGCATGGACCAGTGACGTAGCGCACGTAACTGGCGCCCAAGGCACGACGCTTTATTGCCGTATTGCCCCCACCCCTCCCCATAGGCGTCCGGGGCACAACACTTTATTGGCGTCCCTCCTCCTACTCACCCCCCCCCCCCCCAGTCAGGAACATATATAGTAATACAGTATATAGAAATTATTCTAATAATAATATATTTTCTGGAAAATCTTGTTTATCTTGGAGACCAATAGAGCCAGTGGCCTCTGGGTAACCCAGAGTCAGAGTGCGGTCCCCATAGTGCTCCGGCCGGCCGGGGTGGTTAAAATGGTTCAAATGGCTCTGAGCACTATGGGACTTAACTACTGAGGTCATCAGTCCCATAGAACTTAGAACTACTTAAACCTAACTAACCTAAGGACATCACACACATCCATGCCCGAGGCAGGATTCGAACCTGCGACCGTAGCAGTCATACGGTTCCAAACTGACGCGCTTAGAACCGCACGGCCACACCAGCCGTCGACCGGGGTAGCCGAGCGGTTCTAGGCGCTACAGTTTGGAACCGCGCGAGCGCTACGGTCGCAGTTTCGAATCCTGTCACGGGTATGGATGTGTGTGATGTCCTTAGGTTAGTTAGGTTTAAGTAGTTCTACGTTCTAGGGGACTGATGACCTCAGATGTTAAGTCCCATAGTGCTCAGAGCCATTTGAACCATTTTGAAAATGCTCCTCCAGGACATTAAACACTCTCCTGCTTCGAAGTGATCGAGCTCCATCTTGCATGAACCACATCTTGTCTAAATCTGGGTCAGTTTGGATAACGGGGATTAAATCATCTTCCAAAACCCTCACGTTCCGTTCGGTAGTCATTGTGCCATCAAGGAATATCGCACCGATTATTTCGTGACTGGACATTGCACACCACCCAGTCATGATGTGAAGAGACTTCTCGATCGCGAAATGCGGATTCTCAGTCCCCCAAATGCGCCAGTTTTGCTTATTGACGAACCCATCCAAATGGACGTGTGCTTTGTCGTTAAACGAAACCATACAGCACATACTAATTCCCATCATGCCCCGCGGCCAACCGTGAAGCTTGGGCGTCCTAACGCAAACCGTTCAGAGGTTATGAAGATTTTATTTCATATAGTTCATTAATTGTCACGCCGTATTACACGTTCACAGATATTGAAGTTTTTATGTATACCACAGACAGAACAACACGATTAGTATGTGGATAAGGGAGGAAATGTGCGTTTCAATAGAGCTAACGGAGCAATTTTACACGCGTCCTTAGTGGTGAACACTCTACTGTTTGCGAGCGTATTAAAGCCGACAACTGCTGCTGGAGAGCGCCGATAGCGCAAAATCACGTTAACCAGATCGTTCCATGTACCGACGGCGCTGTGTCTCGTGATGTTGGGTACCCATCTTCGTGCACGTCAACGTTAGCTACCTCGTCCCGTGTGCTGACAGCTTAAGCCGTCGGCACACGGACCGTGCTGTCGAACGTTGAGCGGGCCATGTTCAACGTGCTGCTGAACGCTCAGGAACGGTGCGAGTTGTGCATGCGATACGTGGGCCCCAACGTGGTATACGCGATAACAACGCACTCCAGCGGCAGTTGAGGGATGTTTCTAGTTCGTAAATCACACTGTTTACTCAACGGGCGCGCGTAGAGTTCCTACGTTAGCTCTATTAAAACGAACATTTCCTCCATCGTCCACGAAAAGGAAAGTGCCTTGTCCAATTAATAAGGACACAGGCTTATAAAAGTTCCATTACAAACAGTGCGGTACAAATTGGGAAAACTTCTCCGCATAAGATAAACATTATTTCATCATTCCCACATTTTAGTGAAACCCCAAGGTCAGTCTTACTTGATCACTGTTCCTACCCAGTAGCAGAATCTTTGAAATATGTGAATAACGAACCGCAAAAGAAAAAGGGGCAAAATATCTTTATACAAGTAGTGCAAGCTGTCCTGTAGATTAAGCCAATCGAACGAAGTCACCCCTCAAAAAAAGGTGAACTTGTATTTACATAACATCAAATATTACAGTCTATACTTATATTAAACTAATAATTAAGTATCAGAATCTAATAAAAACGTGAATGTTAGGGGAAAAAAAAGTTCAGAAGTGTCCAGGCAGGAAACAACCGCCCAAGCTCTACATAGGACAGTGACGCTACTCATTGCACTAAACCAAGAACATACGCCTTCTGTCTAATCATATTATCTTACCATGTGCTGAAAACCTTAATCGTAGATATCTTATTAATTGAAATTTAATTGGTACAAATTGTACCAAGAACAATGCGTTTTGGGTGGATCTTCAGTGTGTCGCTGCCTTCGAATAGTCTACTCTCATAATACACACGTTACAATAAATTCTTTTGCCACGAATATGATGTTTCACATTATTTTTTTTGAACGAATCACATAATTAACAACGGGTTTTCTTTTGTGTTAGCAGAAGAGCCAACACCGTGTTACGAGTGGAGGCCGAAATGTACGCATTTTAGCTCACGCAGGCTGGCGTGAGGAGGAAAGATCCATATTGGCGTGAGGTCTGGAACATGACAAGGAATGAGAATTCAGAAAGCGGACGTAATTAGTTTCATACTTAACTTTAATCCATTAATGATGAACGTCGCTCTTGATGGTACATAAGTCACAATATTATCTGTTTAGAAGACATTCTTGAAGATAGTACTTATAGTAACTGAATATGGCGCCTTACTAGGTCGTAGCAAATGTCGTAGATGAAGGCTATGCTAGACTGTCGTCTCTGCAAATGAGAGCGTATGTAGACAGTGAACCATCGCTAGCAAAGTCGGCTGTACAACTGGGGCGAGTGCTAGGGAGTCTCTCTAGGCTGGACCTGCCGTGTGGCGGCACTCGGTCTGCAATTCACTGATAGTGGCGACACGCGGGTCCGACGTGTACTAACGGACCGCGGCCGATTTAAAGGCTACCACCTAGCAAGTGTGGTGTCTGGCAGTGACACCACATTTTCAAAAAATGGTTCAAATGGCTCTGAGAACTTTGGGATTAATTTCTGAGGTCATCAGTCCCCTAGAAGTTAGAACTACTTAACCTAACTAACCTAAGGACATTAACGACATCACACACATCCATGCCCGAGGCAGGACTCGAACCTGCGACCGTAGCGGTCGCGCGGTTCCAGACTGTAGCGCCTAGAACCGCTCGGCCACTTCGGCCGGCACAACGGGTTTTCCAGTGATTCTCAAATGGTTCAAATGGCTCTGAGCACTATGCGACTTAACTTCTGAGGTCATCAGTCGCCTAGAACTTAGAACTATTTAAACCTAACTAACCTAAGGACATCACACACATCCATGCCCGAGGCAGGATTCGAACCTGCTACCGTAGCGGTCACGCGGTTCGAGACTGAAGCGCCTAGAACAGCACGGCCACACTGGCCGGCTTGCTGGTTCTCAGAAACGGTATATATACATATGAGCTTGAAATGAATGCCAATATGGCGCCTCACAACATTCTACTGAAGGGAGACGGCGTGAGTGTGACGTAGTGGCGTTGTGCCATCTCATTGGTCAACGCTGAGACGCACGCTCAGAATATCTGACATTCCAGATATCGGAAAGACTCCCGAACGTGCTATTCCACGCTATGACGTCAGAAACTCGGCACGCGCTACGCTCGGATGCACGGCCCGTGTGCCGACGGCTTCAAGGGTTGCCGCGATTCGTGGAGCATTCTAGCGGCCTGTGCCCGCAGTCGCGTGATGCGGCAGCAGGCTTTCCAAATTACGAACAGCGCTGCTGCCGGTGAAGTGGACGTCGGTTGGTGAGGCGACGGGCGGCTGCGGTCTGTGGCGTCACGAGTCGCGGAGTAGCGAGAGCGGGCGCGCCGGCAGCTGGTGCGGCGGCAGTGGCGGCGGCGACCGCACGCCGTGACGGCCGGGCTGGCAACAGCATCTGCCGCGACTTGCGCCGAGTTTCTTGCAGTGCGGCGACAGCTGGAGGCGACGCGGCCCCGCTGTCGATAACCGCAGCCGGCGCAGCCAGCACGTGGGCCGCCGCTCGCTGCTCGGCCCGCCGCACTAATTTATGGACAAAACAAGCGAGCCGCACTGCATTACCGCTGGCGGCCTTCCCAGCCGCCGGCGCGCCACCGCGCGCGACCTGGCTAGTCCTCCCACCCCTCCGCAGCACCAGAAAGATCACAACAGACCGGAACTGTCAGCCAGCTCCCGCGGTAACGGGAGAGAGACAGCTGATGTTGACGTGCGCTTTTCGAATTTTGTGAGGTCATTTCCTGCTGTTTCACACTGAGCAGCCTGTTCCACACGTTATACAGAAAATAACTTCTGCGGTATTTCCGCTATGTGCCACGTGAAGTACACCCAATAAGAAGGAGGAACGCCTTAATACGTCACAAGCAGAAGAAGCAAGAGGCCATATAGCACACTACTGGCCATTAAAA
This sequence comes from Schistocerca serialis cubense, assembly GCF_023864345.2. Lineage (NCBI taxonomy): Eukaryota > Metazoa > Arthropoda > Insecta > Orthoptera > Acrididae > Schistocerca > Schistocerca serialis. The sequence goes on from NC_064638.1 coordinate 270,734,887, forward strand.
TTGCTATACCACGAAGATGAGGTGTTACAGACGCGAGATTTATCCGACAGGAAGAAGATGCTGTGATATGCAAATGATTAGCTGTTCCGAGCATTCACACAAGGTTGGCGCCGGTGGCGACACCTGCTACAACGAGCTGACATGAGGAAAGTTTCCAACCGATTTCTCAGACACAAACAGCAGCTGACCGGCGTTGCCTGGTGAAACGTTGTTGTGATGCCTCGTGTAAGGAGGAGAAATGCGTACCATCACGTTTCCGACTTTGATAAAGGTCGGATTGTAGCCCATCGCGATTGCGGTTTATCGTATCACGGCATTGCTGCTCGCGTTGGTCGAGATCCAATGACTGTTGGCAGCATATGGAATCGGCAGGTTCAGGAGAGTAATACGGAACGCCGTGCTGGATCCCAACGGCCTCGTATCACTAGCAGTCGAGATGACAGGCACCTTATCCGCACGGCTGTAACGGATCGTGCAGCCACGTATCGATCCCTGAGTCAACAGATGGGGACATTTCAAAGACAACAACCATCTGCACGAACAGTTCGACGACGTTTGCAGGAGCATGGACTATCAGCTCGGAGACCATGGCTGCTGTTATCCTTGACGCTGCATCACAGACAGGAGCGCCTGCGATGGTGTACTCAACGACGAACCTGGGTGCACGAATGGCAAAACGTCATTTTTTCGGATGAATCCAGGTTCTGTTTACAGCATCATGATGGTCGCGTCCGTCTTTGGCGACATCGCGGTGAACGCACATTGGAAGCGTGTATTCGTCATCGCCATACTGGCGTATCACCCGGCGTGATGGTAGGGGGTGCCATTGGTTACACATCTCCTTCACCTCTTATTCGCATTGGCGGCACTTTGAACAGTGGACGTTACATTTCAGATGTGTTACAACCCGTGGCTCTACCCTTCATTCGATCCCTGTGAAACCCTACATTTCAGCAGGATAATGCACGACCGCATGTTGCAGGTCCTGTACGGGCCTTTCTGGATACAGAAAATGTTCGACTGCTGCCCTGGCCAACACATTCTCCACATCTTTCACCAATTGAAAACGTCTGCTCAATGGTGGCCGAACAACTGGCTCGTCACAATACGCCAGTCACTACTGATGATAAACTATGGTATAGAGTTGAAGCTGCATGGGCAGCTGTACCTGTACACGCCATCCAAGCTCTGTTTGACTCAATGCCCAGGCGTATCAAGGCCGTTATTACGGCCGGGGGTGGTAATTCTGCGTACTGATTCCTCAGGATCTATGCACCCAAATTGCGCGACAATGTAATCACATGTCAGTTCTAGTATAATATATTTGTCCAATGAATACCCGTTTATCATCTGCATTTCTTGTTTGTGCAGCAATTTTAACGGCCACTAGTGTATTAGACTTGCATACGTCCGTAGTGTTTTTGTTATGCGTCTTGATGTTCCGGTTGCTGTGTGTTTAGCTATTGATTGTCATTTTTTATTTCTAGTTCACTGTTGCTACTTGAGTTTACATACTGTCATTGTGTCTTTTGGAGACGAGTGAAGCTGTGGACGCTGGAAAATAGGCTTAAGGCTTTTTAAATAAAATTAATGTTATTAAAATTCTACATCTTTATTCTCCAGGTATGCGTATTTACTTCTGAACATAAACACACTGGTGACGGATACACGTCTCCCAACGAGAGACTTTGTTCACGCAACCACAATCTCAGCCATGTTCAAATGTTTGTGAATTTCTAAGGGACCAATCTGCTAAGTTCGTCGGTCCCTAGACTTACACACTATTTAAACTAACTTACGCTAAAGACAGCACACACACCCATGCCCGAGGGAGAACTCGAACCTCCGGCGGGAAGGGCCGCGCACTTCAGAAATGCTTGCGCCCCTTCATTACTATGAAAGTGAATTCCTCGACGGTGTTCTTTAAGTTCTGCATACAGCTAAAAATCGAATGGGCAACATTCGGAACTGTATGGAGAATAATCGATGAGAGTTAATCAAAGGAGTCGGACTGTTGCAGAGCTCGTGTGCGGTCCGGCATCGTCATGATGAAGGAGAAGGTGCTCCATGTCTGGACGAACTCTTCGAATTCGAAACTCTATTACGGCACGCTGTTTCTCATGCCTCGAAATAGTTACGTTACATACCGCCAGTTTACACGCTACAATTCGGAGTCTTCTATAAAGCTGCAAATGTGTAGGCATGAAAAATTCGGAGGCATTCCCTCGTATTTTCGTCTCATATTGTGTACAATATGCGTCGTATTATGTATTAACAACGGCAGTTTCAGACTCACATGAAAAGTGCCTGACGTAAAGGCCGAAACAGGTCGTGTACTAATTAGCGGTTGGAGAGGCTTTCCATGAAATAATCATCCCTATAAATTGCTATACGCAAATAATTGTGTGAATCACCTGATTCCAATCGTGGCTCATTGATATTGTAGGAAAGCCAGCATACTGTAACTAGCATGACTGTTTAAATCAAGATTTTCGAGGTACACTGCCGGCAAAACAATTAGTACACCTCGAAAGACAACATCGATTTTAATCCGATGACAGCATATGCGCCGGCCGCTGTAGCCGAGCGGTTCTAGGCGCTTTAGTCAGGAACCTCGCGACCGCTACGGTCGCAGGTTCGAATCCTGCCTCGGGAATGGATTTGAGTGATGTTCTTAGGTTAGTTAGGTTTAATTAGTTCTAAGTTCTAAGGGACTGATGACCTCAGATGTTAAGTCACGTAGTGCTCAGAGCCATTTGAACCATTTTGAACAGCATATGCCACCTAAGAGATAGTAGATTACTGATAACGGTTTCATCACCATCCGTCAACAGACAGCGTAGTGGCGTAGCTACCAGAGCGTCACCTGTGTCTACCCTTTAATAGAGAATGCTCATCAGGCACAGTGGGGTGCATAAGCAGGTAACCATGCCACAGAGGTGCTTCCTACAGCCAACTGAGAGAGTTTTAAGCAGGCCAGATTGTGGCCTTCCGAGTGGTGGAGAAATGGCATATGCATTGGACGTGCTGCCTCAGTTGTGAACCGATGATAGTCTAAGTAGTCACTTGAACTTTTTCACACATATAGACGAGTTTCTGGACGCTAGGCAGCGCAGTCGCCCACCAGGATTGTCGTATTGTAAGGGAAGCAGTGGTAGATCGTACAGCTGCCACAGCACAGATGAGAGGGCTTATGAACCCAGACGAGTCAACCGAACTGTTGTGAACCAGCTATTGTCAGTGGTATTATGGGCGCGCACATCTTTAGTCTGTCTGCCACTCACGCCAGAGAATCGACGTGCTCAGCTCGACAAAAGAAGACGAAGTAAATATTCCAGAATTCGAATCGAGAACAGCGGCCAACATGAGTAACGTAGAAATAAATATACTCGGAGTAGTGAAGCAACTTAAATCACTTAATAAAAGCAAGTCCTCTGGCGCAGACTGTATACCAGTTAGGTTCCTTTCGGAGTATGCTGATGCATTAGCTCCATACTCTTAACAATCATATACAACCGTTCGCTCGACGAAAGATCCGTACCCGAAGACTGGAAAGTTGCACAGGTCACACCAATATTCAAGAAAGGTAGTAGGAGTAATCCACCAAATTACAGGCCCATACCGTTAACGTCGATATGCAGCAGGATTTTGGAACATGTATTGTGTTCAAACATTATGAATTACCTCGAAGAAAACGATCTATTGACACACAGTCAACATGGGTTTAGAAAACATCGTTCCTGCGAAACACAACTAGCTCTTTATTCACATGAAGTACTGGGTGTTATTGACAACGGATTTCAGATCGGTTCCGTATTCCTGGATTTCCGGAAGGTTTTTGACACTGTAGCACACAAGCGGCTCGTAGTGAAATTGCGTGCTCAGTTATGTGACTGGATTTGTGATTTCCTGTCACAGACGTCACAGTTCGTAGTAACTGACGGAAAGTCATCGAGTAAAACAGAAAAGATTTCTGGCGTTCCCCAAGGTAGTGTTATAAGCCCTTTGCTGTTCCTTATCTATATAAACGATTCGGGAGAGAATATGAGAACCGGCTTCGGTTGTTTGCAGATGACGCTGTCGTTTATCGACTAATAAAGTCATTCGGAGGTTCAAAACAAACTGCAAAACGAATTAGAAAAGATATCTGAATGGTGCTAAAAGTGGCAGTTGACCCTAAATAAAGAAAAGTGTCAGGTCATCCACATGAGTGCTAAAATGAACTCGTTAAACTTTGGTAACACGATAAATAAGTCTAATTTAAAAGCCGTAAATTCAACTAAATACCTAGGTATTACAATTACGAAGAACTTAAATTGGAAGGAACACACAGAAAATGTTGTGGGGAAGGCTAGCCAAAGACTGCGTTTGATTCGCAGGACACTTAAAAAATGAAACAGACCTACTAAGGATACTGCCTACACTACGATTGTCCGTCCTCTTTTAGAATACTGCTGCACTGTGTGGGATCCTTATCAGATAGGACTGACAGAATACATCGAAAAAGTTGAGAGAAAGGCAGCACGTTTTGTATAATCGCGAAATATCAGAGAGAGTGTCACAGAAATGATACAGAATATGGGCTGGACATCATTAAAAGAAAGGCGCTTTTCGTGCGACTGGATCTTCTCACGAAATTCCAACCACGAACTTTCCCCTCCGAATGCGAAAATATTTTGTTGACACCGACCTACATAGGGAGGAACAATCACCACGATAAAATAAGGGAAATCGGAGCTCGTACGGTAAGATATGTGTTCATTCTTTCCGCGCGCTACACGAGGTTGGAATAATAGAGAATTGTGAAGGTGGTTCGATGAACCCCCTGCCGGGCACTTAGTGTGATATGCAGAGTACCTATGTAGATGTAGACAGGTGCCTTCAGAGGATCACTTGGAAGGTGGAATGTCGCGCCATGGTCTTCAGCGACGAAAGCAGATCGTGCCTACACGCACGTGATGGTCGTTTGAGCGTAGTACGTAGACCTGGTGAACGCTGTCTAATGGAGTGCATTCGTCCAAGACACACTGGCTCCGCCGCAGGTCTTATGGTCTGAGGTGCGATAAGCTCCAACTGTCGTCCACCTTGGGTGTTTTTGGAGTGGACGCCAAGTAGTGCTCAGTACGTGCAGGACATAATGAGACTCGTTCTTTGCCGTTCTTGCAACAGGAAGGTGATGTGTTGTTCCAACAGGATAATGCTCGCCAACACACTGCCCATGAAACTGAACATTCTCTGCAAGAGCCGGCCGGAGTGGCTGAGAGGTTCTAGGCGCAAGAATCTGGAACCACGCGGCCGCTAAGATCACAGATTCGAATCCTGCCTCGGGCATGGATGTGTGTGGTGTCCTTAGGTTAGTAGTGCTAAGTTCTAGGGGACTGATGACCTCAGCAGCTAAGTCCCATGCTGCTCAGAGCCATTTGAACCACTTTTTTCTCTGCAAGAAGTGCATCAACTTCCCAGGACGGCACGATCTCCAGTCGAGCACGTGTAGGATATCATGGGACGAGAAGTGAGACGTGCGACTCGTCAACAAACAACTCTTACAGTACTACGTAAACAGGTCGAGCAGGCATGGCATAACTTAACCCAGGAAAGTATTCGCCATCTGTGGGACCGATTTGTTTCCGGAATCAGAGACTGCGTTGCCATCCTTCGAGGCTACACCATTTACTAATACGAGTGTTTCACCGTCAGTCGATATCTACACTACTGGCCATTAAAATTGCTACACCACGAAGATGACGTGCTACAGACGCGAAATTTAACCGACAGGAAGAAGATGCTGTGATATGCGGATGATTAGCTTTTCAGAGCATTCACACAACGTTGGCGCCGTTTGCGACACCTACAACGTGCTGACACGAGGAAAGTTTCCAACCGGTATCTCATACAGAAACAGCAGGTGAATGACGTTGCCTGGTGAAACGCTGTTGTGATGCCTCGTGTAAGGAGGAGAAACGAGTACCATCACGTTTCCGACCTTGAAAAAGGTCGGATTGTAGCCTATCGCGATTGCGGTTTAACGTATTGCGACATTGCTGCTCGCGTTGGTCGAGATCCAATGGCCGTTAGCAGAATATGGAATCGGTGGGTTCAGGAGGGTAATACGGAACGCCGTGCTGGATCCCAGCTGCCTCGTATCACTAGCAATCGAGATGACAGGCATCTTATCCGCATGGCTGTAGCGGATCGTGCAGCCACGTCTCGATCCCTGAGTCAACAGATGTGGACGTTTGAAAGACAACAACCATGTGCACGAACAGTTCGACGACGTTTGCAGCAGCATGGACTATCAGCTCGGAGACCACGGCTGCGGTTACCCTTGACGCTGCGAAACCCTACATTTCAGCAGGATAATGCACGACCGCATGTTGCAGGACCTGTACGGGCCTTTCTGGATACAGAAAATGTTCGACTGCTGCCCTGGCCAGCACATTCTCCAGATCTCTCACCAATTGAAAACGTCTGGTCAATGGTGGCCGAGCAACTGGCTCGTCACAATACGCCACTCACTACTGTTGATAAACTGTGGTATCGTGTTGAAGCTGCATGGGCAGCTGTACCCGTACACGCCATCCGAGCTCTGTCTGACTCAATGCCCAAGCGTATCAAGGCCGTTATTACGGCCAGAGGTGGTTGTTCTGGGTACTGATTTCTTAGGATCTATGCACCCAAATTGTGTGAAAATGTAAACACATGTCAGTTCTAGTATAATATACACTCCTGGAAATGAAAAAGAACACATTCACACCGGTGTGTCAGACCCACCATACTTGCTCCGGACACTGCGAAAGGGCTGTACAAGCAATGATCACACGCACGGCACATGCGGACACACCAGGAACCGCGGTGTTGGCCGTCGAATGGCGCTAGCTGCGCAGCATTTGTGCACCGCCGCCGTCAGTGTCAGCCAGTTTGCCGTGGCATACGGAGCTCCATCGCAGTCTTTAACACTGGTAGCATGCCGCGACAGCGTGGACGTGAACCGTATGTGCAGTTGACGGACTTTGAGCGAGGGCGTATAGTGGGCATGCGGGAGGCCGGGTGGACGTACCGCCGAATTGCTCAACACGTGGGGCCTGAGGTCTCCACAGTACATCGATGTTGTCGCCAGTGGTCGGCGGAAGGTGCACGTGCCCGTCGACCTGGGACCGGACCGCAGTGACGCACGGATGCACGCCAAGACCGTAGGATCCTACGCAGTGCCGTAGGGGACCGCACCGCCACTTCGCAGCAAATTAGGGACACTGTTGCTCCTGGGGTATCGGCGAGGACCATTCGCAACCGTCTCCATGAAGCTGGGCTACCGTCCCGCACACCGCTAGGCCGTCTTCCGCTCACGCCCCAACATCGTGCAGCCCGCCTCCAGTGGTGTCGCGACAGGCGTGAATGGAGGGACGAATGGAGACGTGTCGTCTTCAGCGATGAGAGTCGCTTCTGCCTTGGTGCCAATGATGGTCGTATGCGTGTTTGGCGCCGTGCAGGTGAGCGCCACAATCAGGACTGCATACGACCGAGGCACACAGGGCCAACACCCGGCATCATGGTGTGGGGAGCGATCTCCCACACTGGCCGTACACCACTGGTGATCGTTGAGGGGACACTGAATAGTGCACGGTACATCCAAACCGTCATCGAACCCATCGTTCTACCATTCCTAGACCGGCAAGGGAACTTGCTGTTCCAACAGGACAACGCACGTCCGCATGTATCCCGTGCCACCCAACGTGCTCTAGAAGGTGTAAGTCAACTACCCTGGCCAGCAAGATCTCCGGATCTGTCCCCCATTGAGCATGTTTGGGACTGGATGAAGCGTCGTCTCACGCGGTCTGCACGTCCAGCACGAACGCTGGTCCAACTGAGGCGCCAGGTGGAAATAGCATGGCAAGCCGTTCCACAGGACTACATCCAGCATCTCTACGATCGTCTCCATGGGAGAATAGCAGCCTGCATTGCTGCGAAAGGTGGATATACACTGTACTAGTGCCGACATTGTGCATGCTCTGTTGCCTGTGTCTATGTGCCTGTGGTTCTGTCAGTGTGATCATGTGATGTATCTGACCCCAGGAATGTGTCAATAAAGTTTCCCCTTCCTGGGACAATGAATTCACGGTGTTCTTATTTCAATTTCCAGGAGTGTATTTGTCCAATGAATACCCGTTTATCATCTGCATTTGTTCTTGGTGTAGCAGATTTAATGGCCAGTAGTGTAGTAGCTGAGAGCCGCTTGTGCCATTGATCTGTAACTACAATCATTTCATGTACTCCATGTGCACTGTTGCATCATTAAATCTTGAGTAAACTGGAAACCTTTAAAAGGCTGTACTAATTTTTTCCGGCAGTGTATTTATGTTGCGCCGACTATTCGCGAAGCACTGTATATTAGTGCAGCAATAGCGTGCAAACGGAAGGCTGCCGCTGTACTGTCGAGTACCGCCATCTGTAGTTACAGCACTGCCTGCTAGGGGCTCTGCACTGTACTGAACACCTGGCTGCGAGTACGTTCACCGTGTGAAATAGACTCGCCGGAAGCTCATGTGCAGAATGTGTCGTAGAAGGGGTGGGGGAGGGGGGGGGAGAAACTGGGCCCGCTTGCGGTAGTGGCAGCGACAGAATGCGGCCGGAGTGGTTCGGCAGAAAAGGGGGTGCACAATCGAATTACGGCGGCGTGCATAGCGCGCGGAGGTGTGCAAATAAACCGGTGACGTGGCGCGGGCGGAAGACGTGGGGGGAGCCCGCGCCACGCGCGTGTTTGTAGAAGCGGCGTCAATCTGCTAGAGAGCCGCTGCGCTCCGGACCGAATCTCCCGACTCGATATTTGCCTGCAGCTCCCTGTAGACTCTGGCGAAAGCGATGAGTATTTCCATTCCACACGCACGGCGCGCCTACGCAAGAGCCGGTCCCCGTCACTCTAGATATTTCTGAGAGCGCTTTCTCCCTCCATCCCGGCATCTCCCTCGCGCTTTTCCCTATTTACAGAAGCGCAACGCTTCACTTCCTTTTATGGTGGCAACAAAAAAATATATATATTTTAAGTCGGCTAAATTGGACCGGCGGAGAGAGAAAGTTGCACGTGTGGCGTAGCTGAATTACTGTCCGCTGCTCGCGCGGAAGCTCTCAATGCGCACATTCAAGCGCGACAATTAGGGCCCGGCGACTCCATTCGGCTGGCAATTAACGTGTGCCTAATAGATGAGCCGGCGAATGTGGCGCAGACTTTATCCGACGCCTCCTCCGGCCGGCTTCGCCACTGAATAATACTGCGACTTAGTGTTAGCGGCCGCACAGTCTCCTCTTTCCCCGTATCCCGTGTAAAAATAGGCGCGGCGACTGCGTTTATTTACAGACAACAGCTGCAGCGGCTGTGTTACGGACCGTATCAAGGACGAGACGGGCTCGCCGGGCCTCGCTAATTGACTCTCACTCATCTCCTACTCCGACTGCTGGACACTTTTTTCCTTTTCATGCGAAACGCCGTGAGTAAACTGTAAAATAAGAACACAGTCGCGGAGATAAATCTCACTCGTACATATGCCGCTACTGCATGACTCTCGAACGGTCCTACTGAGACATACAGTTGTAAATAAGCCCTTAATATAGGCAAGGATAAGACTGTAAGGCTGTATGTGTGGTGCAGGGGAGAGCCAGGTAAAGTGGCCACACTAAAGTATTCCTAGTTTTTAAACTGAGTAGCAAGAGACAGAAGTGCAAGGAAATAAGTGGATATAATCTTCAACTATTCATCCTGATTTAGGTTTTCCGTGATTTCCCTACATCGTTTCAGGCAAATGCCGGGACGGTTCCTTTGAAAGGGCACGGCCGATTTCCTTCCCAATCCTTCCATAACCCGAGCTTGCGCTCCGTCTCTTATGACCTCGTTGTCGACGGGACGTTAAACACTAACCACCTCCTCCTCTTCAGCTATTGAAGTATAGTATCGAATAGTCTAATTGCCTTAGGGGGGGTAGAACGTCAAACGGGCCGACTTGGAGCAGGAGAAGCACCACAGGACATTTCAATTTCCAGTGTCTATACTTTTACAAATAAATTCATACAACTTTGTCAGCATGACCAGGAAAGATTTTTTGTGGTTGAGAACTTCGTTTATGCAACATAAAATCTATAATGAAGAGGCGTTTGCCAACTTGAGAGTTATCACTACTGGTGCACCACAGGGATCAATATTGTAGCTGCTTTTAGTACTGTTGTAATTACTGTGTATATCATACACGTGTCCGGAACACGTCAACTTCCATATTATGACGTAAAAAATCGACTAACAATTTAAGCTCTTCTCATTCTTCTTCTTCTTTCTTCTTCTTTCCCAAGTTTGATCTGGGATAATCTATTTTGAGTAAACAAATCTTTAAACCGTAATGGAGTTTTTTCCTTTTTTTCGCCAACGGGATGCGAATGTTTACACAATATTAGTAAAAGATCATTACCATTATGTAGAGCCCTGAGAGTGGTTTCACATAAGCTGCACTAAATACAGCTTCTACATACTGAAACTAATCCGCATTAATATCGGTTTGAGCTCCGAAATGAAAACCTACGAGCCTTACCAACACGTCAACACAATAAGCAACTATGCTTCAAAATATTTTCCACTGTGCACAAGGAATATACAATCACACTGAAACAACATCTTAATTCACTCCTCATTACGTTTGGAAAATAAGAATCGTCTAATCATGAGAAAAATTGTAGGAAGTAGGGTTCATAAGGGAAAGTCGATTTCAGAGATTATTAAAGTCTTATTCAAATTTAAAAACCACGTGGAATCTCACTCCAATTTCATTATTAGGAAACAAAAATACATAAAATTAACATGGAAAACTGAAGCTAATAATGTGGGACTCTGATTCGCATATTTAGGGAGACTGAAAGAAGAACAAATCATAGTTTCTCATTTGCGCAACTCATATTTTGAGATAAACAAGAGAAATAACCCAATGAAAACCGCATCCAAGATGCACAAACAAGCAGATAAAAGCGAGCTGCTCAAGGTACAGACACTGAGGTAACACCTCCTGCTTCAGCAAAAATGGTTCAAATGGCTCTGAGCACTATGGGACTCAACTGCTGTGGTCATAAGTCGCCTAGAACTTAGAACTACTTAAACCTAACTAACCTAAGGACATGACACACATCCATGCCCGAGGCAGGATTCGAACCTGCGACCGTAGCAGTCACGCGGTTCCGGACAGCAGCGCCGAGAAACGCTCGGCCACCGCGGTCGACTACCTCAACTTCATCTACTTCGAGACCATCAATCCTGATGTTAAGTTTCTCGCTGTTCTTATTTCTGCTACTTCTCATTACTTTCGTCTTTTTTCGATTTATTCTCAATCCTTGTTCTGTACTCATTAGACTGTTCAATCCATTCAGCAGATCATGTAACTCTTCTTCTCTTTCACTTAGGATAGCAAAGTCATCATCGATTCATATCATTCATATCCTTTCTCACTGAATTTTAATCCCACTCCTGAACCTTTCTTTTACCTCCATCATTGATTCTTAGATGTGCTGATTCAACAGTAGGGTCCAAAGACTACATCCCTGTTTTACGCTTCGTTCTTGATCGTCCACTCTTATTATTCCCTCTTGGCTCTTGTACGTATTTTATATTACCCGCCTCTCCCTTTAGCTTACCCCTGTTTTTCTCAGAATTTTGAACATCTTACACCATTTTATATTGTCGAACGCTTTTTTCAGGTCGATAAATCCTTTCCCTGATATGAAGTACAAATATGCATGTACTATTTCAAAGGTTGGTACCGAATTTAAATGCTCTTTTGCTGTTGGTTGACGTAGCACACACAGTGTACAGTGTAACAGAAATACTCTTCGTATAGTGTTAAATTTGTCAACTCTTCATGGAAACAGAAACGCAGCATTCTTGTTGACATCCGTGCTGAATAGATAGTTGTCGCATTTCAAGTGGGCACTTGATGGCTGAGGCACTCTTGGGGCCACGCGTAAAGGATTAACGGCCGCCGGAACCGCAACTTCAGAACACAGCGAGCAGCCCTGGGAGCCTATCCAGGCCTGCTACCCAACTCGAGACAAACTTTTCTGCCGCTGCTCAGCAGAAACGACTGGCGGTTCTGGGATTAGCTTCCTTGTGAGAGAACCTTTCAGCCACCACCCAAGAGATGGTGCTGCCCTCTAAAATTGTGAAATAAATGTAATTATATCATACAGGATCTTGACGCAATGGATACCAGTCATGTTACGATATATGTAGAAGTGTGCAAAACATTTTTCGGTGCTGACTTCAGGAATGGTGATGGCAACAGCGTGGCATTTCTAACGTTCTTTTTGATAATGGAGGCAAGATTTGAGAAAAAACCAGGATATCTTCATAGGTTTATTCGACCTAGAAAAAGCGTTTGTTTGCTGAAACGTTAAGTTGCTCCCTGAAAACACAGTTTCGCTCCTTAGCATGTCAGGAAGTAACGTATACCATCAAAATGGTACGTTAATTTTTTTATATATTTTGTTTCTTTTACTGTAACCGTTGCAACTTTCACCGGTCCTAGATTTGTAAGATGCAGTTACTGTAACAAAACAGTGAAATAAATTAACACTATTATAACCAATGCATTTCACAATTTTATTGCATTGACGTAGGATGGCGCATGAAGCGAAGTAGTTTCAAAAAATATGTACAGGCTGAAGAAAACGGCGGATAACATACAAATTCGACAGTAATCAATAGTGAACAATAACGCTAGATGATCAAGATAGAAATCCTCTATTTAAAAAAGGTGAAAAGCAAGGCTGCAGTCTGTCTCCCGTGCTATCGAAGAAGCAATAATGAAACTAAAATGAAGGTTATGAATCGGTTTAAAATTCAGATTTCAAGAATATTAATGGTAAAATTCGCTGATATTGCTGCACTCAGTGAAAGTCAGGAGGAATTACAGAGCCTATTGAATTGGATAGACAGTCTAAATATGGACTGGACGATGAGTAGCGGAAATGAGATTATAGAGATAAACATAACACCAGATTGGAGAGCACGTAGTAAAAGAACTGAAGGCATTCTGCTACCGTTGAAGCAAAATGACGCATGACGAACGACGCAATGAAGGTGTAAGATGCAGATTAACACAGGAAAAGATGACGTTCCTCGCTACAACAAGCCTGTTGGTATCAAACAGATGATTCATTTGAGGATTAAGTTTCTGAGAATGACGTCCGCATCACAGCATTGTATGGGAGTCATTTACCGAATTGTGGAAAACTCGTATAGGAAGAGACTCGAAGGGTCTGAGATGTTGTGTTATAGAAAAAAGGCTGGCAATTAAGTGCACTGATGAGGAGAGGAATCAGGACGACCTCCGCAGAGTCGCCGAGGAAAAAAAAAAAGCGGAAAACAATGACAAGAAAAATGTACAGGATGAGCAGACTCGTGTTAAGAAAACAGAGATTAACTTTCGTGATAACGTTGAGTGTTGTAGAATTTTCATTCACCAGTATCGCATATTTTCGCATTTGTCTTCAGAAGCTCCACATTTCATTGTTGGTGCGATGCAAATTATAAATGGGACCAATTACACTCTAAGTGTTCTCACAGCTGTCTGCTTTGACATGTAATTTATGGCAAGATGCATTTTCCGTAAATGCAGACGTTACCAGGATATGTTGCAATTGAAATATCTCTTGCGTTTCCTGTCGGATGGCGGTGCTGAAATATCACACGTGTTAAAGAGTGTCATATGTGCTACCCTCGCCCAAAGAGGATGAGTTTGGCACTCGACGCTGTGCAGTAAATCAGCGCCGCAAACCGGCTGGGAGCGCGAGAATGTCTCAGGAGAACGTATCTCGACCGGACCTTCACAACAGCCACAAAAGCAAGAAGAGCGAAGCAGTGTACTGCGGTTACTGCCATCGACAACATCCGTCACAGTTACTCATTTACGAATTTTCACTGAACAACAAATTTGAAGTGAAAGTGTGTAAATTGCATGATTTTGGGTTAGTTATGTTTATTTCAGTATAAAATGATACAAAATCATCATCTTTATAAAATTTAGCTCCAGTTTTTTTTTAAAAAAGTAATTTATATTTATGTATAAATAACTCACTAATTAAATATTCAGTCATGTTCCAAGATTCAGCATAAAAATTTTTAAGTGAATAATTACTTGAATTACGTTGTGTGTTATGCACTGATAAATTTCAGTGTCACTCTGGAAGTACAAAAATAAAATATTTAAAAAAAATGAATACTACATGAATGAAATTGCTTTGTAAGTCTACTTTGTACCAGAACTATGCAAAACACAAAAGAAAATAAATAAACTAACTGGTCGCAAACGTATATAAAGGATTACAAATCTTAAATATCCATATTACAGTGTATACAATTACATATTTTGTACTGCACCACTATCTTTGGGGAAGAAGTCAAGATGACTGTGTAAGAAATGCTTTTGCAATGACATGTTGCAACCAAGTTCATCATAAGATGACAACATGTTATCTACAATCTCCTTGTAATTTATTGCTCGTTTGTTCCCTAAGAACTGTATACAGATTGTCTTAAAACATTCCCGAGCATGCTTCTTATCACCTTGTATGATTCCATCAAAAGTATGGTCTCCAAAAAGCTCAAGAATGGGTGGGCCTATAGAGAAGCCCTACTTTACTTTGGCATCACTTAAGTAAGGGAATTTTCGCCTTAAGTGCTTAAATACGTCACCATCTTTGTTCATTCCCTTAACAAAGTTTTTATTGATGTGCAAAGGCGGGAGCAGAGTCTTTTTAAGGCCTACTAGAGGTTCACTCTTAATGTTCTTTATACCCGGTTGAAGAGATTTTCTGGTGGGCCATTCATGTTTACTGAAATGAGATGCACGAACTCGGCTATCCCATTCATAGAGAAAGCAGCAATGTTTAGTATACCCTAACTGCATACCTAATAGCAGTGCAACCACTTTCAAGTCACCACAAATCTACCATTGAGAGTCATTATATTCGATGGCTTCTAGTAAAATTTTCATGTCTTGGTATGAGTCTTTCATATGCACACTATGCCCAACTGGAATAGAAGGAAACTCATTGTCAATATATAAAACCACTGCTTTTAAACTCAACTTTGACGAATCAATAAAGAGTCTCCACTCATCAGGATTGTAATTAATTCTGAGATTTACAAATCTTTAACATATTGCAGCGTGTCAGCAACTGTGAAATGTACAGCAAATAAACAATTTTTTCAGCCTTCAGTTGCAAGGTAATTTTACTCGTTTATCTAGGTTTCGATTCCAGTAATGGAAACTTCTTCAGAACCTATAAATTAAACCACATACGGACATATATTATTCACTAAAATGCATTATCTATCTAATGATTGAATATTAAAGAAATTGTGATACTTACAAGAAATTAAATTATTTTGTGAGCCAAACACTGGCCATGTCACAGATTAAAAATTTAAAACAATAAAGACGCATAATCATAAGATTGTGTCAGTCAAAATTAAAACCATTAAGGCGAACGTAGACGGAGCTACGCCGACCAGAAATCAGGACCACACGTAAGCGGCTCGAAAACTAGGCGTTGTGAGCAGTTACGCGGCGAGGCTCGGCCGCGGCCAAGCGCATGCGCAAGCGCATGCGCAAGCGCAAGCGCAAGCGCAGGGGCGAGAGACAAACTGTCTCAAAATTACTTAGAGCAAATATACATACAAACAAAATGTGACTAAAGCCGTCCTACAATTGGTATAGCAACATTAAACAATTTTCCTGAGAACAAACTACAAAGCCAAGGTATAATTTTTTTTTAAATATTATAGTAAGAGGGCGTAGCCCCGCTACAGTAACTAAAATTAGTGTCAAAACCATGCGTGCTAAGCATAAAATGTCTTTAACATAAAAATGCCTTAGCAACTATGTGTCATTACCAAGCATATAACGAAATACAAAGACACACATGTACAATCGCATTATAATAAAGGGACAAAGCAGATAGGGAAACAGCATCGTCCATTCGAGGCGGACTGTTGGTCAACTCCACTGGAGTAAAGGTTGAAATCCTTCGAAATAACTTCTATTTTTTAATTGCAGCTGATCATTAAGTAAGTTGTCTCTATCAATACTAAGATGTTTAAAAATTTGCAATTCTTCGAGGGTGTCTAGCCTACATCCCTTTACTTCATTATGCAACAGCTCTGCGTCTTTTAGAGGTTTGGGAGCATGCGCCTTTTGGACCAGATGTTCAGCAAATGTAGATCCTCGACTTCCATCACCGCTTTTTGTCGGCAGATGCTCTTTAAACCTAACAGACAGGGCCCTTCCTGTCTGGCCAATGTAATAAGAAGGACATTCAGCACACGTGATTTTATACACACCTGACAGCGATGATTTATCATTACCTTTATCCAGGGAATGAACTAAGTTCTTTTTGAGGTTGTTGGTGGTAGAGTATGAAACTTTACACCCTAGGTTTTTTAATAAACGACCTACCTTATAGGATATGTTACCTATAAAGGGAACTGATATGTATTTCGTTGCCTGGTGTTGATTGTGAGTATCTGAACTGGAAAGGGTGGTAGTCTTCTTTCGTGTTTTTTTATTGAACAACTGTCTCACTATACTGGGATTATATCCATTATTCTGGACGATGTTTTCGAGGACTTTTAATTCGTTCTGTAAGTTGATTGGCGAAAGTGGAATGGAAAGAGCTCGATGGATACTCGAGTGAAAAAAGGCCATTTTTTGAGCCTGAGGATGGGTGGAATCAGCTGGGATGATGATGTCGGAATAGGTTGCTTTCCGAAAAATTTTGAAATCTATTTTGTTGCCAATAATGGATAGAGTCAGATCGAGATAGTCTAAGGTCCTATCAGCTGTCTGATTTTCTTGCGTGAAACTGATTTTTTCATGTAGGTTATTGAAAGTGGTAAATAACAGTTCTAGCTCTTCATGGGAACCTTCAAACACAAACAGCAAGTCATCTACATATCTCGCATAGAATATTATATTATTTGCCAAATCTGAATAATTCCGAAAAAACATCTGCTCCATTGAGTTTATAAAAATATCTGACATGATACCAGCTAACGGGCTGCCCATAGCTAGACCACAGCGTTGCGAATATATTTTATTATTGAAAGAGAAATAATTGTACTTGAGGGTGGTGCGTAACAGAACCATTAGTTCATCGATCTCAGGGGCCGATAATTTTTTATGGTATCGCAAATTGGTTTCTATAATGTCCATCGTCTGTTCAACGGGTACATTAGTGTATAAATTTTTAATATCAATTGATACGAGTTTTGTGATGTCAGAACAGGCTAAAGTTTCAAGTTTGTTGGCCACGTCTACCGAATTTTTGACGGAGAAATTTTTTTCAAACACAAAATTCTCTTTCAATTTACGATGTAGGAACGTAGCTAGTTTGTGGTATGCACTTTTGGTACTGTCAACGATCGGACGGATAGGATGGAAAATTTTATGAACCTTAAACTGGCTTCTCAAAATAGGTGGTTTCGGATTCATGATTATAAGGCATTTTTTATAAAACTCGCCGATTAACTTTTTTGTACTGCTAAGAGCCGACCTTATCTCTTTTTGGATCACGGGTGTGGGTTCCACCTCGATTGGCACGATGCCATTTTCCTCAAAAAACATTTCCGTTTTACGGATGTATTCGCTTTTGTGGGCGATAATTAGGGAATTGCCTTTGACGGCCTTAGTTATTAGTGCTTCATTATTTTTAAGCTTAAGATTAATGCTCTTCAACGTTTGATGTACAGTAGAAACAGGATTTTGAACAGAGTAATCCTTTTGGACGATTTTACAGGCGTCATAAGCTATTCTTGTTTGCGCATTTTTTGCTATTTTAGAACAGTCAAGCCCAACTTTGAGGTCGACAATTAAATTTTCTACACTTTGAGAAGTACATTTAGGTTGTACATTAAACTTGAAACCTTTACGTAAAAGCTGAGAGCCTTCATTAGACCATTTATGTCTACACATGCCACAAGACTATCTTTCATGTTAAAAAAAGGAGTAATTGTTGCTCTCTTCTGCGGTAGAACGAAACATTTACATTGCTTTCCAGAAAATTGCGCTCCTGCAATCTCAGCCTTAGCTTTAGAGAGCTCCAGATCTCTAATGAGATCACTTAACTCATTTTGAGACGATTTTTGTGTATCATCAGTTGATGATATATTTCGAAGAAACTCTGGATCTTGAGATGTACATGCTTCAGGACATTCAGAATCCTCATCAGGAGTAATCTCGTACTCTGTCGGTGGTTGAGGTATTGACAATCCTTCCCCATGCAGAACTGTATGTACGGCAGATGGAATGTTAGGATAGATCACTGTCCGCTTCTTCTTAGATATTCCCTGCTTGATAGGAGGAACAACAAAAAATTAGAAGTCACCGACATGGTTGGTTGGCTCACGCCAGATCATGGGCACTGCAAAGGGCATTGAACGTCCTTTCCCTTCCAGTTCCTGAGGCTGCTGGCACAAGTGTTGCAGATCGCATGTGGAGCCTAGGATTTATCCTGAACACCTATTTTGCACCCAAAATAACAACTGTAAGCTTTTTTAATCAATGGAGTTATTTGCTGTTTTGTGTCACTTCTCCACACACAGCAAAATGTGTCAGCACTGTTAACACAAACTCGTGGTATACTTGTTCACTTCAATAGCAGTCAACTTGAACAAATGGTGGTTAATATGGAAATAAATGTGCAAAAATTATTACATCTATTAATAAAGTCAGTGATGTTGAAGAGGAGGGAGACAAAAAGATCACTAACATTGGTATCAAAATGTTTATATCCAAAATATTGCACACAAGTAAGACCAGGGACAATAATATAATTCATTGTTACTAGTTATTATGATTTTGACAAACCATTATAACATTTGATTTTAAACTTAACATAAAAATCCGTATATAATTATCTCACCGTAATAAAACAGTGTAGCCGGCCGGAGTGGCCGAGCGGTTCTGGGCGCTGCAGTCCCATGGATGTGTGTAATGTCCTTAGGTTAGTTAGGTTTAAGTAGTTCTACGTTCTAGGGGACTGATGAGCTCAGAAGTTAAGTCCCATAGTGCTCAGAGCCATTTGAACCATTTTTAAAACAGTGCAAAATAAAAACTAGATCTAATTTTGAATTGTCTTTGTGATATTGGCGATCAGCACATTAGAACTTTTAGGAATTGACCATTTTCCTTCGATTTACATTTTCATTGTTGCACAGTCTTATCAGTCATTGACAAAATTACGTTAATGTTAATAAATGGTATTCTTCAATCTGCCTCTGTGACAGTCCCTTTATTGTTTCACTCATGTTCATTATCATTATCCCTATCATCATCAGCAACAGCTGCCATTTGATATTCACTGAGGGTAACGGTCCTCTCTACTCTTTTCCATTCATTATGGTTTTCACCATTCCTATACACGTAGTTTCTAAATGTTTTCTAATGAGTTCTATAATCCAAAGACCAGATCGCCTTCTTCGTCTTTCTGACCTCTAGGAATCCTGTAAAGAACTTAAGAGCTCAATCTTCCATCTATTTGTCACGCTACTTGTCCCGACCACCTGCAATTCATTTTCATTCCTGGAGCAATGAAGTCATTCACTCCGGTCTACCTCAATATCTATTACCTAGTTTTCCTGCCTCTCCTGGCGTTGCCACCACGCATGTCATCACTTCTCGCTCTCAGTTTCGAATGATTTCAGAATAAAAGTACATATCTTCCTGCCGTACGTCACGACGTCTATACTACTGAACAGCTGAACTGGTCATCTGATCTCAGTTGCAGGCTGACTGTCTTAATGTCTTCAAGGGATCACAAAAATTTCGTTTTCAGCATATTTGGCCTTCGTAGCTTCAATTTAATTGATGAAAGGAGAAAATATAAAAATGCAGTAAATAAAGCAGGCAAAAAGGAATACAGACGTCTCAAAAATGAGATAGACAGGAAGTGCAAAATGGCTAAGCAGGGATGGCTAGAGGACAAATGTAAGGATGTAGAGGCTTATCTCACTAGGGGTAAGATAGATACTGCCTACAGTAAAATTAAAGAGACCTTTGGGGAAAAGAGAACCACTTGTATGAATATCAAGAGCTCAGATAGAAACCCACTTCTAAGCAAAGAAGGGAAAGCAGAAAGGTGGAAGGAGTATATAGAGGGTCTATACAAGGGGGATATACTTGAAGACAATATTATGGAAATGGAAGAGGATGTAGATGAAGATGAAGTGGGAGATACGATACTGCGTGAAGAGTTTGACAGAGCACAGAAAGACCTGAGTCGAAACAAGGCCCCGGGAGTAGACAACATTCCATTAGAAGTACTGACGGCTTTGGGAGAGCCAGTCCTGACAAAACTCTACCATCTGGTGAGCAAGATGTATGAGACAGGCGAAATACCCTCAGACTTCAAGAAGAATATAATAATCCCAATCCCAAAGAAAGCAGGTGTTGTCAGTTGTGAAAATTACCGAACTATCAGTTTAATAAGTCACAGCTGCGAAATACTAACGCGAATTCTTTACAGACGAATGGAAAAACTGGTGGAAGCCGACCTCGGGGAAGATCAGTATGGGTTCCGTAGAAATGTTGGAACACGTGAGGCAATACTGACCTTACGACTTATCTTAGAAGAAAGATTAAGGAAAGGCAAACCTACGTTTCTAGCATTTGTTGACTTAGAGAAAGCTTTTGATAATGTTGACTGGAATACTCTCTTTCAAATTCTAAAGGTGGCAGGGGTAAAATACAGGGAGCCAAAGGCTATTTACAATTTGTACAGAAACCACATGGCAGTTATAAGAGTCGAGGGACATGAAAAGGAAGCAGTGGTTGGGAAGGGAGTAAGACAGGGTTGTAGCCTCTCCCCGATGTTATTCAATCTGTATATTGAGCAAGCAGTTAAGGAAACAAAAGAAAAATTCGGAGTAGGTATTAAAATCCATGGAGAAGAAATAACGTTGAGGTTCGCCGATGACATTGTAATTCTGTCAGAGACAGCAAAGGACTTGGAAGAGCAGTTGAACAAAATGGACAGTGTCTTGAAAGGAGGATATAAGATGAACATCAACAAAAGCAAAACGAGGATAATGGAATGTGGTCGAATCAAGTCGGGTTATGCTGAGGGAATTAGATTAGGAAATGAGACACTTAAAGTAGTAAAGGAGTTTTGCTATTTGGGGAGCAAAATAACTGATGATGGTCGAAGTAGAGAAGATATAAAATGTATAAAATGTAGACTGGCAATGGCAAGGAAAGCGTTTTTGAAGAAGAGAAATTTGTTAACATCGAGTATACATTTAAGTGTCAGGAAGTCATTTCTGAAAGTATTTGTATGGAGTGTAGCCATGTATGGAAGTGAAACGTGGACGATAAATAGTTTGGACAAGAAGAGAATAGAAGCTTTCGAAATGTGGTGCTACAGAAGAATGCTGAAGATTAGGTGGGTAGATCACATAACTAATGATGAAGTATTGAATAGAATTGGGGAGAAGAGGAGTATGTGGCACAACTTGACAAAAAGAAGGGACCGGTTAGTAGGACGTGTTCTGAGGCATCAAGGGATCACAAATTTAGCATTGGAGGGCAGCGTGGAGGGTAAAAATCGTAGAGGGAGACCAAGAGATGAATACACTAAGCAGATTCAGAAGTATGTGGGTTGCAGTAAGTACTGGGAGATGAAGAAGCTTGCACAGGATAGGGTAGCATGGAGAGCTGTATCAAACCAGTCTCAGGACTGAAGACCACAACAACAACAACAGCTCCAGTGGTCGGTGTAGGTGGCTGCGACGGTGAGGACCTTGGTTCGATTCCTGGTGATGCCAAGGGTTTTTGCTTTGTGGGAGGACTGGTACAGAGTTCACTCAGCCGCGTGATGCCAATTGAAGAGTTACTTCACCGAGTAGCAGCGGCTCCGCCGTCTGGAAACGCTGCAAAACGGCCGGGAGAGCAGTGCGCCGATCTCACGCTTTACGTAATTTTTCTGCTCGTTTTGTGAGCTACTTTTTCGTTACCAGTGTTGTTGATCAGTTCACCCAAGCACTTGACGTACTTTACTTGTTTGATGTCACCATATTTTGTTGCAAGTGGTTTCAGATTTGAACTTTCGGAGTCCGTGAATTGTGTTTTCTCGTAAGAAATTTTGAGCCCGGTTTTGATGGCAACCTCATGAAGTTTCTCGATGGCATGTTTGGCTTCCTCGGGAGTCCTCGTAATTATTACTAGGCCATCAGCAAAAGCAGGGCATTTTATGTTGATTCGTTTGTCCTTTATTCCCATATTTATTCCAGGTATTTCTTTCTCCGAGGTCTTTATAATCTTGTCCAGTACCAGGATAAAGAGGAGTGGGGACAACCCATCACCATGTCTCACTACTGTCCTAATTTGAAAATGTTCGGAAACTTCTTCCATGAATTTTACTTTTGAGGTTGTGCTATTAAAGTCTACTCAGTATAAATTTGAAAACTGAATAAATCACGGAATAATGTAAATAGAGAGGTACAAATTGACGCACATGCTTGGAATGACATGGGGTTTTATTAGAACCAAAAAAATACAAAAGTTCAAAAAATGTCCGACCGATGGCGCTTCATCTGATCAGAATAACAATAATTAGCATAACAAAGTAAAACAAAGCAAAGATGATGTTCTTTACAGGAAATGCTCAGTATGTCCACCATCATTCCTCAACAATAGCTGTAGTCGAGGAATAATGTTGTGAACAGCACTGTTAAGCTTGTCCGGAGTTATGGTGAGGCATTGGCGTCGGGTGTTGTCTTTCAACATCCCTAGATATGTCGGTCGATCACGATACACTTGTGACTTCAGGTAACCCCAAAGCCAATAATCGCACGGACTGAGGTCTGTGGACCTGGAAGGCCAAGCTTGACAAAAGTGGCGGCTGAACACACGATCATCACCAAATGACGCGCGCAAGAGATCTTTCACGCGTCTAGCAATATGGGGTGGAGCGCCACCTGCATAAACATCGTACGCTCCAGCAGGTGTTTATCAGCCAGGCTGGGGATGATGCGATTCTGTAACATATCGGCATACCTCTCACCCGTCACGGCAGCAGTTGCAAAACCAGAATCCATCTGTCGGACATTTTGTGAACTTTGTTTTTTTTTCCTTCTAATAAAACCCCATGTCATTCCAAACATGTGTGTCAATTTGTACCTCTCTATCTAAATTATTCCGTGATTTATTCAGTTTTCAAATTTATACTGACTTTTTGATCACCCGGTAGTTTTGTTATCGACACCATATTCGCGAAGTGCATTGAACAGACTGGTGCGATGAATCGAGTCGTATGCTTTCTTGAAATCTACGAAGCTGGCTACTGTGCGGTTCGACTGATGGTGTTGCAGTATCATCTTCAGGTTCCAGACCTATTCTGCGCAGGATCGATGTGGGCGGAAGCCTGCCTGTTATTCACCGATCATATGTTCTGTCTGTTGTTCTAATATGGTGAGAAGAGCACGCGAGAGCACTTTGAAAGCGACTGGTAGGAATGAAATGCCTCGATAGTTGTTGGGATCGGTCTTGTCGCCCTTTTTGTGTAGAGGGTAAAATCAAAGCAGTTTTCCAATCTGCTGGTATGACTCCACTGTCCCATATATTTGCAATGATATTTTTTAGTCTGTCAATCAAGAGTTCACCTTCAATCTTGGACATTTCGGCAATTGCACCGTCTTCCCTTGGTGCTTTGTTGTTTATCAGATGTGATACGATGTTTCGTAACTCCTCATGTGTAGGTGGTGTTGAATCCCGGTTTGGGGTCGCAATATGGAAGTCAGGTTTGTCTGCTGGTGTTTCACAGTTGTGTAACTTCTCGAAATGCTGTTTCAGGATTTCACAGTTGGCCTTTGTGTTCGTCTCAAGTGTTCCATCCGGGCGCCGAAAACCGACAGTGAGTGACTTGAAGGTTGTCAGTTCTTCCCTAAATGTCCTATGAAAGTCTCTTGTGTTGTTTCTTTTAAAATCATTATCAATTTCCTCTAATAGTTTGTGATGGTACGTGCGTTTAATTTGTCTGATGTTTTTGGATATTTTCTTCTGTTTCTCAAAATCGTTCTGCCAATTCTCCGGTGTTTGATGGCTGCGCCAAATCTTAAAGTCTTGAATACGTGATTTAATTGCTCCGTCGCAGTCTGTTGTCCACCACCTGTGTTTCCTTTTCCGTGGTGGTCGACAAAGTTTTCTTGATGACTACTAGATGATTCCAAGAAGCTCTTCCCATGTTACCGTGTTAGTATCTAGTGACTGTGCAAACTCTTCTGCGTGTTCTTTTATGCATTCTGGATCAATGCGCAACAGTAGATCTTCGGCACTTCTTTCGGTTCGGTATGAAGCGGATTTTGACTTGTGAGAGATGGTGACGGGATTCCACGAAATCTTTGCATATCCTCACGTTCATGATTTCTTGAGAGAATTTTCTAGTTATCGCTACATGGTCAATTTGATATTCCCCAATGTATTTATTTGGAGATTTCCATGTAGTCGTTTTCCTCGGTTGTTTCTTAAAGTGAGTGGACATTGTTTGGAGGTTGGCTATCCAACATATGTTGACTAAGCGGTGTCCATTGTCTTTTCGTGTGCTGCCAATTTTCCAATTATATGTCTGTGTTCACGTTCTCTGCCAACTTGAGCATTGAAATCTCCCAACAGGACTTTGACATGGAGTTGAGGGATCCTGGTGATAACACGCCCGCGTTGTGACCAGAACTTTTCCACTTTGTTTTTGTCAGGATCGTTATTTACTGGAGCATGTGCGTTTGCCAGTTTATAGGGTTAACATCATAATTAATACTGTAAATATTCTGTACTGATTAATTCTGTTTAATGTCAAGTATGTACTTTTTTTATGGCTCAGAAATGGTTCAAATGGCTCTGAGCCATCAGTCCCATAGAACTTAGAACTACTTAAACCTAATTAACCTAAGGACACCACACACATCCATGCCCGTGGCAGGATTCGAACCTGCGACCGTAGCGGTCGCGCAGTTCCAGCCTGTACCGCCTAGAACCGCTTGGCCACAACGGCCGGCTATTTTTTTTTACTATGTAATGTCTTTGAGTTATTGTGAAGAAGAGGAAAGTTGTAAAAAATATTTTCTCTTTACCATTTAAATTCTTTGTACTAATTGGAGAAAAGTAGTATTTAATTGTGGTTATTTTATTCTGACTTATTAATGTTTTTAAATTTTAAGATTTTTTAAAAGCTGTTTGTTTACAACTGTATACAAGCTGGTTCGTACCTAGGGTCTTGCATTGTATAAAAAGAAAAGCAACAGTATATTCCTTTTGCAACGGAAGTGAGTTGGCGCGCGGCAAAAAGTGGTTGGCGCAGGCAAAGGGTGGATGTGGCGCTCAGTCTGGGCGCTAAGTAAGAGAGCACAGTCAGTCGGCAGCTAGCTACTGGACAGTCTGGTCTGAACAGCAAGTGAGTGTACAGCCTAAGTGCCGAGTGAGGCATCCAGTACCTGGATTAATATGGAAAGGCCTCGGATGTGTTTACGACTCTAAAATAGTGCTCTATTATTCGAAAAGGCTCGAAAGTTGATAACTTTGTCGCTAAGAAGAATGTAATAGAGCAAATTACATCCAGAGGAAAGACCAGGTAGCCACCATGTACTCGCCGTCAATACTGCGCCATTATTTCAGCAACATCTAAGAGGTCAGATTTATGTCAAAGTATGAACCAGTACATTTAAGTGTTGTTTAATTTGCAATAATAAGGACATTACGTTAAACTGTGTGTCCGACCCTTGAATTGGTTCCTCTTACGATGTATTCCACGTAATTACTAACATCTGAGTATCCTGTATGTGAAAAACGATTGAAAATAATTGATTGTTGGTGCTGCTTAATTCTCAATGCAACAA
This sequence comes from Schistocerca serialis cubense, assembly GCF_023864345.2. NCBI lineage: Eukaryota > Metazoa > Arthropoda > Insecta > Orthoptera > Acrididae > Schistocerca > Schistocerca serialis. Next base: position 270,760,793 of record NC_064638.1, read on the forward strand.
GATATATAGAAGTACTGTGGGTTTCATTGAAATCTAGGGAGGTAGTTAGTATTGCATTTATGAAAACCTCCATAATGTTTGACTTGTTTTAATTCAAAGTATTTGTGCTTCAAAGATTAACTGCATTTAATTCTGTCAGTGAAAATTACTAGTTGTGCTAATGACAAACGGAAGCACGCCATTTTCAGGTTAGTTGGAGTAGAAAAGAACCTGTACAAAAGATCACCGGGATTAACTGTTTTAAAAGTCCTGCAAGGTGAATGAAATTTGTGAAAGATTAATACCTAAATTTGCAACTTACAAATCTTCTCACAAAAGTGTGCTTAGTTTGCTTCGGTGTAATGGTCAGTTGCGAATCCCCATTTTAGTATTGCTTAATAGGAAGAAACATTCTTGAATGATGAATTTACTAATTGCATTATGAAGTAATTCTAGAGTTTTGTGTGCTTTGTGTAGTACAAATTGGAAAGACAGTTTGAGAGCCCCACCTAAGTCTTTGCCTATGACAGATAAAGTTACTGTAATTGCTTTTATTCATGTAAAACAGAAATAAGATTGCTTCATAGAGAGTGTAAAAATCCTATTGTAAGTGACTTATAATTATCTTTGTACTATATGAAAAGTATCTATTGAAACAGAACTATGTCCATGTCCAGATTTGGTTTAGTAGTCTCTTTCACAACCTTTGATAATGAGATAACTTACATATGACAAAGTATTACTGTTGAGAAGAGATAAAGTGTCAATTGTTCCGGTGAGAACTTGCACATACTATTTATAACTGCTGGTATTCACTGTATCACTTATCTGATTATAGTACGGTTTCATTGCACTTCTCTGGGAAAGAAGTAATGGTAGCTTTCCTTTACCAAAATTCAATACAGATTCTTTAAAAGTAATGTTCATATTACTATGCCTAATTAGGCTGGCGACCGTATTTTATTTCATTTAAGTAAACTTGGTTACTTGAGATATTTTCCAAATTTAAATCTTTAGCTTTCTGGTTTCCACTGTTATATTAAATTCAGGTTCGATAATACAAACCCATTAGGCAACTCACGGTCAATTTACTCAAATCCTCCTAGAGGGTAACATTTGCTGCATCGTAATGCCATATTTGGTAATACGCGTTATGCCGATATTACAAACAGCGCAGTATAGTGTTGTATTTGGCTTTTCCCGCTACAGTACTAACTGTTGGGCAGTAAGTGTTATATTTGGCTTCCTTGTGACAGGACTAAATTCTTAGCGTCACTAGGTAAACTGCATAATGATCTAACAAACGTTGTAGTTGTGTTATAAGGTCTTATTGACACATTTAACTGAGAGTAGTGAGAGGCGTTCAGAGGGTGACGAGAAGTCTATCACAGAGTCCTGGATACTGTTATGCACGAGGAATGCCGTTCACAACAAATTTATGTTACTATTTTTCAGTTTGATTGTAGGTTTTCCCTTGTAGACTCGATAGCCACCACAACCAAAGTGATCACAATCACGAAAACGTGTTTCTTGTACTGCAAGTATACGAATCCCAAATCTATCAATGTATCTGTCAGTATCTTGAATTTTCCTGTTTTAGTCAGTGTCTGTACGTTCAGTGTACCTATGAATTGCCTTTGCTTTGGTTTGAGGAGTTTTGGGAAGTTCCGACTCTTCCCTGTAGTTGTTCTGGTCCCCCACAATCCGAATGACCAGGTTCACCTTCGCTCTTCTGAGTTATGGCCTGAGGTAGTTGCTTTGTTGCTTCTGTTTCCATCATGCTAAGTTCGTAGTTGATTTCAGCTGTTGGGCGTCTGCCCGGGACGAGTGGCTGATTGTCGATTCAGGTCACTCTCATCGTATGGGTTGTTAGTCCGTACGGCAGCGGATGTACTGCTGGAGTTTTGCACCTGCCGTTAGATGTTTTTGACTTTATCCAGTCTTGGGACCGGCAGCAGCAATTAATGAGCTACTCAGTCCACACAGTATTTGCTCCAGGCGCTATATGATAAATCAGTATTTTTATTTTTATTATTGCTGGGACAGTCCTCTGTTTCACGTTATAAACCAACAATTTTTGAATAAAGCCTGAATTAAACATTGACAGTTTGAGTTTTCATATAAATACAGTTTATTCTTGAGTAACAGACAGGATGATAGCTATGTAGAACAAGACGTTCCACAGGTTACTCAGCTCTTTATATATCCTCAAACAGGATCTGGAGGGTTCACCATTTCTCGCTTTTAAGGGAATCTAGTAATTCACTGCCACTAGCCTCGCCAAAGTTGTAACACCAGCTCCCGTGAGCTCACCAAGGTTATAGCACTGTCAGGCTTGCCTACCCATGGATGGGTGACCTTTCGGGTCTGCCTATCACTGTTGGCAGGTGGGGTGCACTCAGCTCTTGAGAGGCCAGTTGAGAAGCTACTTGACTGAGAAGTCAGCTCTCGTCACGAAAACTGACAACGGCCTGGAGGGTGGTGTACTGATCACATGCCCTCCATATCTGCATCCAATGACGCATATCGGCTGAGGATGACACGGTAGTCGGTCGGTACCGTTTGACCCTCCGACGCCTGTTCGGACGGAATAATACGACACTGATCGCATACGTGAAGAAAACAGTCGTTATGAGGTAACGCCTGATAGGTATGCAACACACCTCATATATACATTATGCCCGTACACCCACCGTTGTCGCAACTGCACTGATATCGCTTCGACGTTCCCCCCTTTGGCAGAGGACCTGATCTCACAGATTTGTATATATATTGTCCTGGCTAGTAGAGAACCATTCCCTGTCGTGTGGATTGATTATGAAACATCTTTGAATCACGTTGTGAATCTAACTGTGTGAACTAGCAGTTGAAAATTGATCCCGTTTTTCTATTTCCAGAGATATTTCATACACTTTCAACCACGACATATCCAAAGACAGTGATTTTATTTATTACTCGGGAATAACACAGCAATCGGGTTCCAGTCTATTTTTTCTAGTTTTTGTTCCACAAATAATTTGATTTAGTTACCTTCGTAGTCAACATGCCTTCGTTAAATCCTATTATCTGTTTGTAACAGGTTGGTCAGCTTTTCTCAATAATCCTTGAATGTTCACAGATATAATTGTCTATATACTAGCTGATTTTTGGGATTTAGAAAACACAGAGAGAGTCTCGGATATATTGTTTTATTGACACAATTCACTTCTTAAATTAATGAGATATGGCACTGGGGAATCAATGAAGAAGGAGTTGATCCTAGTGTGTATCGTTTCAGTATAATAAGAATCAGTCCGTACCACATTCCTTTGCGTTCCTATCGCCAAAGATATCATTTCCTACTAAACTGTGCTTTACCATTAATATCTGATAAATCATAAATATATCTCTGGCTTTACAATGTCTAAGCTTCTTAATTCTCATGACACGATATTAATTATAAGTTCGAATTCTTTCAATGTCAGTTCATCACAAATTTAGTCTTTTCACGGGCACTATATCTCACGTCTCGTTTATTAGCAGAATCACCTTGACAACTATAGGCCAAGATATTAGTGTAAGATGGCAAGAACTATGCCCCATACATGAAGTCATTAAAGATCACCTAACGCATGTTGAGCGAACAGTAAGGCTGAACAAAATGACTGACAAGGCACAATGCATCTTGTAGATGGTATAGTATGGACATATTGGAATAATCATTGTCAGGTGATGGTTTTAAAGTAATTCACACGACATGAAAACTTTGTGGAAACGCGTCGATTTACTGGAGGCTAGTTCATCCCAGGGAAGTACCCAGAAATGACCACGGCACGCGGCTCGGGAGTGGCGAAGGGAAGCGACAATAGGCAGCTTAGGGTGGCTCAAGCTCTGAGAAAGCGGTAACGGGACGCAGCCTCCAGCTGCCTTAAGATGAGTGACAGTGAGTGGGTGGTTGACCCCATGCTGGTGTACCGGGAACTTGTACACCTGTTGATAAATGTCCATCGTCCCGTTTTCAGTGAAACATGCGAGAAAGCCACGCAAAGCTGCAGTGGAGCAGTCAACAGAGGTCAAAATATGCGTGTTAGTGACTACAGAAACTTCACGCTGAATTCACGGTCCGCAGAGTCTGATGTAAATCAGGTGAAGAGCGACAGAATGAAATAAGCCAACCTCCGATGGGAACATAGGACCAAGGAATTTGAAGTACTCTCCTGGGAGTCAGAATTCCGGAAAAATTGGTGTTTGTGCAGATGCTAACCTTGATGGGTGGCCTGGGAGGAGCTAGTAGCAGAAGTTGAGAGGAAGAGAAATTTTGTGGGACTTTGACCACTTCCCAGAGCAGGCATTGGTCAGCACTGGGAAGCGACACGTAATTAACAAGACTTGCGCTGCAATTGGCGTAAGTGATTTTGCTGGAGGGGAAACTGAGGCAAAGAGCGGACTGAGAGAAGTCCCTGTAGAGGTCGTCCGTTCCCAGCTTGCCTAGAGTCCGGACATGGCGTCCTTTACTCAGCTTGCCTGAGAAAGAGTGAGCATCTCTGCAGTTTAGGACTTAGCAAACAGAACGATTGAACTTGGAGATAGGAAGTTTTGGTTCAGCTATGTACTGAGCAAGATAGCTAGGAGTGAGTAGACGAGCGCAGCCTTGCAGCACCACAAGGTCGGCCTACGTCTGCACAATGACACCGCTCTGCCACACTAAATTCGGTGATATTGCGCCCGCTCCGGCCACTGATTAATTTGCTGGATCACGTTGGCAAAGTTTCCACGAGGGTTTCATGGGCTGTGTATTTTAGAATTCTTCTCGCACTTCGCACAGGTCAGTCGATAGGAATTACTTTTGATTTATCGCGCTTTACTCCAAGCAAACTCAATTTATTACCACTGCCTGTTAGGAGAGTCATGTAATGTGATGATTGAAGGTTGTGAGTTATAATAAATCTGTGCTAATCACGTGCATCTGTTTTCAATCAAGTAGTTGAAATCGCAAGTCACTTTCTTAATTAATTTTATGTTCAACATTTGCATCTGGTGTTCAATAGCTGAATATAACATCAATGTGCACCCCTTTTTAATTAAATGGGATGAATTCTGAACCAATTAATATCAACACTGCCACGCAGTTCAATCAGGAGTCACAGGGCCTTATTACTTTCTTTGCGTTATCTGACATTGTGGCAGTTTTGCACTCTCTGTTGATCTGTTAGTCAATTACCTGGGGTGAACACACACCAAAACCAGATAAGTGACGGGTGGGGTGTTACATTAGTATGACAAAGTCCAGCTATTTTCTGTCCCAATATCTCAAAATAATCTATTATCCACCACTCCAATGTCTAATCCAGTTATCAGAATGATATTTAATTAGGCTTATAATCCCTAACTTGCGACTACCGCGGAAGATGGCGAAAAAGTACCATTGAAAACAAAGACTCAAGAGAGCTAACAATGCTGCACATTCATTTATATATTATATTCAAAACAAAACGCAGCTCTGTTATGTCTTCTTTAGATTCCCTTTGTACTACTTTGCGTTACTCTATTTCAAATTTCTACTCTTTGTAAAATTTTAACTAACTATTACTTCGAAATACAACTGCCGTTTTTTGGCTCTTGGGTCATTTCGTATTACAGAGTTTAATCTAATATTCTTTTCCAAATACCCACTCTCTAAAAAGCGGTTACAAGGTAAGGTGCGTAAGCAGTTAACTGACCATGCTACTAGGGAAACTAGCGTAGTCTTCCCTTATTTATGGTAGTGTACGATAGTCTACGGTAGTTTGTGTACGGTAGTCTACGGTAGTTTTGCAACTCTAGGCGTATCAGGTTACTGTCAGTTTTCGGAAAGCCAGAGGACGCGATGGATATTGACAAGTAACACTTGTAGGCAGAGCCATCTGTCATGAAATCTGAAAACTTTGTCGTCATTCGCAGAGAAACTAAAATGAGATGACCGATTCTCGCTCCTCGTCTCGTAGCTCAGGCCTCGGCTGTGGTGTTAGCGAGCACTAGCGGACCGTGGCGGCGGCTGCCAACTCGAGGCGAGGCAGCGGCGCGGCTTGCCCTCGTGTCGGCGACAGCCGGCAGCCGGCGGTGACAGTTGGCAGGCGTGGCCCTCATATCCGCCCCCGCGTCCTAAACGCACGCCTCGCTTAGTTTACCGCTGACAGCTTTTATTACGCCCCTCCCCCTGCGCTCCCTTCGCCAGCCGGCGGCGCGTATTTACTGCCAGTGCGAATTAGCCATCGCGCGCGCTAACAAAGACGTCGCGAACTGTGCGTGCAGGCTGCGGTTGCGGATTACGACGCCGCTGACCGCGTCCTTACCACGCCTGCCCGTGACGAACATCCCACTAAAAGCGCAAAGCGGGGCAGGTAGCAGCCTCCTTTCTGTATCTGTGGACGAGAGATACCACTGAAACTTGAGTATGTGGCGAAACTCTTCGTCCTCCGACAGAAAGCAGTTAATAGTTCGCAGCTCTATAACAGATTCTTGTAGCCAACGCCACTAGCTCGGAGTTCACTGAAATGTGTGACTTGTCTATACTGGCTGTAATTATCGTATGGCAGCTAAAATTGTTTTATATTCTAATGCGTTTATGCGAAATCACTTTAAGGTGGAAGAAAATTAGTTCCCATTTTAGCCACCAGGTGCAAATCTGACACTGTAAATGCAAGAAAGACATATAGAAAAATTCCCAAATGCAATGGATTAGGAATGGGGCGTGGGCAGAAAATGTCCAACAAGTGAGAACGACATAATGTTGATTTTTTTTAACCGCCACTTCAACATTTAGTTCTGTATGAGCATCAGAGAAGTCGACTAGGTGCTGTGCAGCGCCAGATTTGCATTGCGGCCAAAAGTGGAACTAATATTTTTTTTGCAGCGCATATCTTGCCGGCCGGGGTGGCCGAGCGGTTCCAGGCGCTACAGTCTGGAACCACGCGACCGCTACGGTCGCAGGTTCGAATCCTGCCTCGAACATGGACGTGTGTGATGTCCCTAGGATAGTTAGATTTAAGTAGTTCTAAGTTCTAGGGGACTGATGACCTCAGAAGTTAAGTCCCATAGTGCTCAGAGCCATTTGAACCATTTTTTTCCAGCGCATATCAGTTCCACATTAACGCATTACCATATCTATCAAGTTTCGCTGTCATACGGTAATTACAGCCCACACTGGACCTCCGTGACTGGCTGCAGTTTGTACTACCGCATCTAGGCGTTTGATGCAGTTCCCCACAGTCTTTTAATGAACAAAGTAAGAGCATATGGACTACCAGATCAGTTGTGTGATTGGATTGAAGAGTTCCTAGATAACAGAACGCAGCATGTCATTCTCAATGGAGAGAAGTCTTCCGAAGTAAGAGTGATTTCATGTGTGCCGCAGGGGAGTGTCGTATTACCGTTGCTATTCACGATATACATAAATGACGTTGTGGATAACGTCGGAAGTTCACGGAGGCTTTTTGCGGATGATGCTGTAGTATATCGAGAGGTTGTAACAATGGAAAATTGTACTGAAATGCTGGAGGATCTGCAGCGAATTGACGCACGGTGCAGGGAATGACAGTTGAATCTCAATGTAGACAAGTGTAATGTGCTGCGAATACATAGAAAGAAAGATCCTTTATCATTTAGCTACAATATAGCCGTTCAGCAACTGGAAGCAGTTAATTCCATAAATTATCTGGGAGTAGGCATTAGGTGTGATTTAAAATGAAATGATCATATAAAGTTGATCGTCGGTAAAGCAAATGCCAGACTGAGATTCACTGGAGGAAACCTAATGAAATGCAATCCGAAAACAAAGGAAGTAGATTACAGTACACTTGCTCGCCGACTGCTTGAATATTGTTCACCAGTGTGGGATCCGTACCAGATAAGTTTGATAGAAGAGATAGAGAAGATCCAACAGAGAGCAGCGTGCTTCGTTACAGGATCAGTTAGTAATCGCGAAAGCGTTACGGAGATGATAGATAAACTCCAGTGGAAGACTCTGCAGGAGAGACGCTCAGTAGCTCGTTACGGGCTTTTGTTGAAGTTTCGAGAACACACCTTCACCGAGGAGTCAAGCAGTATATTGCTCCCTCCTACGTATATCTCGCGAAGAGACCATGAGGATAAAATCAGAGAGATTAGAGCCCACCCAGTGTCATACCGACAATCTTTCTTTCCACGAACAATACGATACTAGAACAGAAGGGAAAACCGATAGAGGTACTCAAGGTACCCTCCGCCACACAGCGTCAGGTGGCTTGCGGAGTATGGATGTAGATGTAGATGTAGATGTACACCCACTGATGTCAGATTCAGATAAACACTGGACCCTTGCACAGGATGATGTATAGAACTTAGTTCATAAATTTATTACCAACACCCGCTAAAATTTGCCTGAGTGAACTACCTGCAGCTCAGTATACAGGTGTAGGAACATCGTAATCATGAATGTTCTCCAAGTTCCAAAACGGTAAGACTTATCCATTGCACTTTAGTTTAGTGAACATCTGCGATTACTCCAGATAAGAGGAACTTGGACATACCATTTCTGGCACTTAGGATCGTTTTCGCACCGTTCCGGTAAAAATATAAAAACAAAATTTAAAAAAAACGGATAACGTAAAACAGGAAATTAAAAGAAAATCTTAAAAGCAATATAAAAATGAAAAACAAAATTGAACAACTGAAATAAAAATGGAAAGATGAAAATAAAAATAAAATCTAAAAAAGCTACGAATCAACGAAAAATGGAAGAGGAAAAGAAAAGTCAGAAAATACTCAAAACAGCAAAAAAAATTGTATAAACTTGACAAAGTAATCGAAAAGAAATAAAAATGGCAGTCCAAAGATCTGGAATTAATTCCTCCGTTAGTGTTAGGATTTTTCCGTCATTTATCCCTCCTGTCATCTCCGACATTGCTTTGTTACTGTAACAAATGTCAAGCTGTACCGTACTTACGATTTCACATTAAACCGTACGTCCACCTGCAAGTGGCTGCGTAAGATAACTCAGTGGTCAGAGGAAGGCAAAGCCATACGACGTCCAATAGAGTAATGCCTAAAAAATCATTCAGAATTCAAACCAACTTTTGGGCCGAGGAAAGCTTTATTTTTCGTTTAAGCGATTTCCAAGTTTTACCGAGTGCACTCGTGTGTGTGTGTGTGTGTGTGTGTGTGTGTGTGTGTGTGTGTGTGTGTGTGTGTGTTTTGAGAGAGATAGAGGGAGTGAGTAGCCAGTTGATTTCCTGTCGTACGGGGTTATTCTATTTTTATTTGATGAGAATTACGTCGCGTTACTGAAATGATCAAATTAATTAAGGTCGTTCAGAATGCTTTGTGTGTCGCCGACCGTTGGCGTGCAGTTTTATCAAGCCAAGAAGCAGTAATGACGGTAGAGAAAGAGCACTAGTAAACAGTTAGCCTTCTTTTTCACGTTGGACAAAATCATTTTCTCCCGCACTACAAAGACTAGTTGGTTGGCAGTAAAAAAAAAAAAAAAATAGGACCCTGTTCGGAGTGTGATGTTTCTCGCGAAAATGATGTTATTTATGATGTCCTGTAACACGAAACAATCTCCATCTGCCCATCGCAGTTCAACTACACTCAAGCGCCAAATAAAAATGGAACAAGCATGCATACTCAAATACAGAGATGTGTAAACAGGCAGAATAAAGCGCAGTGGTCGGCAACGCCTATATAAGACAACAAGTGTCTGGAGCAGTTGTTAGATCGTTACAGCTACTGCAATGGCAGGTTACTGCCGATATAATGGCAAGTTATCAAGATTTAAGTGAGTCTGAACGTGGTGTTATAGTCGGCGCACGAGCGATGGGACGCGGTATCTCCGAGGTAGCGATGAAGTGAGAATTTTCCCGTGTGACCATTTCACGAGTGCACCGTGAATATCAAGAATCCGGTAAAACATTAAATGTCCGACATCATTGCGGTCGGAAAAAGACTCGGCAAGAACGGAACCAACGACTGCTGAAGAGAATCGTTCAACGATACAGAAGTGCAACCCTTCCGCAACTTGCTGCAGATTTCAATGCTTGGCCATCAACAAGTGTCAGCGTGCGAATATTCTACGAAACATCGTCGACATGGGCTTCCAGAGCCAAAGGCTCACTCATTTATCCTTGAAGACTGCACGACACAAAGCTTTACGCCTCGCCTGGTCCTGTCAACACCGACAGTGGACAGTTAGTGATTGGAAACATGTTACCTGATCAGACGAGTCTCTATTCAAATTGCATCGAGCGGATGGACCTGTACGGGAATGGAGACAACCTCATGAATCCACGGACCCTGCATGTCAGCGGAGCACTGTTGAAGCTGGTGAATGGCCTGTAATGGTGTGGGGCGTGTGCGTTTGGAATGATTTGGGACCCCTGATACGTCTCGATACGACTCTAACAGGTGACACGTCATCCTGTCTGATCACCTGCCATTCATGTTCATTGTGCATCCCGACAGACTTGGAAAATTCCAGCAGGACAATGCCACACCCCACACTACCAGAATTGCTACAGAGTGGCTTCAGGAAAACTCTTCTGAGTTTAAACACTTCCGCTCGCTACCAAACTCCTCAGATATGAACATTATTGAGCATGTCTGGGATGCCTTGCAACATGCTGTTCAGCAGAGATCTCCACCCGCTCATAATCTTACGTATTTATAACAGTCCTTCAGGGTTCATTGTGTCAATTCCCGCCAGCAATACCTCAGACTTTAGTCGAGATCATGCCACGCAGTGTTGCGGCACTTCTGCGTGCTCGCTCGAGTCCTACACGATATTAGGCAGGTGTACAAATTTCTTTGGCTCCCCATTGTACTTGAGAGTCGTCTATTAATAGAGTTCGTGGTGTGCGCTATCTTGCACGCGTTCTCTTGTGTCAGTAACTGCTTAAAGTGGTTAGGATACGACTCTATTCATGCCGATAGACAAATGGTTCAAATGGCTCAAATAGCTCTGAGCACTGTGGGACCCAACATCTGAGTTCATCAGTCCCCTAGACTTATAAGTACTTAAACCTAACTAATCTAAGGACATCACACACATTCATGCCCGAGGCAGGATTCGAACCCGCGACCGTAGCAGCAGCGCGGTTCCGGACACCGATAGAAAGATGACGTCATTAATACGATGGAGATACGCGCGGACAGAAACAACCTCTCTATGACGTTATCAACAACAGGAAAGCATTTAAAAAAAGGCAAATTAACAAAACCTTCAAGGGAATAGAACGTTTGTATAGGGATGATTGTAACGCCTACAGGGCGTATTAAAACTTGAAACTATCAGACTAAAAAAGGCATTTTGAACAGAGACGTAAACGTAACTACAAATACACTGACGTGCAAAACGTTGTGCTTCGTACACGTGGAAAATCATATTTTGCATTTGTGAACAAAGTCTGCAGTTGCTGTGTAGTAATATGAGAACTGTACTTGTGGCTGGGACTTCTGCGTTTCACGAAAATTCATTCATCAGCTTTACACGTTACATACACACACTACCTTGGGGTATGTCCAAATTGTTTTTTCCTTAATGTTATTAAGAACTATATCATGCGAATGCATGTGAAAGCATATTTGTAGTTCGTGCATTAAAATTTTTAACACTGAAACATTAGACTTAGAAATATGTAAAGGTTTTTTTATTTTTTTAAATTACCGCTACCATTCACAAACTATGTCAACTACTGTATTACTTATTTATTTAGCGAAATGTTTCGAGGGAATACCCCATCTTGGCGCTAAGTGGCATTACAAAAACAACTTTACAATAAGGTTATACTGATGTTACATAGTCTTTTTATAAATGCTGTGGTCATTCTGTGGAAGAAGAAAAAACTTAGTAAGAGGCGATGCCACTTTGGAAGCTGTTTACTCTAAAATGGTTTGCAACGGTCTTCAAACATCAGTCCAGCTCCCATAGTGACATCGCCTCTTACGAAGTTTTCTCTTCTTCCACAGGATGACCACAGCATTTATAAAAAGACTACGTAACATCATATAAGCTTATTGTAAAGTTGTTTTTGTAATGTCATTTAGCCTGAAGATGAGGTATACCTCCAAACATGTCGCTAAATAAATAAATAATACAATAGTTGACGTAGTTTGTGACTGGTAGCGGTAATTTAAAAAAAAAACCTTTACATATTTCTTAAGACAGTCACGGTCGAAAAATGGTCAAAATGGCTTCAAATTCTATTAAACTTAGATTCTGAAATTGCCGTTCATGTTGTGGCACAGAAAGTGCTGTCAGGCGTTAATATTAAAAGCTGTAGTTTTCGCTTAGGTCAGGCATGGTATCGTTTGGAGTGTACCAGTCCTCAGTCAGAAGTCGTGAATTTCGGAAATACAAGTCTGTTTTAAGGTTTATACCTCCAGGCATAGTCGGGGACACTTTCGTGGGGATGAATAGTACTGCTCCCAATCACAAACAGTTATATTTTTGTCAGACTACGTACTTGTAAACTATTAAGTGAAGATGAAGATGTTAAATTTCCCGAAAATTTATAGACCAGTATACCATCAGCTTAAATCAGAACTACAAATGTTTTGGTGTCGTTTCATCGACAGCTAAAACAACAATTTTACAAACCCCATCCTTGTATCCACGAGTTTATGGAAGTTTTAAAGCAACTGAAAAGTAAAACTTACCTGTGCTTTAGCACGGTACATTATAAAAGAAAAATGAATAAATGTAAAGGTGAAAATTATCGTGTTGTTGCTGAACTGCGGGACAAATATCAGTGTAGTGAATTATCGTTACTGCAGTACATAAAAAGAATTTTATATATGTTCCAGCCTTTCCCACAATAGGAAAAGTGTTTCTCCGTGGCAGGTAGTCCACTGTGCTACCAGTTTTAAAGGTAACATGTTTTACGCTTTTCATTTGCGGTGGTGAGTTGTAATCTTTTGCGGTAAAGATATGTGCAGTTTTGCAGTAGTGAAACTAGGATGTTTTGGGGTAGAGCTAGGCTGTTTCGCGGAATGCAGTGTGCCGTGACACGTGGCATCCTGCCCATAAAGAGTATGACAACAGTATTCTACGATTCTTGCCTCATACTGGCGAGCTTTCAGTATTAATACAAGAAGTTCCAAATTAGTCCTGACCGGAAACTCTGAGTACGAAAACATGGGTTTTGAAATAATTGTGGAAGTACACTCTTTCTCCCTTCCTGTGTCGGCTCACCAACCCACCGGCATTTCAGAGGCTTCGGCCAATCGGACGAGTGGCTCTGCACCTCCAGGGTACCTCTGGCCAACCACTTTCAAAGTCCTTCACCTCTCCTACTCAGTAGACAGGAGTGTTTCTACCCTTTACATTAACGAATCCAAAGTGTGGTAGCAACAGCGTTCAGCTGAAAGCTAAACGTCACTGTCCTTCCTACATTGAAGTGCTAAAGAAACTGGTATATGTATGCGTATTCAAATAAAGAGATGTGTAAACAGGCAGAATACCGCGCTGCGGTCGGCAACGCCTATATAACACAAGTGTCAGGCGCAGTTGTTTGATCGGTTACCTCTGCTACAATGGCAGGTTATCAAGATTTAAGGAATCCGATGAAACATCAAGTCTCCGACATCGTTGCGGCCGGAAAGAGATCCTGCAAGAACGTAACCAACGACGACTGAAGAGAATCTTTCAACGAGACTGAACTGCAACCCTTACGCAAATTGCTTCAGATTTCAATGCTGGGCCATCAGCAAGTGTCAGCGTGCGAACCATTCAACGAAACATCGTCGATATTGGGTTTCGGAGCCGAAGGCTCTCTCGTGTACCCTTGATGACTGTACGACACAAAGCTTTACGCCTCGCCTGGGCCCGTCAACACCGTCAATGGACTCTTGATGACTGGAAACATATTGCCTGGTGAGACGAGTCTCATTTCAAATTGTATCGAGCGGACGGATGTGTACGGGTATGGAGAACACTTCCATGGACCCTGTATGTCATTAGGGGATCATCAAGCTGTTGAAGGTTCTGTAATGGTGTGAAGCGTGTGCAGTTGGAGTGATATGGGACCCCTGATACGTCTAGATACGACTCTGACACGTGACACGTACGTAAGCATCCTGTCTGATCACCTGCATCCTTTCATGTCCATTATGCATTCCGACTGACTTGGGCCAGTAGGACAATGCGACACATCACACTTCCAGAATTGCTACAGAGTGGCTCTAGGAAAACTCTTCTGACTTTAAACATTTCCGCTAGCTACTAAACTCCCCACACATAAACGTTATTAGCATATTTGGGATGCCTTGCAACGTGTTGTTCAGTAGAAACCTCCACCTCCTCGTACTCTTACGGATCTATGGACATCCCTGCAAAATTCATGGTGTCAGTTCCCTCCATCACTACTTCAGACTTTAGACGAGTCCATGCCACGTCGTGCTGCGGCATTTTTGCGTGCTCGCGGGGTCCTACACAATATTAGGCAAGTTTAGAAGTTTCTTTGGGGCTTCATTGTATCACGGCTAGCAGTAACAATGTTTTACGTTACTTGGCCCCGGTTCAAAAAATGGCTCTGATCACTGCTGTGGTCATGAGTCCCCTAGAACTTAGAACTACTTAAACCTAACTAACCTAAGGACATCACACACATCCATGCCCGAGGCAGGATTCGAACCGGCGACCGTAGCGGTCACGTGGTTCCAGACTGTAGTGCCTAGAACCGCACGGCTACACCGACCGGCTCTTGGCCCCGGTCTGAGCCCTCTCGAGAGTGGGGACCGCTGTTGTAACAATCTATCCTGTGTAAACCCACTGACTTTGCGGTTCTCAGAGTCAAGTACCGAGTCATCTGCCTCTGTTAAGACATGCCCTTTTGTGACCATCTTTTACTGTGGCGCCTTACAAGTGTGTCTAGGCAGTGGATGCAGTTACCGCTTAGTGCACTCAAGTGAAGCTCCTCCCCTGGTACAGCTGGCTGGAGCGTCTGCAATTCGCAGGGCTCTAGCGTTACCGTTTACCTCTGATAACGTAAACGCTAACGTAATTGCCTTTGCGTTGTCTCTCAGATTTCCTACCTTGAAGTTCTCTCGTTGAGTTCCAACAGCTTTAAATTTGGTAATATACAGGTCAATAAGTCGTCAATATACGACAATATATCTCTGGTATGCAAATACTAGAGTATCGGTGTGGTTCTGCTTGGTTGGCAGTATCAGTTTTCGTGAGTGTACACAGAGGGAGCAGAAGCATGGAAATGCTTAAGTAGAATTGTCATATGCGTTTTTAATTGTTTCCCTGGGCCACACAGTGCGAAAATTATGGCAGTTTTTCAGCGAAGTTGCTGCACGTTTCTGCAGCCAAATTTTTAGACACAGGCTCCTGTTGCGCTACCTTGGTGACACCACGACGCTAAATGCTAATTACCAAATAAATTAAAAGCGACCTCCACAAAATGGATGACACCGATAGAGGCGACCGACCCTCTTCCCTGCGGCTATAAGGCACGCTAGCGAAATAAAACGAATGCCGATGCGTCCCGCAAACAAATAAAAATCCCATAAATTCCCAATAAAGCTTCAGTTACTGTATTCGAAATTGGCATTATCATCCTTTTAATATTTTCATTTAATTGGTTATTTTATAGCGGACATGGATGGATTATAATTTTAAATTTACTTCAAATATCTCGCAGTAATCGAGTTAAATTAAACTGTGGTAACATGATGAATTTCAATATAATATTTTTCTGCCAGTATTTTTTTCGCTGCATAAATCGAAGGAATATATGTTTTCAACAGCGTTCGGAAACGCTTCAAACTGTATCGTGTTTTATAACCCCTGAAGAACACTACAGATATAACATTTGCTTTCTTGTTTGTTTTCATTATATTCCGAGTGTATCTTGCTGTACGTATTTTAGAGCGTGTATTATCTATTCACATTACAGTTTTCTATGTTTCTGCCTACGTTTCCAAGCCTCGCTTGTCATCTGCGATAGTATTTATTATTATCTTCTCCCGTTTCGTCTACTCGTATTACCATAACGTCTCACCGTTGGATCTTGAGTTCCCATCCCATGTGTTCAGCCGTTTCTGTTTTAGTCCATAGAAAAAGACCAATAAGGTGGTGTAGACAACAGAAGAAATCATAGGCCTATATCATTCATAGTATTGCGTTACACGTAGAGCATTATGTCCACAAGCTTGTCTCAGAGACTGAAACGTTTCGGTTAATAGGAAAGGAACTTTTCAGTAAGTCGATCAATGTTTATTGTTTCAGCATTGCCGGTTCCAGGCACTGTCGCGCATCTTTAGATCTGTTTAAAAATATCTAATGTGGACTCTAATCCTGATTTTAACAATTACGAAGCTAAAAATTGCATACATTTGTAAAACCATGGTTTTATAACATACTGTATTCGTAGTTTCATAACAACAGTGTATCCCCGATTATAGTATCTACAAAATTAAGTTTGTATGACATACCATATTCAGGGCTACATAGTAAAAAACTTGGAATATTGTTCATCAGACAGTGTTGGTTTTGGAAATATATGCAACTGTGCAGTTAAGTATGTGGTACCTCATACAGCCGACCTCGGGGAAGATCAGTTTGGATTCCGTAGAAACACTGGAACACATGAGGCAATACTGACCTTACGACTTATCTTAGAAGAAAGATTAAGGAAAGGCAAACCTACGTTTCTAGCATTTGTTGACTTAGAGAAAGCTTTTGACAATGTTGACTGGAATACTCCCTTTCAAACTCTAAAGGTGGCAGGGGTAAAATACAGGGAGCGGCAGGCTATTTACAATTTGTACAGAAACCAGATGGCAGTTATAAGAGTCGAGGGACATGAAAGGGAAGCTGTGCTTGGGAAGGGAGTAAGACAGGGTTGTAGCCTCTCGCCGATGTTATTCAATCTGTATATTGAGCAAGCAGTAAAGGAAACAAAAGAAAAATTCGGAGTATGTATTAAAATCCATGGAGAAGAAATAAAAACTTTGAGGTTCGCCGATGACATTGTGATTCTGTCAGAGACAGCAAAGGACTTGGAAGAGCAGTTGAATGGAATGGACAGTGTCTTCAAAAGGAGGATATAAGATGAACATCAACAAAAGCAAAACGAGGATAATGGAATGTAGTCGAATTAAGTCGGGTGATGCTGAGGGAATTAGATTAGGAAATGAGACACTTAAAGTAGTAAAGGAGTTTTGCTATTTGGGGAGCAAAATAACTGATGATGGTCGAAGCAGAGAGGATATAAAATGTAGACTGGTAATGACAAGGAAAGCGTATCTGAAGAAGAGAAATTTGTTAACATCGAGTATAGATTTAAGTGTCAGGAAGTCATTTCTGAAAGTATTTGTATGGAGTGTAGCCATGTATGGAAGTGAAACATGGACGATAAATAGTTTGGACAAGAAGAGAATAGAAGCTTTCGAAATGTGGTGCTACAGAAGAATGCTGAAGATTAGATGGGTAGACCACATAACTAATGAGGAAGTACTGAATAGGATTGGGGAGAAGAGAAGTTTGTGGCACAACTTGACCAGAAGAAGGGATCGGTTGGTAGGACATGTTCTGAGGCATCAAGGGATCACCAGTTTAGTATTGGAGGGCAGCGTGGAGGGTAAAAATCGTAGAGGGAGACCACGAGATGAATACACTAAGCAGATTCAGAAGGATGTAGGTTGCAGTAGGTACTGGGATATGAAGAAGCTTGCACAGGATAGAGTAGCATGGAGAGCTGCATCAAACCAGTCTCAGGACTGAAGACCACAACAACAACAACCTCATACAATCTTAGTTTTCTAGACAAATGAAATTTTAGTCTTTGTAATTCTTAAAGTCAGAGTTCGCTCCCCAGTTGTCATTAGAGTTCATACTTTTCAACAGATATGAATGTGGGTAACACTGTCGAAAACTAGAAATTTTCAAATAATAAATAGCGAGCTATAGACCGAAAAAGTTTAAAAAATAGGGGTTGTGATGACTCCTTGTTGTCAAAACCCACAAATTAGACGCTGCAGAAATCACCACAAGCATTGTAACACATCTTTATTGATATAAACAATATTCGGAGACTGAAATTATACCATTAACGTGAAACAATGCTGGTTTTTTTTGGGAACATCGTGATCGATACAGTACTTTAAAAAATGGTTCAAATGGCTGTGAGCACTATGGGACTTAACAGCTGAGGTCATCAGTCCCCTAGAACTTAGAACTACTTAAACTTAACTAACCTAAGGACATCACACACAGTCATGCCCGATGCGGGATTCGAACCTGCGACCGTAGTGGTCGCGCGGTTCCAGACTGAAGCGGCTAGAACCACTCAGCCAGTACTCCTAAGGCCAGGTTCACAGATACAAATTTTAATATAACAGGTGTTTATTTGTTCTTATGAAGGAAATCGAACAATGTGTATGTAAAAACTAGCTGTCATAGATCTCGACAGGAAAATCATAAAACACCATCGACTAACCTCACTGGATGCGTGGAATAAGTAGTACAGGTATCGACAGCCACATATATACTGTCGTACTTTGACGTGTGGATTCTCTGAATTATACAGTCGATTCAAGATTCTTCAGCCACACGTTAACGATGAGAACGGAAGGTCGCATACTTTGTTAAATTTCTCACAATAGCGGAAATTGTCACCAAAGAAACCGAGGTTTTTTAGGTGGAACTGTAGAAAAGAATCCTGCACTATTTTCAAAATCAGTGAAAAGGTACTGCAATGTCAATTACAAGAACGAACTGTCGTAGGAGGTTGTAGCAGGCTGGGCGGGTCTGAATGCAGAATGTAGAACGTACGAGGGCGTGCCGAAAAGTGAAGCCTCCGAATTTCTTATTTGGAAATTCTTAAATCTTTTGAAATAAAAGAAACGTTATTAACAGTCTAAGTCTTCGTTCTTCCTGTATACACAGTTGTAGCCCTCTGTCGGTAGAGAGCTTCGAATTGTAGCGTGTAATATGGCTGTGTGTAACGTAACTACGTCGGTGCGTGAGAAACAGCGTACTGTAATCGAGTTTTGAATTCGATGAGTTCGTCCACACATAAAGCACCGTCTCTGCGGCATGACAAAGCCATACCACACAGGAACGTTGCAATATCTGCAACAATTCGACTCCTTGCTCCACTGTCATCGACCATCTTACGTACAGTTCCGACTTGGCCCCATCCGATCTTCATCTGTTTCCAAATCTCAAAGGACACCGTCGAGAGCTTCACTTTGACAGTGATGAAGTTGTGCAAGCAGAAGTGAGGCAGAGACTCCGTCAACGAAGCCAGACATTCTACAACGACGGTGTCAACAAACTGGCCTCTCGTTGGGACATAAGTGTTTTTGGCCAGGGTGACTGTTGAGAGATTAATATGTAGACATGAAGAATAAAAATGTAGAATTTTAATATCATTCGTTTTTTAAGAAGGTTTAAGAGTTTTCACATAAAAAATTCGGACGCACTACTTTCCAGTACACCCTCGGGCGTGCGAATTTCAGCCGTTCTTCGGAAAGTGTGTATATTTAACGTGTCAGTTACCTACCGTAACACCAAATGTCGATACTCTGCAAGTCTTTCTGTCTTTCGCTACAGTTTTCTAGCGTTTCGACTTATCTGTATACAACAGCATCATAATCGTCGAAAAGCGTGGTGGAACTTCCGACGTTACCCAGAAGGGTGATTTATGTATAGTGAAAATTAATGGTCCTCTAACACTCTTTCGGAGTACGTCAGAAGCTACCTTTACGCCTGGTGCTTTGACTCCGTTGAGAATTACATCATGTGTTCTGTTCGCGAGAGACTCTTCAGTCCAATGACACACCTTGTCAGATATTCCATTAGCGCGTATTTTATTCATTTGGTGGCAGTACGGAACTGTATCTAATGTCTTCCAGAAGTCAAGGAACACGGGATCAACCTAGGCGTCAGTATATATTGCTTTCTGGGCGTCAATGTGACAAAAACAGTAAGCACAGTCATGCATCTAAACAACAAGGAAGCGAGAAGGGAACTGCGCCTAGTTATAAATGGTAAAGCTTTCAGCCACGAGAATTTCCCAAAATATCTCGGTATTAAGCTAGAGCGCAGCATGACTTTCAGACAACACCTAACTGATACTGCCCAAAAGCTAAAGACGAGAAATAACCTGCTCAACAGACTGGCAGGCACCACTTGGGGTTGTGATGCTCCCACCCTACGAACTGCTGCACTGGCACTGGTGTATAGCGCTGCAGAATACTGTGCCCCAGTCTGGAGCAGAAGCCCGCACGCCAAAAAAGTGGATGTACGACTAAATGCCACTCTGAGAACTGTCACCGGCACTCTCAGGCCAACCCCCGTTGAGTGGCTTCCGGTGCTGGCAAATATCGCTCCTGCTTCCATACGTAGAGAGAAAGCAACCCAGGACATAGTAGAAAAAACTGAAGCAAACCCAAGTCTACCCATACATGCCGACATGGGAGGACCCACGAGACTCAAGTCCAGGAAACCTATCGTCTGGAGCAGAATATTGGGCACAGAGGGTTTCGATGCTGAATGGAAGAATGCATGGCAGGGTCTGAGAAGAGGTGTCGTGGAAAACCATCATCTAATCCACGACACAACCAAAAGGCTTCAATCTCAACAGGAAACACTGGTCGGCTCTAAATAGGTTTCGCACGGGAGTTGGACGATGCAGACAGCAAACAACCAAATGGGGCTATACAGACGATTCGAGTTGTGACTGTGGCGAGGTACAAACAATGGACCATCTTCTGGTTTGTAACATTCATGGTTACAGAGACGGCTCTCTGATGTCGCTCCACAAGTTAACGGATAATGCCAGGAAATGGCTCCATAATCTTAATGTTACTGTGTAATTAATTGTCTTCAGTTTATGTGATTTTTGTTCCGTTTAATGTAATAATGTAGTTTCCCTGACATAATTGTAATGTAATAACTGATATAATTTGTTTCCACATTGTAAGTTCCAAACGTTTATTCTGATTCATATTAATATTATCTGTTCTTTGTAAAATGTATCTGGCAGATCGAACAAGAAATAATCTGGGTGTCGTGGATGAACACTGCGAGCTAGGTTTTACACGGTCGTTATTTGTATCACTTTCTCATACTTCAGTATTTCGGTGGTAATGCCATATTTCAACAGAGCAATGTCATCTCTCTTTGGATGCGAACAAGTCGTTGGATGAATACTTCTGTGAATAGAGGAACATGGCTCGGCCCCTCAAGATTACACAATCATAATGAAACCGAGTATTTGGGATGCTCTCAGCATCTGTGCACGCTCAGTCAACCCAGTACTAACAACGAAGAGCATTCAATAAGTAATGCAACACAGCTTTCTTCTCGGCCATTTTCGGTTGAAAAAATGCGATATTATTTTTGGACATCGTGGAATATTTCTGCTTCCGCCCCTATGAAGTTTCTATAGGTGACTGTGTTATACATAGTCTTCAAAATTGCGCCTGTGCGTTCCAAACAGGGAGCTGTCATTGAGTTTCTTTTGGCGAAAAACCAGAGCATTCCAGATACTCACAGGCACTTGCAGAATGTCTACGGAGACCTGGCAGTGAACAAAAGCACGGTGTGTCCTCGGCCGAGGCGTCTGTCATCATTGCAATAAGGTCGCGCAAACCTGTCCAAACTGCCGCGTGCCGGCGGGCTACACACAGCTGTTGCGCCTGCCGTGTTGGAAAGTACGGATACTGTCGTTCGAGATGATCGACGGACCACAATAAAATACCCTGTTGCTTAACAGGACGTCTCTATTGGTACTACTGGTACACTCATCCACTATTTTGGCTACTAAAAGCAGTGCTCCCACTGGGTACCTACAGAGAGAGGTGGCGCAGTGGCTAGCACACTGGACTCGCATTCGCGAGGACGACGGTTCAAACCCGCGCCGGGCCATCGACATTCAGGTTTTCTGCGATTTCCCTGAATCGCTCCACGCAAATGCCTGGATGATTTCTTTGAAAGGGCACGGCCGATTGCCTTCCCCATCTTTGACACCACCTCCTCCGTCTCTAATGACCTCGATGTCCACCGGACGTTAAACCCAATCTTCCTTCCTTCTTTCCTGGATTCCTCGCCGCCAAATACAAGCCCATAAAGAGCAACAAATGACCAACTGTGCGGAGCTGCCTGCACCTTACGAGGCTGATCGTAACAATTTTTTGTGAAAAATCGTCACAGGCGATGAAATATGGTGTATCACTTCGAGACGGGTACAAACTGATACTTTATGGAGTGGCGGCACACCAACTCTCATCTGAAGAAAAAGTTCAAAACCGCACCCTGGGGCGGTAAAATCATGGCGCGGTTTTCTGCGACTGTTAAGAGGTTATTGTGTTTGATGTCCTCCCTCAAGGTGCAACGATTAACACTGAAGTGTATTGTACTACCCTCAGGAAATCGAAGAAACGGGGTCAGTGTGTTCGTCGTCACAAAGATGCAGACGAAATTCTTCTCCGTGACAACGCAAGGCGTCATTCAAGTCTGCGCACCAGATAGGAGCTCAAAGAACTTCGCTGGACTGTTCATCCTTACCCAGCCTACAGCACCTTCCGACTTTCATCTGTTTGGCGTAACGAAGGATGCATTCTGCGGAAAGTAGTACACGGATGGTGGAGAGGTTTTTGATGCAGCAAGACGTTGGCTCCGACGCCGAACAGTAGAGTGGTAGCATGCGGGCATACAGACCGTCCCAGTAAGGAGGTGTAAGGGCGTCGTGTTGAACAGAGATTATGTTGAAAACTAGGATTTTGTAGGCAAAAGAGTGGGGAATAATATGGTTTATTGGAATCCTGAATAAAACCAACCCCCTTTCAGAAAGTCAGTAACTCGTGGTCTGGCGGTAGCGTTCTCGTTTCCCGAGCACGGGGTCTCGGGTTCGATTTTCGGCGGGGCCAGGGATTTTCGCCTGCCCCGAGACGACTGGGTGTTGTTATGTCGTCTTCATCATTATCACTCATCCCCATGACGGTCGGAGAAAGGCAACGGCAAACCACCTTCATTAGGACCTTGCCTAGTACGGCGGTGCGGGTCTCCCGCATCGTTCCCCTGCGCCCTACATCTACATCTACATCTACATACATACTCCGAAATCCACCATACGGTGCGTGGTGGAGGGTACCTCGTACCACAGCTAGCATCTTCTCTCCCTGTTCCACTCCCAAACAGAACGAGGGAAAAATGACTGCCTATATGCCTCTGTACGAGCACTAATCTCTCTTATCTTATCTTTGCGGTCTTACGGCGAAATGTAAGTTGGCAGCAGTAAAATTGTACTGCAGTGAGCCTCAAATGCTGGTTCTCTAAATTTCCTCAGTAGCGATTCACGAAAAGAACGCCTCCTTTCCTCTAGAGACCCCCACCCGAGTTCATGAAGCATTTCCGTAACACTCACGTGATGATCAAACCTACCAGTAACAAATCTAGCAGCCCGGCTCTGAATTGCTTCTATGTCCTCCCTCAATCCGACCTGATAGGGATCCGGAACGCTCGAGCAATAGTCAAGAACAGGTCGTATTAGTGTTTTATAAGCGGTCTCCTTTACAGATGAACCACATCTTCCCAAAATTCTACCAACGAACCGAAGACGACTATCCGCCTTCCCCGCAACTGCCATTAAGTGCTTGTCCCACTTCATATTGCTCTGCAATGTTACGCCTAAATATTTAATCGACGTGACTGTGTCAAGCGCTACACTACTAATGGAGTATTCAAACATTACAGGAATCTTTTTCCTATTCATCTGCATTAATTTACATTTATCTATATTTAGAGTTAGCTGCCATTCTTTACACCAATCACAAATCCTGTCCAAGTCATTTTGTATCCTCGTACAGTCACTCAACGACAACACTTTCCCGTACACCACAGCGTCATCAGCAAACAGCCGCACATTGCTATCCACCCTATCCAAAAGATCATTTATGTAGATAGAAAACAACAGCGGACCTACCACACTTCCCTGGGGCACTCCAGATGATACCCTCTACCTCCGATGAACATTCACCATCGAGGACAACGTAATGGGTTCTATTACTTAAGAAGTCTTCGAGCCACTCACATACTTGGGAACCAATCCCATATGCTAGTACCTTAATTAGGAGTCTGCAGTGGGACACCGAGTCAAACGCTTTCCGGAAGTCAAGGAATATGGCATGCGTCTCATGCCCTTCATCCGTGGCTCGCAAGATATCATGTGAAAAAAGGGCGAGTTGCGTTTCGCAGGAGCGATGCTCTGTCAAGATGCATGGGACTTCATTTCATTCACTTTCAGAAAAAAAGTGTTGCGTTACTTACTGTACACTCCTCGTACATAAAAAAAGGGATAACATTGCAGTATTCGTGGATCATTATCTCTCCAGAACGATTCGAGTACCTTGTACAGTCCACTCGTCGATGTGTTGCAGCAGTTTTGAGGGCTGGGAGAGGAGCGAATCGCTGCGAACATCACATCCAGGGTTTCTCTATGACTTCTGGCCACTCTCTCTCGTGAACTGTCTCTGCTCCTTCCTTCCTCCTGCTCCCCTGTCCCACCCACGACCTCTTAGCAGTCCCTCCCGCCCCCTCCACTGTGCATGCTAGTCCACCCTCGCGCCTGTACACTCTCCGGCACACACACAGAACGTCTGAAACAGGCGGCTTCCGGGCGGGTGGCTCTGGCACCGCCCACGCAGCGCGCCCCACGCCCCAGCGCGCAGCGCAGCGCCTGCTATTCTGTACGCCGCGCCGAGCAGAGGAACAAGGCCGGCGGCGCAGTAAATCTGGCGCGCGTCGTGTTCCCGCGCCCGCCGTAATCCGACCCGGGCCCGGCGTGCAGCGGCCGACAGCCGCGTGAATCATTACGGCTGGCCCGCCGGTTCGATCCCCGCCTCCGTTTGTGTTCGCCGGTAATCAATCATGCGACCGCTCGATGGGCGCTCGGGATAAATACGTACCCCGCTAAGGTCCGCAATTCGGCCACGGGAGAGGAGGGCTCTCTGGGCCCTACGCCACTAGTGTGTTTCGCTTTTAGGGGGTCGTTAAATGTTATCAGTGCCGTCATGTGTCCAGCCGGAACACCGTAAGGAAGTGACTCTGGAAAGTAAAACGACACGTACGCTTGTAATCCTGCCACTCCTTCTGAAGGAATATCTGTGGTTATAATCCAGATTATGCCCTGAAATACACCCCCATACACTGAACAGACCCACTAATGACGTACTCTGAAATATGTGAATAAAAATCCTAGATCAATATCGCTAAGACTCCTTCATTTGATATCTACACTACTGGCCATTAAAATTGCTACACCAAGAAGAAATGCAGATGATAAACGGGTATTCACTGGACAAATACATTATACTAGAACTGATATGTGATTACATTTTCACGCAAGTTGGGTGCATAGATCGTGAGAAATCTGTACCCAGAACAACCACCTCTGGCCGTAATAACGGCCTTGATGCGCCTGGGCATTGAGTCAAACAGAGCTTGGATGGCGTGTACAGGTACAGCTGCCCATGCAGCTTAACACGATACCACAGTTCATCAAGAGTAGTGACTGGCGTACTGTGACGAGCCAGTTGCTCGGCCACCATTGACCAGACGTTTTCAATTGGTGAGAGATCTGGAGAATGTGCTGGCCAGAGCAGCAGTCGAACATTTTCTGCATCCAGAAAGGCCCGTACAGGACCTGCAACATGCGGTCGTGCCTTATCATGCTGAAATGTAGGGTTTCGCAGGGATTGAATGATGAGTAGAGCCACTGGTCGTAACAATCTGAAATCTAACGTCCACTGTTCAAAGTGCCGTCAATGCGAACAAGAGGTGACAGAGTCGTGTAACCAATGGCACCCCGTACCATCACGCCGGGCGATGACGAATACACGCTTCCAATGTGCGTTCATCGCGATGTCGCCAAACACGGATGCGACCATCATGATGCTGCAAACTGAACTTGGATTCATCCGAAAAAATGACGTTTTGCCATTCGTGCACCCAGGTTCGTCGTTGAGTACACCATCGCAGACGCTCCTGTCGGTGATGCAGCGTCAATGGTAACCGCAGCCATGGTCTCCGAGCTGATAGTCCATGCTGCTGCAAACGTCGTGCAGATGGTTGTTGTCTTGCAAACGTCCCTATCTGTTGACTCAGTGACCGAGACGTGGCTGCACGATCCGTTACAGCCATGCTGATAAGATGCCTGTCATCTCGACTGCTGGTAATACGAGGCCGTTGGGATCCAGCACGGCGTTCTGTACTACCCTCCTGAACCCACCGATTCCATATTTTTGCTACCAGTCATTGGATCTCGACCAACGCTAGCAGCAATGTCGCGATACGATAAACCGCAATCGCGATAGGCTACAATCCGACCTTTATCAAAGTCGGAAACGTGATGGAACGCATTTCTCCTCCTTACACGACGCATCACAACAACGTTTCACCAGGTAACGCCGGTCGACTGCTCTCTGTGTATGAGAAATCGGTTGGAAACTTTCCTCATGTCAGCACATTGTAGGTGTCGCCACCGGCGCCAACCTTGCGTCAATGCTCTGAAAAGCTAATCATTTGCACATCACAGCATCATGTTCCTGTCGGTGAAATTTCGCGTCTGTAGCCCGCCATCTTTGTGGTGTAGCAATTTTAATGGCCAGTAGTGTAATTTCAGCTCATTGACGAGGCATTTCACATCTAAAATACAGAAAATTGCGTAACAGAAATGCGCAGCAGCTTAATACATTTTATATTTAACCCTCCATCCTATGATACATACCAATAAAAATATTACTACGCTGAAAAGCGAAAGAAATTGGTATAGGCATGCGTATTTAAATACATAGATGCGTAAGCAGTCAGAATACGACGCTGCGTTCGGCAATGCCCACATAAGACAACAAGTGTCTGGCGCAGTTGTTAGATCGATTACTGCTGCTACAATGGCAGGTTATCAAGATTTGAGTGAGTTTGAACGTGGTGTTATATTCGGCGCACGAGCGATGGGACACAGCCTCTCCAAGGTAGCGATAAAGAGGGGATTTTCTCATACGATCATTTCACGAGTGTACCGTAAATATCAAGAAACCGGTAAAACATCAAATCTCCGACATCGCTACGGCAGGAAAAATATCCAGCAGGAACGGACTAACGACGACGGAAGAGAATCTTTCAAAGTGACAGAAGGGCAACTCTTCCGTAAACTGCTTCAGATTTTAATGCTGGGCCGTCAGCAAGTGTCAGCGTGCGAGCCACTCAAACAAACATAATCGATATGGACTGCACGACACAAAGCTTTACGCCTCGCGTGGGTCCGTGAACACCGATATTGGAAACGTGTTGCCTGGTCAGACAAGTCTCTTTTCGAATTGTATCGAATGGGTGGACGTGTACGGGTATGGAGACAACTTCATGAATCCATGGACCATACATGTCGGCAGGGGACTCTTCAAGCTGGTGGTCGTTCTGTAATGGCGTGGGGCGAGTGCAGTGGAGTGATGTGGGACCTCTGATACGTCTAGATACGACTCTGACAGGCAACACGTACGTAAGCATCCTGTCTGATTACCTGCATCCATTCACGTCCGTTGTGCATTCCGACAGACTGAGGCATTTCCAGCAGGACAATGCAATACCTCACATATTAAGAATTGCTACAGTGTGGCTCCAGGAACAGTCTTCTGAGTTTAAACACTTCCACTCGCCACCAAACTCCCCAGATATGAACATTGTTGAGTATGTCTGGCATGCCTTGCAACGTACTGTTCAGACGAGATCTCCACCTCCTCGTACTCTTACGGATGTATGGAGGGACCTGAATGTTTCATGGCGTCAATTCCCTCGAGCTCTACTTCAGATATTAATCGTGTCCATGCCACGTCGTGTTTCGACGCATAGCAGATCACATATCTTTCTGTTTGACAGCATGAAATAACAACGTTCGAAGGTACAGTTCGGAGATGGCGAAACTTAGGCAAAGAAGAACAAAAAGGGGGGCTGGAGCGTTACTAGTAAGTAACACAATTGACTATTGTATTGAAATACTGACTGCAAACCAAATACTGTACCACCTCAAAGTGTGTTAAAATCACACCTTACGGGTTTGGTTTGTGCAACACAAACGTATTTCTCATACACTCTCCACCCTGGCTAATAACTTGAAAACAGGGAGCTTGTGTTGTGAAAGCAATTCTTTGCAATGGTGCCGCCTCTGCCACCATATAACTCGAAGAACTGCGTCAGCGTTGCCTTAACCGCGTCCCTGAAAATTCCTAACAGAAAAAACTGCAAGCAATTGAAGCACACGTGGCGTACAAGTGGTAGAATTTATGAACCTAGGAAAAGTGTAAGACGATAAATTCGCCAAGTCCAGTGTATGAAGAATCTAGTATAACACGTGAATCTATCTGATATACATTGACAAGATTCGATAAGAACGGCTAAACACCCTTCCAAATATCTTGGGAAAAATTGCGTAAAAATAATTTTACACAGTTTTAAAATTAGCTTTCCGTCTAACAGAATCTGTTTGTAAGTAACTTGAACTTACAGATGGTTAATTCAGAGACGGATACCGATTACTACATGTTTTGAAACAATTGAAAATGAGAACAAAAACACAGCATTACGCACAGCAAACGCGAAAAGGACACTATTTTACGTATGTTCAACCCTCTCGTGGTATCCAGTCATATTAATGCAACCCGAATACTCCTTACTTGCTGCAGTATCACCATTCTGATGAAAGTATCCTGTCGAATGCGCACAGATCTAATACACAAGACTAGAGTCTGAGACACGTCTGCTCCGGTGAGCTCTCCAGATTGCAAGACGAGTCAAAAATGCTTTCGTGTTTAGAACTGCATGAGGCAACTAACGAAACAGCATGCGCCCTGATTGTTTGGTATCGATCAATGCTGCAGCATCGCTATAAGAGATTCCTGCTCTTTCCTGTTTGCAAGGATATACTGTTCCCACAGACAGAGATGATTTTTGAGTCGACAGGAATAGTGCTCACGCATAGTGCACAGGTCTGCGATGTATGAACGGAACTAGCGACAAAGTGACTTCCTTTCACTCTGCTGTCAAGGATGTACCCAGCTTTGCTTCACGCTTTCGTATATTTTTCTGGAATTGAAACTGATCTTCCCCAGCTTCTTCCGTCTTTACATTCTTCTGTATACAAATCGTTCTAGTGTTTTACTACCTTGACTTATTAAACTGATGCTTCGGTAAAATACAGCTGTGTGCAACTAAACTATTGAGTCACAAATATTGATCAGCTACGCGATTTCAGCTCACTTAACTGTTTCGTAGAAAGTTTATCCATACAGCCAATTAGTTGGCGCAGAGTTTTCCCGAATAGGTGCCCATGTGCGTGCTACGCCTTAATAAACTGCGCTATGCTGACCAAAGAAGTCGGAGGGGATACTGTGTACATCACATTATCAATAACAGATTAATAAATGATACATTCCACACTTCAAATTTTAATCTCAAATAATACCCACAACATTTTTTTGAAGTTTCGTAGAATTAATGACAGGAGTTTAATGTAATGCTGCCAATAATTATTCCATACATACAACGTTGAGACACATCATTGAAGCATTCCTTGTCACCATAACAAGCGTTACTTTTCAAATACTAGAGGACTTCAAAAAAGTAAGTCAAATTTTCATATTCTGTCTCTCACTATGTGCAACCTACTAGGCCTAAAGAAAAATAAAATGAACGTGACCTTGTTGCAGGGAGTTTAATGTAGTTAAATTTTGTACTGGGATATCTTTTCACTGGAGGCCACGGTTTTCGAGTTATTCAAGGAAAACGCGTTGGAATGTCACTTTTGGACGTTTTTCTTGGATAATTCCAAAATTACAGCCTCTAGCGAAAACGCATCACAGCAAAAATTTAACGACAGTAAATTTCCTACCAAAAGGTTCTATTCAGTTTTTTTCTGTAGGACTAATAGTTTGCATCTAGCTAGCGAGAGAATGTGAAAATCTTGGGCATAATATTTGAAGGCTTTGCGGATTGCCTAGAATCCAGCGGTAGGGCCAGCTGAATCACAGAGTATATTATCATGGCAGTCCCAGTAACTTTTACTGAATGCTTCACTACATCTCAAAGTGACATAACAAATCACCAAGTCCGTAAACAGCGGACGGAGCCGGCCGGTGTGGCCTTGCGGTTCTAGGCGCTTCAGTCTGGAACCGCGTGACCGCTACGCTCGCAGGTTCGAAATGGTTCAAATGGCTCTGAGCACTGTGGGACTTAACATCTGTCGTCATCAGTCCCCTATAACTTACAACTACTTAAAACTAACCAACCTAAGGACATCACACACATCTATGCCCGAGGCAAGATTCGAACCTGCGACCGTAGCGGTCACGCGGTTCCAGACTGAAGCGTCTAGAACCGCACGGCCACACCGGCCGGCTGCAGTTTCGAATCCTGCCTCGGGCATGGGTGTGTGTGATGTCCTTAGGTTAGTTAGGTTTAATTAGTTCTAAGTTATAGGCGACTGATGACCTCAGAAGTTAAGTCCCATAGTGCTCAGAGCCATTTGAACCACAGCGGGCGGAACGTTCTGCCAGTCGTTCAGTTCCTCGACGATAGAAATCTGCTCCTTCGTGACGGAACTATTCAAGGACCGCCGTGTGAATTCTCCTTTTCGTTGAAAAATTTCATTCTCGCAAATGTTCTTTCAGCTTTCCGAAAAGACAGAAACTGCCTGGTGCAATACATGGATTGTGTGGCGGATTAGCAACACCAGAGTGTGTGCGGCCTTGCTCCGATTGCTGGCAGCATGTCACTACGGCTGCCCACGACTCTGTATTTTATCCATGTACCGCCAGAATTTTACGGAGGATTTGTGTGCAATTCAGACGTTTTGCTCACAAGAATCGAATTATCTCGCATACTTTTACATTGGAGTACGTTCCAAGTTGCCGTGCCACTTCACTCGCACACTGTGATACACCTGTTAACCGTACCGCAGCAGAACTGTGTCTGCAGAAAACCTGGAAGAGATACGCTCCTCTTATAAAACGACTGACTTGTTGTGCAATGGTCTTAGCTTGGGACGAAAAGTTTAGCTTACTTCCTGACGTCAGGAAGGATCAAATAAACGCGTTCTGGTGAAGCACTAAAACTCGTCATATAAGTTCTGTTTTCTGTATCCAGATCCGCCCAGCCGAATACGACTTCCAGGCAATACTTTTGCCAGAGTTATTTTTTATAATTGACAACGGAATACTCTTTCAGTGATATTAAACAAAGCGCAGGCCTCTTTTCTACTTTCTCAATAAAAAATACCTGCATGTCGCGTGTGACTATTCTCTGAGTTATAACAAAGAATGTGACCTTAGTCCTGATTGCTACAAATCGGCGGTTCAGGCGTGTACGCCCGTAAATATACGACCTGTATATACTTGCTTGCCGGCTGATCGTCGTTCGTCTGTTTGCTTGGTGTCCAGACAGTGAATGGCGTTTCATTTCTTTCGAGTTACACGACTTTTCTATCGAGCAACTACCGCATCGAGTGTTCCGTAACTTTTTCACGCGCAACTTAACACTTGCTCGACTAAACATTGGATGCATACAACATTCTTCTACACATCTACCTTTCCCCGAATAAATGCAGGTGGTAGCATTTTCTCACACTATAAAAGTGTGTACGTGTCTGAAAGTGAAAGAAAGGTGATACCTGAAGTAGAAGAAAACTCTGTCGCAAGATATTAGAATTTAACGAAAGCGCGATTTCCTGTAAAGCTGTAAAAGTGAAATGACACTGCAGATTACTCCTCAATCAGCCACAAAAAATCATTATTCACTTCAGCTCCCTTGTGATTGCAGAAAGACAATGCGAGTACCTCTAGACGCAAATTTTTTTCTTTGTTGGCTTACAAAGTATTTTTCATTTTGTACTAGAGCTGTCAGTTTCTAAAATGGTTTAAATGGCTCTAAGCACTATGGGACTTAACATCTGAAGTCATCAGTCCCCTAGACTTAGAACTACTTAAATCTGACTTACCTAAGGACTTCACACACATCCATGCCCGCGGCAGGATTCGAACCTGCGACCGTAGCGGTCGCGCGGTTCCAGACTGAAGCGCCTAGACCCGCTCAGCCACATCGGCCGGCGCTGTCAATTTCTCTTTACACTAAATTTCGACAGTTTTCCTAGTTGTCTACGTCAGTTCTCGAGCGCATCTTTCGTTGGTCGCTGTCCGTACTTCCAGCAACGAAATCTACTCACAACACCTGGCGATTACCACTAAGGAAGCTGTAGAAATATGATGCAAAGATAATGCGACAACTTGGCAATAAGCCAAAAAATTTTTAAACCAGCAATATCGTCTAGAAAATAAAAAGCACCACTTTTATTGTTATCTTCAGTCTAACTTCAGCATTATGTTTGTTTTTTTTTTAATTGTGAAACACTGTGATGTTATTAGTTCCATGCTTATATACGATGCGGTGTCTTTTGTTTTTTCTATTGCTTATACATCACAGCTGTAATAACCTGTTGCGTTTCCTCATGCAGCATGTCATCTCTAAATGACCCTTCCGTTGTTATTAAAATTTACATTTGAGCATGAATAATATCTGTTTTATCTAACTGTGAATTTTCAAGAGTGATGGGACGATTCGGCGAGCCTGAAGGATGCATAACGCTTGGTACTCACAAGTTGGACTCGATTTACTAGATGACTGTTTCCATAAATTTAGTTTTTTACGCACTACTGCAGTCTTAATGAATCATTAAGAATATTCCAACTGGTCCATAAAATATGCATTTTTACGGCAAATGCTGATATATATGTACAAAAGTTACATGTGTGTTT
Organism: Schistocerca serialis cubense; assembly: GCF_023864345.2. Classification (NCBI taxonomy): domain Eukaryota; kingdom Metazoa; phylum Arthropoda; class Insecta; order Orthoptera; family Acrididae; genus Schistocerca; species Schistocerca serialis. Next base: position 270,793,574 of record NC_064638.1, read on the forward strand.
AAAAGTAACCATTCGTGACACGTTGTAATAGTAATTCGTAATAGGGATTCCCGAAGAACTTTCCTGTGGTTGAACAAGAGGTCACAAAAGGATAGGTAGCAGCACCTGATGATGCGAAAATTTCGTTGCAGTGATAAAGAAAATAAGTTGGTGATCCTGTTTCATTAACTTTAAGGGAAATTCTTGCGAATTTTATGTGTGATTTGACAATCCAACACTGTCACTATCTTTACAGAGGAGCCCAGTGAAAATGGAGGAAGAAAGAATGTGGTCAATCAGGGGAGAACAGTGCGGGTTTCGGTGAAAACTTTGTGTAACAAACGTTGCAGACGAGAGATGTAGTAATTAAACATATGCCCTTTTTCCTGACCGTAGGATTAATAGGATAACACCTTTCTTCAACTCTGAGGCTGTGTTTTCTATTCTGTAAAATCTACTCCAGTTCTTAATAGCCTCATTTCACCATTTCAAAGTCTAGTAGAAATGCGTAGAAGGCCATCCCCGCCGTCACACCGTGTGATTCATACAATCTACAGTCCCACAAAGTAAGTGCCTAAATTTCTGCTTGCTGTTAACTATTTCCTCCCTTTGTCTCCCTTTATAGAGGAGTACATTTTCTTTAGACCAAACCGCTGGATTTCATTGTGAGTACCGTGGCATTGTACTTACTGCTTTATGGCTACACAGGACATCACCTCTAAGTACGTCATATAAAGTCTTGGGCCATGTCCATTTCGGCACTCCAACGGACGACGCTTTGATCATCAGCCCAGGCACCACGGCTAGCTGAGCCCGCCAATATCTGCGTGTCACAAATAATGTTAGCACCATTGTATGCATTCCTTAAATCAAAGTGAATATTTATCTCTCTAAATCTATTAATGTTTCCGGATACTACACACTATGGATAGCACACAATTCAGCGTTCATGAAGAGAAATTAGTCATCGTTCACAGACCGAAATATACTGTTCAAATCACGGTTACGAAATTTTCCGGTTCCTAGATCGTCATGCAATTATCGACGTCTGTATTTACCTTAATCACCATATTATTACTTCAGTACAAAAGAATTGAAGCATTCGTGTCTGATATGTTGGCAAAGATTTTCTTTTTATTCTGAGTTACTGTCACCTTCGAAAGCAATTTCGTCAAGGATGGTTGGAAACTTCATTTCGTACTTCTTGTTAGCAGCGGTGCTGGATGTAACTTAAAAAGTGAGAAAAAATTGTCTGTTGGCTGCGTTTGATCCCAAAATACAGGTATAACTTTCCCGTAAACAATGGTTGTGACATTTCCAGGTTCTGAGTCATCTTGTGGATAGTGCCAGCCAGTGCAGACCTATGCTGATACATGAGCTTCATAACTGCCGCGGCGCTCCCATTGAGCTAAAATTTACTCCCATGCGGTCATCGACATATTTAGCGTTCAACGTATCTCTAAATCAAAATGCGGTATTGTTTAATTTAGGATATCTTTATAGAAATGTAGATACAACCTGTGTCAGTGTCGTCTCAGAAGAATGTTCTACATTAGAGTGACATTGCTGCAACTACACTGAATAAAATCGATTTACGTAATGAAGGAAGTGGGATACGGAATAGTGTCCGTCTCCATCATGAACAGACAACGTAACATATTTACTTTAGATACCAATAAATATATTTCAATAAATTTTTAGCAATCACTCAGAAGACTGCCTACTTGCTTTCGTGTCTCCATCCGAAAGATGAGTTTCGTCGGCAGTGTCGTATGCCTATTCAACAGAATATGCAGAGACAGACTTAGCACGATTTCGCTTAACAGCTTTCATAGAGTTGTTTATGCTACCATCCTCTTTACCTTGTTGGCTAAACCTAGCTGATGTAAATGTTTTGCGCTAGCGTTGAAGCTGACTTTACTTTTTATAGGGCGTACCGACCCACCAAATTCCAGTTATGAGAATATGTACCACTACGATCGGCGGAAGAAACGGTTGTCCCGAAATGGAATGCTAATCAATACATCGATAAATATTATAAAATGGATGTACTTACTTACGAATTCATGTTTCCACATCCCCTCATAAACCAATAGAACGATTTGAAGCAGAATTGGTGCTTATATCACCTATTGTCTGGAAAGAATCTCTGTTGGGGTAAGAAGCACATACCTATCACAGGGGTGTGGGTGAAAACAGCGCCGTAGCCTTAGACGCGTGAATATCAATATTTTATTCACCCAGTATTTGAGAATGAGAGCACTTAGTAACTTTGGACAGACTTTACACATAATTTCAAACATTTACGAAACTTTTACTCGCTTTGGAGCCCTACAAAATGATGGAAGAAAAAATGTTTATCGCGTACTATATTTTCGCTGCTCGTGCAATAAAACTGCCGCATGAAACATGACGTTTTAATTTATTACTTCTTCACTACTGACTGTATTCGAGACATATTGTGCAGACAGTATTCACATGTACCATTGAATGTACCAGTACAATTACATCTTTGCATGAGACACAGTTCAACAGATATGATGTCATAAACACTGAGATGCGCGAAAAACTGCCACATCATGAATGACAATTAAACTTATTACTTCTCTGCTGCTAACTCTATTCACAACAAATTTGACAGACAGTAGCAGCGTATTCCATTGGATGTACTTGTAAAATTATATTATTGTACGACACACAGTGCCGGAGATACGACCTCATAAATGTTAAGCTTTGTTAAGATGAAACTGCAGGGGGAAATTCGCTAGAGGGGATGCGTGAAATATGTTAAATATATATGAAATACGTTTGACATGTACGTACACGGACAAAGCCAGGTGTAAAAAGCTCATGCTAATCCCCTGCACGAACCAACGGCCTTGACGCAGTGGTAACACCGGTTCCCGTCAGATCACCGAAGTTAAGCGCTGCTGGGCAGCACTTGGATGGGTCACCGCCCGGATCTAGCGAGTGCTGTTAACAAGCGGTGTGAACCCAGCCTTTGTTAAGTCCAATTGAGGAGCTTCTTGATTGAGTAGTAGCGGCACCGGTCACGAAAACTGACAAAAGGCCGGGAGAGCAGTGTACTGACCACACGCCCCTCCGTATTCGCATCCGCTGACGCCTAAGGGCTGAGGATAGCACGGAATCCGATCTGTGCCGTTAGGCTTCCAAGGCCTGTTCGGACTCTGTTTGTAATCCCCTGCACCGACTTCGGTTAAATTCCGTACACAGATTAGCTGTAATCTGGATAGAAGTACAGTGGCGGTAACAGCCTTCTATTGCCGGTGGGGGTGCTAACAAAGAGAGAGAAAGAGGTAGCAGGAGATGGAAGGACAGAAGGATGGGAAAAAGCAGATGGACACAGTGAGAGGGACAGAGAAGATGGACTAATACATGATGGAAGAAATATGCTGCACAAAAGAATTATAGGATCAATTTTTCGAAATCTCCTAATTGCCTCCCATTACGACGTATCAAAGCATCATAGGACATTTATGCCTTTTCAACTCTCCTATTTTCCGCCCTCCAGTGGAGTGATGATACAGATGTCCAACATTAGCATGTGCGTGAATAAAGCGGCAAAGGATCCATTAAGACCCCCCCCCCTCCCCCCACCTCTGCAGTTCGGCAACACCATCAGTGGAACCCACGGACCTTTGTTGAGCGCGTTACAAATGTATCTCTCAGAAATTTCGACGTCTGTTCAGGCTGGCGGCTGTCTAGCGCCTGAAGATAGAACAAATAGTGCCAAAAGGATGTCGAAAGTGTAGAAATTCCTGAAGCTACATTTCTAACGTGCTCAACAAAATTGCATTGGTAGTTTTGCCGAACTGGGGGGTCTTAGAGCGACTCTTTGCCGTTTCATTCACGCTCTTGTTAATGTTGAACTCTCGCGAGATCACGCCACAGGAGAGCAGAAAAATCATCAGTACCATCTGATGCTACGGATCACGTTCAGGTTATATCAAAGGGTTTTGAACAGTGGTTCCATAATACCCTCGAGAGCAAAAATTGCGGTCGCGTTGCACTCCAAAACGATGCGACCACGTTCAATAGGGATGTAGCAACACAGTATCCTTAGAGAAGGGTTGAAACGTCCGATGGTGTCGGTAGTGTCACAATTTGTCAAGAACATATTAGTGTTGTTCATCGCATTCTAACGTCGTTTTCGACCGCGGAGAATCAACGCCGCAATAGAAGAGTTTCACTGAGGCGCTTTGTGCCACTCCCTGAGGCCTTTCCTTGTCGATTCTGAGCGGCGGTGTGTCTGAAATGTTTTCTTGGGCCACACAAAAGAAAACTGAGGAATTTCGACACGTGCTGTCGCGGTTCAGGTTTCCATTGCAGAGACATCAAAAGAAGGTGTGAAGCGTGGGTAACAGGTACTGTGACAACTTTCTCATCATGTGACACGTCAACTGTGGTCAAATTTGGTGCCAGTGTGACACCTTACAGCTCTCATGAACATTTGAGCTGTGACTTTTTTTTTCCTCAGCTTTCTGTTTGAAGTGTTGCCCATCCAGAAGGTGACGTCGCAGGACACCACGCTTTTGCACCACTACAGGGAAAGGTTTCTAGACACCTTTAAATCAGATTTCGAACTTATGTATCGCAATAGGAGACAAGTACGGGGTTTCGAAAAAGTGATATTTTAATTTTGTTGCATAGTGTGCATACCCAGGTAACGCCAGGTACACAGCCAGTCATTGATAATCAAACATCTGTAAATGCAAATGGTACGTTCTAAGGGGAATTGGAACTATTACTAATGGATCGACCGTAATGTTATCATAAACAAATATGAAGCTGTAAATATCGTTCTCCACCAGGACTGAATATACTTTCCACCGGACAGGCTGCGGTTAAATTAACTCGACTTAGCACCCTCATAACATCCCTCCTAGTAAACCGTGCAGCCTTACTCAACTCTTGACGTCACACGAACTATGCGTGGTGAACTAGTGCCACAGGGAAGAGTTGCGCGGTAAGAAAGAAACATCTGGAGCTTCCTTAGTACGTCACTTTTACAAAGAGTTCTTTGTTACTGACCAGTCAGTGTCAGCTCAGTTACTCTCGGCATCCTGACACTTCGCGAAAACAAACAAACACCTGGCTTTTCCTATGGGCGTGGGTAACAGTCACGCAAATGTAAACTGGCTATAGAGAACCGTATTCGTTCGTCAGCGCCTCCTGTGCGAGTGTCCTTAAAAATTCAAACGCTAGCTGTAACAGTCCGTAGATAATACACAGTTCTCCAAATCACAATTAAATAAAAGCTTTGTGACACGCTATAAATTCCCTTCCTAAATTAGCAATGCTGCCGAAATGCTTCATTCAAAATACACTCCTGGAAATGGAAAAAAGAACACATTGACACCGGTGTGTCAGACCCACCATACTTGCTCCGGACACTGCGAGAGGGCTGTACAAGCAATGATCACACGCACGGCACAGCGGACACACCACGAACCGCGGTGTTGGCCGTCGAATGGCGCTAGCTGCGCAGCATTTGTGCACCGCCGCCGTCAGTGTCAGCCAGTTTGCCGTGGCATACGGAGCTCCATCGCAGTCTTTAACACTGGTAGCATGCCGCGACAGCGTGGACGTGAACCGTATGTGCAATTGACGGACTTTGAGCGAGGGCGTATAGTGGGCATGCGGGAGGCCGGGTGGACGTACCGCCGAATTGCTTAACACGTTGGGCTTGAGGTCTCCACAGTACATTGATGTTGTCGCCAGTGGCCGGCGGAAGGTGCACGTGCCCGTCGACCTGGGACCGGACCGCAGCGACGCACGGATGCATGCCAAGACCGTAGGATCCTACGCAGTGCCGTATGGGACCGCACCGCCACTTCCCAGCAAATTAGGGACACTGTTGCTCCTGGGGTATCGGCGAGGACCATTCGCAACCGTCTCCATGAACCTGGGCTACGGTCCCGCACACCGTTAGGCCGTCTTCCGCTCACGCCCCAACATCGTGCAGCCCGCCTCCAGTGGTGTCGCGACAGGCGTGAATGGAGGGACGAATGGAGACGTGTCGTCTTCAGCGATGAGAGTCGCTTCTGCCTTGGTGCCAATGATGGTCGTATGCGTGTTTGGCGCCGTGCAGGTGAGCGCCACAATCAGGACTGCATACGACCGAGGCACACAGGGCCAACACCCGGCATCATGGTGTGGGGAGCGATCTCCTACACTGGCCGCACACCACTGGTGATCGTCGAGGGGACACTGAATAGTGCACGGTACATCCAAACCGTCATCGAACCCATCGTTCTACCATTCCTAGACCGGCAAGGGAACTTGCTGTTCCAACAGGACAATGCACGTCCGCATGTATCCCGTGCCACCCAACGTCCTCTAGAAGGTGTAAGTCAACTACCCTGGCCAGCAAGATCTCCGGATCTGTCCCTCATTGAGCATGTTTGGGACTGGATGAAGCGTCGTCTCACGCGGTCTGCACGTCCAGCACGAACGCTGGTCCAACTGAGGCGCCAGGTGGAAATGGCATGGCAAGCCGTTCCACAGGACTACATCCAGCATCTCTACGATCGTCTCCATGGGAGAATAGCAGCCTGCATTGCTGCGAAAGGTGGATATACACTGTACTAGTGCCGACATTGTGCATGCTCTGTTGCCTGTGTCTATGTGCCTGTGGTTCTGTCAGTGTGATCATGTGATGTATCTAACCCCAGGAATGTGTCAATAAAGTTTCCCCTTCCTGGGACAATGAATTCACGGTGTTCTTATTTCAATTTCCAGGAGTGTATGTATCACTTCTCATATAAATACAGACGACAGTAGTACGTACAATTTTCATTCTTCATTCCAAAATCAGTAATAACTGCAGTTACTGATAGTGCACTTTTAATATTAGCACTCCGTCTTCAGGCCACAAGTGGCCCATCGCGACCAACCGACCGCCGTGTCATCCTCTGCGAGCCCTGATTTATCTTATTTTATCGTGATGATCATTTCTCCCTATGTAAGTGGGTGCCAACAGAATGTTTTCGCAATGGGAGCAGAAAACTGGTGATTGAAATATCATGAGAAGATCCCTTCGCAACTAGAAACGCCTTTGTTTTAATAATTGCACCTCCAGTTCACGTATGATGTCAGTGGCACTACCTCTCCTATTTTGCGATAGTAATAAACGGGTCGCCCTCCTTTGAAGTTTTTCGATATCATCCGCCAATCCCACATGACGCGGATGCCACACCGCACAGCAGTACTCCAGGATAAGGCGGACAAGCGTGTTGTAAGCAGTCTCGTTTGTAGACCTGTTCCACCTCCTAAGTGTTCTGCCAATGAATTGCAGTTTTTGGTTTGCTCTACCCACAACATTATCTATGTGATCGTTCCAATTTAGGTTATTTGTAATTGTAATTCCTAATCATTTAGTGGAATTTATCGCCTTAAGATTTATGTGACTTATCGCGTAATCGAAATTTAGCGGATTTATTTTAGTGCTCATGTAAATAACTTAACAATTTTCTTTATTGAGGATCAGTTGCCACTTTTCGCACAATACAGATATCTTATCTAAATCATTTTGCAATTCGCTTTTGGTCATCTGATGACTTTACAAGACGTTAAATGACAGCATCATCTGCAAACAATCTAACAGGGCTACTCAGATTGTCTCCTATGTCGTTAATATAGATCAGGAACAGTAGCGTGGCCTATAACACTTCTTTGGGGAACGCCGGATATTATTTCTGTTTTACTCGATGACTTTCCTTCTGTTACTACGAACTGTGACCCTTCTGACAGGAAATCACGAATCCAGTCGCACGAATCAGGCGATATTCCACAGACACGCAGTTTGGTGAGAAGATGCTTGTGAGGAAAGCCTTCTGGAAACCTAAAAATATGGAATCAATTTGACATCCCCTGTTGATAGCACTCATTACTTCATGAGTGTAAAGAGCTAGCTGTGTTTCACAAGAACGATATTTTCTGAATCCGTGTTGACTATGTGTCAATAAATCGTTTTCTTCGAGGTAATTCATAATGTCCGAACACAGCATACGTTCCAAAACCCGTTAGTGATATAGGCCTGTAATTCAGCGGATTACTCCTATTTCCCTTTTTGGGTATTGGTGTGACTTGAGCAATTTTCCAGTCTTTAGATACGGAACTTTCTGTGAGCGAGAGGTTTTATACAGTTGCTAAATATGGAGCTATTGTATCAGCATACTCTGAAAGGAACATGACTGGTATACAATCTGGATCGGAGGCCTTGCCTTTATTAAGTGATTTAAACTGCTTTGCTATACCGAAGATATCTACTTCTATGTTTCTCATATTGGCAGTTGTTCTTGATTGGAATTCAGGAATATTTACTTCGTCTTCCTTGGTGAAGGAGTTTCGGAAAACCGTGTTTAATAACTATGCTTTAGTGGCACAATCATCAGTGGCTTCACCGTTGTTATCGCGCAGTGAAGGTACTGATTGCGTCTTGCCATTGGTGTGCTCTATGTATGACCAGAACCTCTTTGGGTTTTCTGCCAGATTCGGAGACAGAGTTTCGTTGTGGAAATTATTAAAAGCACCTCGCATTAAAGTACGAGCTATATTACGAACTTCCGCAAAACTCTGTCAATCTTGCGGATTTTGCGTTCTTTTAAATTTTGGCATGCTTTTTTCGTTGCTTCTGCAACAGCGATCTGACACGTCTTGTGTACCATGGGGGATCAGTACCATCACTTGTTAATTTATGCGGTATATATCTCTCAATTGCTGTCGATATTATCTCTTTGAAATCATTTCACAATTTTTCTACGCTTACGTGATCAAATCGGAAGCAGTGGAAACTGTCTTTTAAAAAGGGGTTAAGAGCACTTTTATCCTATATTCATGGACATTCCAGGATGATCGTATCACATCGCAGACAGCAAATGTTTTTGTGAACAATGTTTAGATGTTACGGTGACGTATTAAGTAAACAGTTTTTCTCCGAAATCTGTATATTTACCAGTGACTGACTTTTGTTTATAAATGACAATAAATACTTCCTAGTGTAGCGAACGTTTCTTCTCATACCCTCGGTTTGACCCACACCTCCTGCCACTGATCTGTGTTACGTTAGTTAACGAACGGAGTAGTTTCGCCGTGACAAGGCCATACGACTCGCATTCCTTATTAACATTTTATATTTCATGCTTAATGTCTCCTTTTATGATTTCTGATGAAATGATCCGAATGAAATAAAACAATGAAAAGACGATTGTGGTATCGTCCAGAGATCGCGGTGCCACATCAAAGTTGGCAACACGAATCAATAGACATTAAGCGACGGCTCGCTGCCGTCCACAACGATTTATAGAAGGCACTCCAGAAGACCACGCCTCCCTCTCAGAACCAGCAGAGCCCTCGCACTGAGGTCAGTATAGTCCTGAGCGTGCAAGAGCTGAGCCCAGCTCGAGACCTGAGCTACGGTGGTCAACACAATCAACACAGTCATCCAGAACAAACGAGTAGTTAATTTCAAGATGAATACATACTTTCGTCAATGTTGAACATTGTACCTCTAGAGAACAGTTTGTTTATTAGTGCATCAGATGATGCTTTGCTTGTCCATGACAGCTGTAAATTATCCAACAGACCTGTGGCAAAGAAATGTGTCAAAGTTAAGTATATCTTTCATTCATTAACGTAATAAAGTGAACTAATATTTCATATGTTCTGGTTTGAAACCCTTCTCCCAGAGCAGTCAGAAAACCCACAGTCGGGGCCAGATGAAAGTACTTTCGCCTGTTGACAACAATGATAGTTCTGCAACGAAGACATCGCAACCTGTTGGTTTTTATCAGCACACAGTGAAAGGTTACAAGCCGTCTGGCTTGCCTCTTTCCATTTACATGCCAATTTCATCTGCCTCTTGTCACGACTAGTATTTTAGGACACTTTTGTTTCTTCATGCTAAATATCTCATGAAGTTATTTAATACTGTGCAATGTGTTTTAAAAAACAACAGTTGTTGTCGGTTGAGACGGGGTAGTTCCATTCTAAGTATCCGTGAGAACTGTTCAGTTCTCAGGAGAGACCACACGGCATTCAGAGTTTTTTTTCCGGATTACGCATGTCAAGGAGTCATATGCGTCAAAAATGGCGCATATTCACGACGTTAAATTTATCATTTCTTTACTACTAATAAATTTCGCAGAGAGTATCTATACATGCTGCTGAATGTACCTATAAAATTACATAATTGTAAGACACACAGTTCGGGACATACGACGCCATAAACATTAAACACAAGGACAGACTTTGAAGACATTTTGACTATTTTTCGACCGTGACTGTCTCAAGAAATATGTAAAGGTTCTTTTAAATCATCGCTACCAGTCACAAACTTTAACAACTATTATATTATTTATTTAGCAACATGTTTCGAGGGAGTACCTCATCTTCAGGCTAAATGCCATTTAGCCTGAAGATGAGATACTCCCTCGAAACATGTCGCTTAATAAATATGTACTACAATAGTTGACAAAGTTTGTGACTGGTAGCGGTAATATAAAAAATGGTTCAAATGGCTCTGAGCACTATGGGACTTAACATCTGAGGTCATCAGTCCCCTAGAACGTAGAACTACTTAAACCTAACTAACCTAAGGCCATCACACACATCCATGCCCGAGGCAGGATTCGAACCTGCGACTGCAGCGGTCGCGCGGTTCCAGACTGTGGCGCCTAGAACCGCTTGGCCACAGAGGCCGGTGGCAATTTAAAAAAACCTTTACAAGGACAGACGCTGCTTTGCACGGTCGTGGACGCACAACCATAAATAAATACCTGAACAACGCCAGGTTTCTCCGCTAGTTTCATATAATGGAAAGTTGAATGTAACAAATGCTAAAAAGCCTTAAAAGGCTTAGAAAGCTGACGGCGGTAGTCTCAAGTTCTCGCTGCCTCCTAATACACTGAAACACCAAAGAAACTGGTATAGGCATGCGTATTTTATATATATATATATATATATATATATATATATATATATATATATAAAACAGGCAGAATACGGCAGTCGCCAACTTGTATATAAAACAACAAGTGTCTCGTGCAGTTGTTGTATCGGTCACATTTGTTACAACGGCAGGTTATCAAGATTTTAGCGAGTTTGTACGTGGTGTTATAGTCGGCGCACAAGCAATGGGATACAACATCTCACAGATAGCGATGTAGAGGGATTTTCCCGTACGACCATTACACGAGTGTACCGTGAATGTCAGAAATCCGGTAAAATGTTAAATCTCCGACATCACTGCGAGCGGAAAAAGATCCTACAAGAACGGAACCAACGGCGACTGAAGAGACTCGTTCAGTGGGGACAGAACAGCAATCTCTCCGCAAATTGCTGCAGATTTCAATGCTGCGCCATCAAGAAGTGTCAGCGTGCGAACCATTCAACGAAAAATCATCGATTTGGGCTTTTGGAGCCGAACGCCCACTCGTGTGCCCTTGATGACTGCACGACACAAAGCTTTACGCCTCGCCTGATCTCGTCAACATCGACGTTGGACAGTTGATGAATGGAACCATGATGCCTGGTCGGACAAGTCTCGTTTCAAACTGTATCGAGCAGATGGACGCGTACGGATATGGAGACAACCTCATGAATCCATGGACCCCGCATGTCAGTAGGGGACTGTTCAAGCTGGTAGATGCTCTGTAATGGTGTGGGGCTTGTGTAGTAGGAGTGACGTGGGACCCCTGATACGTCTGGATACGACTCTAACAGGTGACACGTACGTGAGCATCCTGTCTGATCACCTGCATCCATTCGTGTCCATTTTGCACTCCGATGGACTTGGGCATTTCAAGCAGCACAATGCGACACCCCACACGCCCAGAACTGCTACAGAGTGGCTCCAGGAACACTCTTCTGAGTTTAAACACTTCCGCTGCCACCAAACTCCCCAAACATGAACATTATTGAACTTATCTGGGATGCTTTTCGAAGTGGTGTTCCGAAGAGATCTCAACCGCCTTGTACTCTTAGGAATTTATGGACAGCCCTGCAAGATTCATGGTGTCAGTTCCCTCCAGCACTACTTCAGACAATAGTCGAGTCCATGCCACGTCGTGTTGCGCTACTTCTGCGTGACTGGCGGGGACCTTACACGATACTAGGCAGGTGTACCAGTCTGTTTGGTTCTCCAGTTTATTTTATGGCGAAAAATCACAAGTCTTGGATTGTCTGGGCCTACGTGGTGAGGAGAGAAACCTCGCCGAGTTCCCGTCGTACTGGCTGGGCTTCTGGAAATTCGGAAGTGTACAAACAGTGCTCTGATTCGAAGCTCGCCTACTGACGTCAGACGAAATTTCTAGAGCAGTCTGGCGAGGTAAATGTTCTCTGATTGCCCCGCGTATGGAGACATCCTTTAGTCGAATTTATTAAACGTGGCAGTTTTCACGCTATTAGCGGAAACAGTAACACATTTCCCAATAAGCGATCGGGCCGGAAGTGCTTAAACAGCGGAGTCGGGAGAAACAATACGCGAAGACGGACGCTCTGGGTTGGATGTGTAAGGTGAAAGGTCGCTGGTTACAGACGTCGGGGACTCTGAGTTCAGTTGGTGGATGGGATTTCACGTTGTGTGAGTCCTGGCGAGCGAGATTCTAGTTCTTCACATGTGACCACACGCGACCAACTGGCCGCCACAGCAGATCGGTGAGATTATGCAACAGCACAGGCGACAGGTAGACGTTGACGTTTGCAAAGGGGACGTACCGTTGCCACAATACCGTTAATCCCAGTTCTAGCGGTATCGTCGTTTTCATTTATTATTCATTCACGCACTCGAGTAACTAAAACATGTGGTGAGCTGCATTCGTATTAGTGATTGAATCGGCTGGTCCCGGCGGAGGTTCGAGTCCTCCCTCGGGCATGGGTGTGTGTGTTTGTCCTTAGGATAAACTAGATTAAGTAGTGTGTAAGCTTAAGTCCCATAAGATTTCACAAACATTCGAACATTTTTGAGCGATTCAATGTGCTGCTAGATACAGTATTTCTATCCCAGTCGCTTCGTCGCTTCATAGCTTTATTGCGATCACTTTTTCTAACAGTCGTGTCACTGAATCTTATTTTATGTCATTGCTTTTAATGCAATAAAAGATCAGTTTAATTTTATTTGTATTTCATTTGCTGTAACTTTCGATTTTTCCTTCAATTAATTATTAATATTTGTCAACAGAGTAAAACTAGTCATTTAGTAGATTTTTATAGCAACTTCTCACTTTACGATTCCGTGTTAGGGTCAGTTTTGAGAGAGATACACCGCTGGGCAGTTAAAATTTAACGTCGGGACTTATGGGGTGTGTGACGGGATTCTGGCAGTTACATCATTCCGGTACGACTTCACATCTACACATTACGCGATTTTGCAACGGAACAGAGTGAAATTTCGCTAACTTTGGGTGGGAGGTGATCTGTAGGGGACGCGTGCGTCCACTGAGAGGAGAGTGGGACTACTGAGGCAGTCGGGAGATCCTAATCGGCGCCCCCGCGGCTGCAAGTCACGGCCGGCCGTAAAGAGACTCCGGGGAGTCCGTATCGACTTGTTACCGCGGCCGCCCCTGAAATATTAACTCCCCACGGACTCGCACCTCCTGATTTACATTCCGCTCGAGGCTGCGCCGCTTTTGTCTATTTACATGACAAGTGGAATCACGACTGTCGCCCTCTCCCTTTGGCTTCCTCCCCCAGTCCGACCAGAAGCGCCCCGGACGCACGTAAGGGAACGCCGCCTCCACGCACGCCGAAAGGTCGTCGACAGGCGTCACCTAGTGTTGCCATGTTGGCTCGCTCTCCACCCTTCTGCGTTCCTAACTGACAAGAAGATGCAAAATCACGAGTTAATTACACTTGCATTTTTCCTGTATATTAAGGATTTAAAAACCTCGTAGCGACGTAGACTACGCAGAGACAAATAATTTAGTATAACACATGGGGCCGCAGTGTCGGGAAATACCCCAAACGCGGATGTCAAATGTTAAACAACGGATGTCGCCAGATACCGTACCTCGCAGCACGTACACCTGATCATCCCAATTCAAATATTCACGTCGGTGTGGCTCTGGGTCCACATGTGCGACCTTAGCTCGTGAAGCTCAGGGTTCGAGTCTTGGGTCCGGCAGGCATCATATTTTTAAATTTGAACAGTTCTCTGGTATCCGACCGGGTAGCGTCGTAATTTCTCCACAATATTTCGGCAGACGTACACCCTGCCATCTTCAGGTGGTTCCCGACGAATGCTGTGCTGTTCCTCTCGGCGCCCTATATATACTAGCCGTTACGTTGCCCCCCCCCCCCTCCCCCGTTCCACTGCTGGTATCTGGAGGTGGTGGGGGAAGCGGCGCCTGGGTCTGAACTGGGGTCTGCAGTCTCCCTGCTGCCGTCGTCGGGGGCGGTCCTCGATCTCTGGGACCGCATCTTTCTCTCCAGGCTGAGTGCAGGGTTCCAAGCCTTCAACTTAGTCAGGCTTGGAACCCTGCACTCAGCCTGGAGAGAATGACGCGGTCCCAGAGATCGAGGACCGCCCCCGACGACGGCAGCAGGGAGACTGCAGACCCCAGTTCAGACCCAGGCGCCGTTTCCCTCACCACCTCCAGTAGCCGCCGCGCCGGCCGCACCAAAGACACCAGGAGAGGAACGGTGGAGGGGGTAACGGCTAGTATATATAGGGCGCCGAGAGGAACAGCACAGCATTCGTCAGGAACCACCTGAAGATGGCAGCGTGTACGTCTGCCGAAATATTGTGGAGAAATTACGACGCTCCCCGGTCGGATACCCGAGAACTGTTCAAATTGGAAATACGCCAAGAAAACTTCAGATCGCGTATAATATTTTTAACTGCGTTAGATAATTAAGCCTTTATGTTGAGGAAAGATTTATTATTTTATTTACCGTTCCCGCGGTCTCTGTTGATTTGTTGCAAAGTACCGTACAACAAGAACCTATCGTACTGGGTCGTAGGTAAATAAGTGTAAGGTTCCGAAATGGATCGTTACCAGTTTTCTATACTAAATAACATAGTAAATAAAAAAAGGAGGCACAAAAGGAAAGAAAGATCAAATAAGAACAGTTTTCACTTGGCTGCAGAGAGGACAATAATTTTGTAACTTTAACGTTTACAACAGATCACACTTACAAAACGTGGTCGAAATTTGCACCCTTTGCTCGAATGCAAGCATTGTTTCGGTCAATCATCCCTTCACACCTAAGCCCAACTCCTGCACGTGCGGCGAGGTACGCGACCTGGTGACGTTACGTGTTCAACATTTCTCACCAATTTTTGGGATATTTCTCGATATTCGCTAACCCACGAGTCCTATACTAAATTACTTGTCTCTGCGTCATCTATATCGATTCAGGGGTTTTTATACATTAATACGAACACCCTGTATACTACCCGCTACTGATGTAGGCAGTGTGCGACCAAAAGTGAATGGCAAATGTTGAACATGTGACGTCGCATCCAAAATACGAAGAGTATTTTCGAACGGATGCGTACAGGTATAATTGAGCGATGTAATACTGGCATCAAGCAAACAATGCAAATTTCGAGCACCTTTTGTAAATGTGGTCTGTTGTAAACATAGATGTTCCAAGATTATTGTCCTCGCTGTAACCAAGCACAAGCTCTTCCTATTTCATGTTTCCTTCCCTTTCCCTCTTTTTTCCCAGACATTATCTAGTAAACAATACATAGGTCACTTACTGGTGATGAGTCAATTCGGGAACTTATACTCATTTAATTCTAACGCAGTACGGTAGGGTTTTGTTGTACTGTACTATGCAATGAACCGCCGGAGACCACGAGTCTGGTAAATAAATTAATACCTCAATGTAGACACGTAAATGTCTGACGCATTGAAAAAATTACAGTCTGCTAGACACATGATTAATATCCTGAGCCCTATGCTTTGAATTCGCGAACGTAGGGCTTAGAGACTGGAACAAATGCAAACCATAAGGAAGTAATTGTAAGTATCTCCTTTAAAATTTCCACACGGACGTCACCGGATTGCTAATTCACGACTAGCCATCCGAAATGGTTTCTTGAGGCTACGCGTGAAACACTGTCTTAATCGTTCAATACGTTCTGCAGCCACTCTTCAGTGTCCCGTATTCTTTCTTTTGCAAAAACAGCCGGTGTCTTCAAACTGATGATACCATCTAGAGATGTTATTATCACTTGGAGTGTTACTGTGGAACTTAATACGGAACGTACCTTGCACTGTAAGAACAAATTCAGTCCATGCAAACCGTAAAACACAGAAAGCTTCCAGTTCAATAGTCACCATTTTTGCTACTAGCACTTTCTAACAGGAAACACAGGAAACAGTGCACTCGCACAGGTTTACAAACAAAATGTTTGAGTTGCTCTTTCATTTGATGTATTATTTATAATTTTAAGTTGAATACAATAAATGCTACAAAGCCATAAAACCCCATTATTCATTTTGAAACACATGGTGGTATCATTAGGTTAGCCACACTTGTTAAAAATGGGTTGGGATGATCAGATGTAACAAACCGGTGGGCTCAACTGCTGTACGTCCGGGGTGTTTTCCGATATTTGCGACCCTGTGTGTCTTATATTAAATTACTTGTCTGAGCGTCGTCTATGTCGCTTCGGAGGTTTTTAAATGTTAATAAGTCTAACCCTATGTACCGTATGGCACCATAGGTATGTTACAGGGAATGTTTAGTCAACGCACTGGTCCAGACAAATACTTGTAGAAAAGACTTCCTCACATTTCGATTTTTGAATTGGATGTTAAATTGTTTGTCTTCTTCCAGAAATGCTTTTCTTGCTAATGCCAGTCTTTATTTTATATCCTCTCTACGTCTGTCATCGACAAATATTTTGCTGCCCATATCGCAAAAACGTTGTTCTGCTTTTAGTGTCTTGTTTCCTAATCTAATGATACCACCATATGTTTCAAAATAAATATTGGTGTTTTTTGGCTTTGTCGGATTCATTACATTCAACTTTCAATTGTAAATAACACATCAAATCAAAGTGCAACTCAAAAACTTGTTGGGAGTGTCTTTTCTGTAAGTGTACCTCCATGTTTTCAATGGCAAGATGACAATGTGCCACTCGTATCCGATAATCTGAAGATGACAATGTACTTTGCTGAAACTAGTAATCAGCATATGTATCAACTACGATCTGAACAATGAAACTTCCATTTTGCAAGCCTTTTTACGTTGATACAGAAATCGTTCTCCTTCTGACAATGTCAGGTAATTGCAGTTTTATTGTTCGTCTTCCAGTACTGACAACTCAGGGGTGTGACGACTCGTGCTGATGATCTGCTATGGTATAAATTTTGAATTCGTAGTAACATAGATTCGTGTTTGCACGTGACAGAGACGGTCGTCTCAAATGCATTACTCACCTGTAGCAAGGAACACTGAATAAATTAATGCTGATATAGAACAATCCAATGAGTAAAAGAAGAATGACATCCAAAACATTAAATAAACATTTGTGATCGTGTCTCATACTACGTAACGGATTAAACAAAAGTACACTTACTGTTAGTAGCCAATTAATCGTCCGTTCACACAGATAACACAGCAGTCCTTCGTCAGTAGTGCGCTGATATGAAACTTCCTGGCAGATTAAAACTGTGTGCCAGATCAAGACTCGAACTCGGGACCTTTGCCTTTCGCGGGCAAGTGCTCTACCATCTGAGCTACCCAAGCATGACTTACGCCCCGTCCTCACAGCTTTACTTCTGCCAGTACCTCGTCTCGTAGCTTCCAAACTTTACAGAAGCTCTCCTGCGAACCTTGCAGAACTGCAGAGTAAAAATCTCATTCTGGAAACATCCCTCAGCCATGTCTCCGCAATTTCCATTCTTTCAGGAGTGCTAGTTCTACAAGGTTCGCAGGAGAGCTTCTGTAAAGTTTGGAAGGTAGGAGACGAGGTACTGGCAGAAGTAAAGTTGTGAGTCGTGCTTGGGTAGCTCAGATGGTTGAGCACTTGCCCGCCGAAGGCAAAGGTCCCGAGTTCGAGTCTCAGTGCGGTATACAGTTTTAATCTGCCAGGAAGTTTCAGCCCTTCGTCAGGCCATTACAGAGTAACACTTTTGGGGGCGCGGAGTGAGACAGCATTGTCGTAGAGGACAGTCGACACGAAGTTTTCCGAATGGTGCCGATTTTTAACGCTCAGTACTTGGGGTAGGTCGTCGGCCAACTCATCGCGCCTTCTCTATAGCTCTATTGGCGGCTCATAACATACTAATTTATGAAGGTTACCAATTTATAATAATGGTACATGTATGGTCCGAGTACCGTCTTATAATGTCTGTATTAGCTCTTGAGCAAAAAGGTTTTGACGACCAATGGCCTAGGCCTTCTACGGGCGACAAAAAGATCACATTTGGAAGTGTATCTGTAAAAAAAACCTTATCATTTAAGCTATCATTTGCTCCAGACTGCGTAACTGTTTCTGGTATAATTCGTTAGAAATAAATTTTTGTAATCCGGAAAGGTCTTTACGCTCACGCAGTATTAATTAGTTTTGCGCTTTTGAAGCTGTGTTTAATATCGTCAAAAAAGGGATGGGTAGTTATAGAGGAGACTGATACGACAGTAAATGTTAAGAAAGAGCTAACTTAGTAGACAGTGGTTTACTGAGATATTTATCGCACAAGTCTACAGGCATGTTGGTCGACCTGGTACAAATGAACTAGTGGAATCTTCCAGAATGAAATTTTTACTCTGAAACTGAGTGTCCATTGATATGGAACTTCCTGGCGGATTAACCGAGACTCACTTGCCCACGAAAGGCAAAGGTCTCGAGTTCGATTCTCAGCGAGGCACACAGTTTTAATCCTTTAACTACCAACGGGACGTATGTGTCCCACAGTAGGGTACCAGAGAACCAGTTGCAATCTGAAGGGCGTTGCTGCTACGTATCAGTGTCCCACTGGTAAAGGGAAGCCTACTAATGGTTAGCAGAATTATTATGATTACAGAATGCAGCTGTAGGTTGTGCTGTCCTAAAGTTTCATTGTTAACCGTCGTCACTGTATTGTTACATCTAATTAGTTCGCACCTGCAGATAGGCAACCCAATTACCAGACTCGCAAAGCGGGCTGCCTTCGCGCCTTCCTGGCGACTTGCATCACGAAGTGACGCTTTCCACATCACAAACGAAGCTCATATGGAGCATCTATAGCGTGATTTACAAATTAGAAAGCTGCTACGTCCACTGAGGTGTGTGTGTTTTCAGTGTGCCTAGTAGATTTTGCGTTGTCATCTTTTGACACCCTGAAGGTAGTTATGAATAACCCTATATGTCCTACACCCCACACCCTCAACCACCTTGAGAAACGAAACGGCGGGAAATATTCTTTTCATAGTGTTACTTCTTACTAAAACATTAATTAAAATAACTTTACACTAATGTTTTTGAAATACAATTGATAGTGAAAGGGTTGTTCAGCTAGGAAGTTGAGTTCCCATCAGGAGTACGACATAGTTTTGCAAGTGTTTTTTGGTTTCACTCTCAGGACTACAACTACGCTTAAAATAACACGGGTTTTACAGCACGCGTAAGTTTTAAGTGGGCTTCTTTCTGCAGTGTCATAAAAGCGTGACATCCACAGGTCTCGTAGCGGTGGTGAAAGTGTCGTGCTAAACGAGAGTGCCCGTAAACACCGTAAATCTGCGATGGTCGTAATGCCGTATAACGTCCCTCCTTACTCATCTGTTACCCGTATGGAGCGAGGGACTACGCATCACAAATTTACGACTAGGAAAAATTCTGACTCAAGGAATTCCGAAGTTAGAAACACCACTCAAGTTGTGGGATAAAAATTGAGTGTCGTCGGCTCTAGAAGCTATAATAAACTATAAAGAAATGTATAGTCCATTGCATGCGGTGACAGATACCTGTTTGGAATGGACGACGACGTACTATTTCCACGTTATTGACAGTATCTGCCGTTTGCTCGCCTAGACATATGGGTTCCTCTGAACTGTTATTTGTTTTTATCTCGTTTTAAGACGAGATCTTTCACCATAGCCCCAACAACGCTTTCACAAAGAGAACAAAACAGATACAACACATTTGTCGAATATTGTTCGCTGTTCTGTGTATCGTCGCTCACTCGTAACATCCCCAGTTGAAAGTGCGAGAATTGCAGAGAATGTTAGAAACAGACCATCTCCTTACTGCTCAGAGAAAGCAATCCTTGCAGAAACAAAACTAAAGATATTTTTTTACTTTCAACAAATATCATACAAGAACTACTACATCCATGTGTTTAAGAAATAACACTTTTTTTACCACTTTCTCGAATACAAGTGATTTACCAATACTTAGGCTACTAAGTCAACGATATAAAGTGACATTATCGTTGATAAATGAACCATGAAACATTGTTCATAGGGGACAGAAGTAGAGGGTATTGAGTCCGCAACTTACGCGTTAAGATGCGATACCTATACAACTAACTCAGTAACAGTTGTCTACAACCAGATAGCGAGATGGCGCAGTGGTGAACACAATGGCAATCGGGAGGACGCCCGTTCAAATGGCCGTCCAACCATTGAGATCTAGGTTCCTTGTGATTTTGTTAAATCGCTCCAACCAAATGTCGGCATGGCTCCTTTGAAAGGGCACGACCAGTTTCCTGCCCCGTCCTTGAAACATTCGAGCATCTGCGCCATCTCTAATGGCCTGAATGTCGACGGGACGTTAAACCCTAATCTTCTTTCCTTCCTTCCTGTTCGTAGCTGTAGATTCTCTGACTAGATAACTCACGTGATTCATTCCGTGCTCCGCAAATCATTTAAACAACTTCTGTAGAACTGGTGTAGAACCATTCATCATATAGGCTGTGTGTCCATCATTTGTTTGCCTGTATGGATGAACTCGGGCTATTTACAGATTAGCTGCTAACACCGTGGCTGAAATTGTGTAAAAAATGAACATATTAAGTTCTGAAACTGCTCATTTCGCTAGTGAAATAGTCTTACCTTGGACAACGAAACTGAACGCTATGCTCCTCTCTCCTACATGTGCTTCTAGTTTTACTAAAAAATTCGACTACGGGTGTGGATGTTGTAAGAAACGATAGCAGTTCAGATTTAAAATTTGCTTTGTGCCTATGAGGCATTTATGTTTTCGAACAAATGGTGCAAGATTTCAGTGGCTACATGTGGAACACATGTCTAACCATTGACAGCATCAGTGATTAATAATGAATTTCATTTTATCTCCTTTATGGTATTATGGCTCTCCAGACAGTGTTCTATTACAATGTGACGGATTCCGTTAGTGAATATATGTATGGTGAAGATATGGTTGGACTTCCAAACTCGTTTGGGACGACTTTCACAAGATGTTAACGGTGCACGCCACATATCGTACCTGTTTTTCCGCATTTGTGCGTTCCGTACTTTCCTTTAGGAATGATCATCAGAGAAAGTTAAGCCATAACGTATTACTGAGCAGAAATATGCAGAATATATGAAGTTGCCGATTCGTTTGTTGCCGAAAAATATACGAATAGCAAAAAGAGCTAACATACCTGTATGAGAAGTTCAACAACAAATTTCTGGCACTTTAGATTTTTCCCAGCATGTAGATCCAACAATTTTGATCATACTCCTCTGTACAGTGTCTTACCTTTAGGTGTTACTTCTAGTGTTTATGTTACTCAGTTTCCGTTGTTAACACCTCTGTTCTGTTCTGCTAAGTATTTTGTATCTGTTATATGCCGATTATTGTAAGGTCAATTTATTGATAGTGAAATTTACCTGGAGCCACAAATGAACTGCAGCTACCCTTAAAATATTGCTACAGGTGGCAAATTGGTTGTCTATATATTTAATAATGGCATTCCCTCAGAAAACTGTGACATTCTTAAAATGTGAAATGCTTATGTGAGATGATAAAATGTATGATACAGTAATAAAATATACGAGTTGTCTCAGAAATACTACGAAGAACATCGAGGGGTTGTTGAGGGTACCTTCAGGGATAAATAGAGGATAGGAACCCGTGTCCGGAAGCGTCATCCAACGATGCTACAGAATGTAGAAATTACAGGCGGTGGCGCCTGGCGCTAGGCTACCACTTTGGTAGCATGCGTGGCTTTGTACGCTGACGGACCATAAGAGGAACTTCTCGGAATGTTGTTTGTTATTCAATGTTCGCGACTGATTGTCGCGATCGCCAATGGAGATGATGGTGTTAGCTGCCGCATAGAAAGGCATTGTCTCCCATGAATGCGATGCTCTCTTGCCTTGGTGGACGACAATTTCGGACATAGGTTATCATCTACAGTTTATTTTTCGCCTGTATATCGAAAACCACAGGAGATTTTAGAGATTCAAGAAAGAAATAAACTGTGGTTGGAGACCCGTGACTGAAACCGTCATCCACCGAGGCAACAGAGCATCGCATTCATAGGGGACCAGGCGTTTCTAAGCAGCAGCTAGATCCATCTTCCGTTCTGGCGAACGTGACAACCAATCGCGATCATTGAATAACAAACAACATTGCGAGAAATGTTTCGCAAACGGGCCGTGAGCATACCAAGTCACCTTTGCCGCCCAAGGTGCGGCCTAGTGTCGGGTACCAGAACCGATAAATTCGACGGTTTGTAGCGTCGTTGGGTAATGTTTCCGGGTACGAGTTCTTATACTCGATTTCTTCCTCAAGGCACCCACTAAAACCCCTCGAAGTATGTTTCAGTATTTCTGGGACATCCTGTATATAAAGTTTATTGAAACTGCTCACATACCGCCGGCCGAAGTGGCCGCGCGGTTCTGGCGCTGCAGTCTGGAACCGCGAGACCGCTACGGTCGCAGGTTCGAATCTTGCCTCGGGCATGGATGTGTGTGATGTCCTTAGGTTAGTTAGGTTTAACTAGTTCTTAGTTCTAGGGGACTAATGACCTCAGAAGTTGAGTCCCATAGCGCTCAGAGCCATTTGAACCATTTTGCTCACATACCGCCCGTCCAAAAGAGATTCGAGACTGACATTATTTCTGGTGTATAAGCGACTTCAGTGCAAATAACTACGGTGGCACCTTGAACTAACGATTGTAAACAACAGACACGCATTCAAGCAGTCAGTTGTGAGCAGGCAGTATTAAGTAATGGACATGTGTCAGTAGTGCGACAATATTTCTGTGTCACAGATTGCAGTCGACCGACGAGCAGTGATTCGATTTCACGTTTTGGTCGGATAAAGGGCTACGGAAACGTGAGTCCATTAAAAAGACTTGCAGCGACAATTGTTGAAATTTTGAGTAGTTTAAACATTTTAAAAAAGGACACAGGAAGGATACGGGTCGCTGGAGGACAACGTTAGGTCAGGACGTCCCACCTTAAGTTTATCCGACGGAAATGTTGTGAAAATTCGTGATCTTTTGAAAAACGACCATCATCTCTCATGCAGAGCTATCGTTGAAGAACTGAACAACACTAACTCAAGTGTCCAAGACATTCTCCAGAGTGTTGTGGCGAGAAGGGAAGTATGTCGAGTTTGTCCTGCACATCTTGATTCGCGAACAGAAATACAAACCCGTGGACGTCTGCCACGACTTCACTGAAGTAAGAAACGTGAGCATTTTTTTTCTTCTCTCTGGAGAGAATCATCATAGTGGAAGAGACTTGGTTCTATCTACACGACCACAAAACGCAAAGTGCACAATGCAACTTTGATTGTTCGTCAGCATCGAAGAAGGTGAGAATGACAAAATCTGAAGTGAAGAAAATGCTCATCGACTGATTTGTTCCCACCGACACCTCTGTAAATTCTTCCTCTGACGACCGGTATTTATTATTTCAAGACTACCAGGTTCAAGCACTGTCGCCCGTTCTCACCTCTGTTAAAAAAATGGAAGCCAATGAAATTTGGGACCAGATCCTGAGTTTTAATAATTAGCAAACTGTTTTTTCACCTCTTCAGAAAAACAAAGGTTTTTATAGCGCATAATGTGTACTAAAAACAAAACGGTAATCTTGAAATCATATCCATCAGTCGGCATATTGGTAAAAAATATTTTAATTTATAACAAGTTTAGACTAGTTTGTATTTTCATTGTGGCCGCAGTGGCTGACCGGTTCTAGGTGCTTCAATCCGGAACCGCGCTGCTGCTACGATAGCAGGTTCGAATCCTGCCTCGGGCATGGATATGTGTGATGTCCTTAGGTTAGTTAGGTTTACGCAGTGCTAAGTCTAGGAGACTGATGACCTCAGATAGTGCGTAGAGCCATTTTAACCATTTGTAGTTTCATCACCTGACCTTTCACGGAATCCAGTTCTGTCTTTCGAAGCTTAATTTTTTCTTGGAGAATAGTACTGATATGTAGACCATTCTGTGTCTCACATATAAGAAATGTTGACAGTATTTCCACGTGTTTGTCAGCAATAACGAACACATTTTTCCTTCAAACGTTGTCGTAAAAATCCACGTCTGCAAGCCACGTCTCCGTATGAGGCGCATCCGTAACTATGTCATCGTCTAAGGCATGTATTCTTCCCTCCCTTTTTTTGTGTGCCCTTCTGCGTTGCTCCTGCGGCTGTATAGCAGCGCGATTCAATCGCTGCACATACGTGCCGAGGAACGCAGGCCGTTTCCCTGGCAACCCATCCTGGTGACAGTAAAACGCAGAAGCCACGGGCAAACCGCTTCACCCGAGTCAATTGCGAACTTCCAACCACGTGAGGACAGCTGTCGCATTATGAGATTGTGAGAACATTTCCAGCGTTCTGCAAGATACAAGCACACTTGTGTTCTCATTTTTCCTCACACAACTGCATTTGTATCCTGCAGAACGCTAACCTATCTAGTTACTAAGAAGGGTTTGAGCATTAATTCTGCACCCAATATATGGCCTTAAATGGACTTTAAAGCGACGATGCACCACCGACCCATCTCAAATCAACCATTGAAAAACCAACTAACTAGGTCTTGTATGTCTAAATCGATCGCGGGATATATATATTGGGTGTAGAATTAATGCTCAAAACGTTTTTAGTAAGTGGACAAGCTAGCGATGAATATAAAAAAATAAAGTAGACTGGAAAAAGTCCCGTATGATTAACAAGCCTGATGAAACCAGACAATTGTTGTTTAAACAATACATATGTTTATTATATACTGGTCACATATATGTGGGTGGTTGCCTTACATGACTTGCAGATTCAAAAGAAAAGAAAACAAATTACACAACTCATATATGTAGTGCAAAGCTGGGCATAGAATAAGGAAATACCTGCGAGCAAAGTTCATTCATCTGCACATTAACTCAAATTCAAAGTTCGAACGTGCAGTTTCCCACTATCCATCGCTCTATATAGTAAAATTCGTTATAACAACTGCAAAAATATACAACAGGTTGAAACGTCCCCTTAGAAAAATTATACATGACTGTGCTTAAACTGACACACACTATTTTTAGCGCAACGCAATCTGACTTTCAATAATCCCTACAAAAGAATGGCCCTGACTAACATTAACCTATACCTTTCACAAATCACTTACCTCACAAAAATCTTCGTTACTCGAACTACTGCAATACAGCGAGCGCCACTACTGCCAGCTAAATAAAAGATTCAAACTACGGAAGGCACTAACTACTGATAGACATAGTTAGCAAATGAAAGATTTTAATAGAGAACAAACAATGTATTTACCTTAATAGTGTTGAAAACTCATAATATACGTAGCAGTTCATGACATCCAGTCTTACAAATTTCAAAACTCCGCCATCTCTCTCCCCACATCCACCACTGCTGGCGGCTCACCTCCAACTGCGCAACGCTACGCGCTGTTAACATCCAGCTGCCCAACACTACAGTGGCGAGTATTACAACAATGCCAACCAGCCACAGACTGCACACAGCACAGCCAGTGATTTTCATACAGAGCGCTACATAACGTTGCCAATAAGAAAACATAAACAGCCTACTTACATAGCCCCCATGCTCCCCACAAAAAAATTTACAAATTGTTTTGTGCAGTGGCCAAAAATGATTTGATAAAGTTTTTCATAATTACAATAACAAAGAAATCAAAGGCACACACTTATTGATACAATGTTGGTCAAAAGCTAAAATTTTCTTACAGTCCATAAAGACATTCCTGATCGTTAATCACAGTAAAATAGCAGTGTTTTTCTCAAAGTCTGAGCAGTAGAAGAAAATGCACACGGAAGTAGTGGATTTCCATGCAGTCTTGAAGAAGTAGGGTTGTCCTCTGAACGAAAAGACAGTGCTGACTCTTTACATGCAGGCAGGTAATGAGCCACAACAGAGCAAACCCACTGCAGAGTCAGTCGAAGTTTTGAAGAATATTGGTATGTAGGTGATCATAGAGTAGACCCACTGTAGTCCTGGTAGAGATTACGGTATTGGTGGGCCACCAGAGGTGCAGACCCACTGCAGTCCTTGTAGAAATAATGGTAATGGTGGGCCATCAAAGATGCAGACCCACTGCAGCCCTTGTAGAGATAATGGTAATGGTGGGCCATCAAAGATGCAGACCCACTGCAGTCCTTGTAGAGACGACCAGCAGCCATCTGTTGCAACTGTGCAGGTGCACAATCACCATCGAAGAGTCTTGCGGACAATATAGCAAGTCCATAAACCACCATTTGTGCACTCACAAAGATTTTGAAATTGTCCTTAGAACCAGCAATGCTGTTATCCAGTCCCTTGCTGAATTATTAACACACGTGCAAACACTAACAGTCCCTACTTCTCACATATTGTCCATATACTATGACCAACAGAAACGTGTGCAGTGAAATGTAACTTACAAGTTACTTAATTTGATGAACTGGTGTCAATTACGATTTTATAACATAAGAATACAATAACAAAGGTACAAAATATGTCATTAAAGAACATAACAATACAGATAACATTTGTAGTAAAACAGGCTTTACAAAAGAATAGAAATAGACATATACATCAGTGTTGCAGGAATTATGACATAAGTAAATATATAAAAGATCAGAATAACTTTTGAAACATCAACTTCACACATGAGCATTAAAACAAAACAGAATAAATAATGTCTAAGCATCTTTACAAGGTAAATAACATAGTATTTGAAAAATTCTACAACAGAAATCTTATTAGCTAAACACTTAAAAACAGGAAAAAGACAAATACACAATGGTATATAAACACATAGCAAAATAATACAAAAGGAAAGACAGGGTTCGTTTTCAGTGTGACATTTGGTACTGCAGTCCAACCCAAAACTTCATTCCATAGATCTTTCGTCTTATTTCAACATTTGTTTCCACCAAAAAAATCCTGTCCAAGCATGCTTTCTGTATTTATATGTTCACATATTTCTTACCTCATTATTTATTTTCCATTATCTTACATCATTTATTTCCAAGAAAATCCTACCTAAACTTGTTGTCTCTAAAACCTTCTTTTTTGTTCATATCCTCTTTCAAAATACTTTGTTGGGTAAACGATATTCTTATAGTTTCTCAATGCATTTCTCCCAATTCATCACAACTCGTTCTCTTATATAGCCTACCCCATTTTAAGCTAACTTAAATCTACTGAGCTCAGATATATACACTAAGGGACAAGGCAATGCAGCAGCACAAAGCAATTAACACAAACATTAATGACAAAAAATTCAAATTGGCAAAGCAATTGCAATATTACAACTAATATAAGGCACTGTGCAGCAAACAAGAAAAATAAATACGTAGTAAAACTGGCTTAACAGAGTAATACAAAGTCAAATTCAGTAACATTATGCCTGGCAAACAGCAGCAGCAAATGCAATGACTTATATCTGAACATGAAAAAGTTCAAGCAGAAAAAAATATTACACTAAAGACAACAGTGCAGACAAGGGAAATGTATATTCACATCTTAATGTCTATGTAATTAAAGTGGTGCACCACAACTTATTCTACAAAAGAAATTACCAAGTACTTGGAAAGAAAATTCTGTATCCAATTCCTGTGAAGGGAAATGTTTCTTTTTTTTGTGCTCCTTCGTTTTTTTTTAAGTCCATCATAAAGTTACTATTTACTGGATCTGTAGGCATAAAATAATTATATTAGTACATTTATTAAATTTTATTTTAACCAATGCTGCAGTGCAGCTAGAAACTAGATATTGAACAAAATGAGTAAATAAATACATAAAGCAAGCCATATGGCATTTCTCTCAACTAGCAAGACAATAGCAGTGAAATGTTTCTCATCGTTTCATTAGGCATTTTAGTAAATATCATAAATTAAGAGCTCCACAGTGTAATCATATGTTTTCAAGTTCGAGCGTGTCGTATTTGTGATGCTTTCTACAAAGGAATGTCAATAGCGAGGATAATGGCCTCCCTTTTTTTTCTACCTGTGCCTCTGAAAAGGCACACACTAATGGCTTTTTCTCTAGGTGTCTGACATAGCTGAGTGCCCACGACACATTACGTGCAGGTGGTCACTTAACTTTCTTACGGAAATATTTACGACAGCAGTTTCCGCTACAGTGGCAGTCTCATAAAAAATTTCACAGGTTGAGAATTTGCGTTGCAAATGTGTAGATACAAAATCTTATGAATATAACAGTGCCCAAAAATTTTCGCCGGCATTGTGATACATTCACGCATTTACACACATTTCATAACTCTTAAAGTACGATTCTTGGTTTCCAACATCCTTTTTCCACAAGTCAGAGTCCCTAACCACTATTCATTACTCCTTACCTTATTACACATATAAATATTCGTCGACACTTCTTCAGTATTTCATCATAACAGATACGTAGCATAATCAAATTCCTCATATAGCATCAGCTTATTGACCATAAACATACCTCAGTAGCATATTACACATTGTCGTCGTAAAAATAACATCATAACACCTCAGTCAAATCTCAAAAACGTCGTAGCTTTCTGCAATAATTTCAAACCCTAAAAAATGTTCTCTGCTCAATTCAATAGTATCATCTACCTCAAACGTACCTTAAAAACCATGATCTCATACCAAATACATCATTCAAAGCTCTCATAGTATCACAATGGTTCTGAAAAAATATGAAGAGTTCACAAAGTACAGGCAAAATACAATTTTGTAAGTGTGAAGTTATCCAACTGTGTAATTACGTAAACATCTGTCACTGACGTAGTAAAAAAAATGTTTGTCTCTCTCAGTTAAATGATCAGATAGCTATGTAATTATGTGTTAGAGAAATATGGTACCGATGTGTAAAGTTGTATAAGCAAATACCATATTAGCCAGGGCTCCTTGTGCTTGCCAGACACATGGTACACAAAGTAGGCGTGTACCCCCCTGAGGATTAATGTAATTATACCCTCAGGTGTTACAAATTACAGCAATGGAATGAAAAAATGTTCAAATGGCTCTGAGCACTATGCGACTTAACTTCTGAGGTCATCAGTCGCCTAGAACTTAGAACTAATTAAACCTAACTAACCTAAGGACATCACACACATCCATGCCCGAGGCAGGATTCGAACCTGCGACCGTAGCGGTCATACGGTTCCAGACTGAAGCGCCTTTAACCGCACGGCCACACCGGCCGGCTATGGAATGAAATGTATCACGGAAAACTTTCTTTGTAATTCAAAAATCTTGAAAAATAAATGGTTTAAGTACAAAATTAATCACTCAAATGCATGTACTGTAGCGCTAAACTGCACGTCATGTTGTAAGATAATCTCTGTGGAAGTCTCGTAGTTATCGTCCTCCGAAAGCTAAGTTCTGCAGAAGTCAATGTACTTACCTCATGATAAACAAAAGTGAAATGCTTTGCGTATAGATATCATAGTTATTATGCTTATTGCCGTGATGAAGAAAGTACTGTGCTGTAACGTATTGTTGTGCTACGGAAAAGGCTGTCTCCTTGTAGCTATACCACAAAAGTTACTACTAAAACATGTTTTACTTTCCAGAAGAATTCAGAAAAACTGTGCAGATATAAAACAGATACACCACAAAAACAACATTGTAAATTGTCACTCATTCGTAGCGTCGTGATAAAATCGTGTAGCTGTCACATAAACTAACCACTATGTCATCTGGTATCTCACAGAAAGTACTTTAAATCCAGAATGTATTTTCAAGTAAACCAAAATGTTGCATTAAAATCTCATTAGCAGTACCAGTATATGTCCTAAGTATGTAAGCCTGATAGTCGTTATGTAATCGTGCAACTAACAAGCAAGAATGTACACACACAATAACACTGTGACATCTGTTCACTATAACAATGCATTCGTAATTTCTGTTTAAGTAAGTTCTCTTGGTTCTTGATTGGATATTTAACTTCAAACATTGTTGCATTGTAACAGTTTCTAAGTCTGACAATGCATACTAGAAATGTGAAGTGAAGAGTTTTATGTCAAAGACAAAGTTAAAAAGCAGATTATCTTTCAATAAACGGTTTTACATGTGAAATGTGGTGTAAACCTTTACTCTTCCTAGTACGCAGAGTTTCAACTTCAACGCAATTATCATGTGGTATACGTCGGATTCTGTAAGGTCCATTGTAAACTAGAAAGAATTTGTGACTCAAGTGTTTCTTCTTATGTGACAATGAATGAGCTTTAATGAGAACTTTCTGACCAATATATAATTTCTTTGCATTTGCTTTAGCGTGTAGTTTACTCATTTTGTCTACTGCAGATTTTACATTTTTAAGAGCCAAGTCAATTATGTCTTTGTGTCGAAGTTTACGTGTATTCGGGAAAGGTACAAGCTCTCTGATTCTGTTTGGTGTTTCTTCATTCTTCAGTACAAGAGTAGGTGGTAAAGCAGTGGAGTCATGAGGCATTTCATTCAGCACGTTTTGAAATAAGTGTAAATATCTGTCCCAATGCTGATGCTTTCTGTAACAATAAAGTCTGCAAAGCTTATTGATTTCTTTCATAATCCGTTCAGATGGGTTACTATGTGGTGAGTACAATGAAATAAAATAGGTTTGATTTTATGATTCCAAAGCATGCGTGACCAAACAGCAGATCTGAATTGCGGTCCGTTATCTGAAATGACTTTACTAACGTGTCCAACTTCACGTAAGAAATTTTTAACAATGGCGTTGGATACAGACCGTCCAGTGGCTTTACGTAACGGAGTGAAAGAAACAAATTTTGAAGTAAGTTCAACAGCGACTAGAACGTACGAAAATCCATTGGATGTTCTGACAAGCGGTCCCAAGAGATCAACAGCAGCAAATTCTTTTAATTTAGCAGGAATGATAGGAAACAGCGGAGCACGATAGGAGATAGTAGATGGTTTCGCATTTTGACAAAGTTTACAAATAGACAAGACTCTTCGAATTCTCTTTTCCATGTTGTTAAAATAACAAGTCGTCCAAAGAATATGATAACATTTTCGTGGACTAAAATGTGCGTAGCTGTAATGAATGTACCAAATGAGCTTATTAACAAAATCATCTGGAATGCAAAGAACCCATAGCTTGTCATCAACAGTGCAGCGTTTGAACAGTATGTTGTTTCTCACCATCCACAAAAAAAAGTCCGCAGTTTTCTAGGTCTCGTAAATTTTTACCGTCGTTTTCTGAATATGCAAATGCTTGTTACAACGAATCTGTGTGTGTGTCTTTTCATGCCATTTACTTTTGATGTCTTTCCAAATCGGATCTTTATCTTGTTCATGAGCAATGTGCTTTAAAGATGTGGTGATGAAGTTTTCAAAGGCGACTTTCTGAATGTAAAGAATACTGAAATTTTTCTCGAGCTTGCCTTCTGTGTTACTTTTCTCAAGCCCAGCCGGTGCGCGTGACAGTGCGTCCGCAACAATGTTCTCCTTGCCGGGAATGTAGACTATTGTGAAGTGGAATTCTTGCAGAAACAATGCCCAATGTTTTAACCTGTCATGATTTAATTTTGAAGACATAAGAAATTGTAATGCCCGATGATCACTGTATACTTTTACGTGTTTACCAGAAAGAAAGAAACGGAATTTGTTAAATGCCCAAACGATAGCTAAAGCTTCTAATTCAGTAACGGAATAATTTTTTTCAGATTTTGTTAGCACTCGGGTAGCAAAAGCAATGGTTTTCAGAACGGTAGTGTCATTTTCTATGGCTTCTTGAAATAAATGGGCACCAAGACCGACTTTAGAAGAATCCGTGCTAAGGCAGAAATCTTGTGACAGATCTGGATGAGCTAGTATTGGCGCGTTAAGTAACGCTTCTTTCAAAGAATTGAATTCCAACTGTGATTGTTCGTCCCAGTTCCAAATAGTATTTTTTCCAGTGAGAGAACAAAGTTTTGGTGTAACAAGAATTTGCATATTCAGAAAACGACGGTAAAAATTTACGAGACCTAGAAAACTGCGGACTTGTTTTTTTGTGGATGGAACTGGAATGGCTCTGATTGCTTCTAACATTTCAGGATCCGGCTGAATGCCTTCAGAAGAAATAATATGTCCCAAAAGCCTCACCTTTGACCTACCGAATTCAGACTTTTCCAAGTTAACTGTAATTCCAGATTCTGCGGCCGGCCGAAGTGGCCGCGCGGTTCTGGCGCTGCAGTCTGGAACCGCGAGACCGCTACGGTCGCAGGTTCGAATCCTGCCTCGGGCATGGATGTGTGTGATGTCCTTAGGTTAGTTAGGTTTAACTGGTTCTAAGTTCTAGGGGACTAATGACCTCAGCAGTTGAGTCCCATAGTGCTCAGAGCCATTTGAACCATTTGAACCAGATTCTGCAAAAATACGTAACAAACTGTTGACGATGCGATTATGTTGTTCCCATGAAGCTTCTGCTATTAGAATATCGTCCACATATAAGATGATGTGACGTTTTAAGAACTCAGGTAATATGGAATTTAGCCCGCGAATGAATGCTGCCGAAGAAATGTTCAAACGAAAAGGAAGTTTCCGAAACTGATAACAAACGCCGAAACAAAGGAAAGCTGTGTATTTTCTACATTCTGGATGAAGTTCGATCTGATAAAAACTGGATCTGAGATCAACGGAAGACAACACTTTTACACCATTAAAATTTTGAAGACGTTCTTCCAACGTTTGCGGCCTGTCTGTTTCAGGAATAATGATAGTATTGATTTGTCTCGAATCTAAGACAAGCGTGATCGATCCATTTTTTTTCTCAACAACATGTAATGGATTGTTGTATGAGCTTACTGCAGGCTCAATAATGCCCTCGTCAAGCATAGATTGTATTTCTGTTCTAACATGGTCCCTATAATGTGCTGGAATTACGTATGGTCTAACACAAAATTTAGTATGCGCACGAACACGAAATTGGTATTGAAATCCCTTGATTGTTCCTGTTTTGTGAGTAAAAACTGTGAAATGTGCTTGTAAAATCTCAAAAAGGTCCTGCCTATCAGTGTCATTACAATTCTCAATTGTTTGAATTTTATTCTGAATTAACTCATTAGTATCAAATGTGTCGTCGATATCATCCCTGTCAGTACTTGCAGAGTGATTGTTAGTGTCTAGTTCCGTAGAAAATTCCGAACTGTTGTCTAACAGAAGGTAAAGCCGATTAATCTCCTCGTCATGGTTTGAGAGCCAATCTTCAAATTTCAAAGCTATTGTCTTACCTTCTTTCTCTAAACTTATTTCAGCATCGTGAAAGTTTAAGATTGCTTTGTATTCATTCAAAAAGTCTACTCCCAGTATAATTTCCATCGACAATAATGGAACAATAAGAAAGTTCATAGAGAAGCTGTGGCTTTGACAAAAGAATTCTAAGTTGGTTTGTAGGCGTACATTTACAATTTTTCCAACGATTGCACCTTGTAATTTAATGTTACGTAACGGAAGTGTGGGGCAATCGTTCAATTTGTTGCATTTGCTAAAGGCTGTTTCACTAATTACTGAAATGGGACTGCCAGACTCAAGTACTGCAGTAAATTTTACGTTACTTACTGTAATGTGAATCACAGGATATGCAATGTTGTTATGTTTTACGTCGTGTTCCTGGAGTAAGATGTCCCTGATGTTTTCCATTTTTACGTAATTACTAGCTACGGCAGCTGCGTCGTCAGTTTCATACGTACGTTTTGTGGCTGCCAGTGGTATGAGTCATTGCCTATTGTGTCTTTGTTGGCGCGTGTCGTTATTGGGATTTGGAGACCTAACTTCTACAAATTCACCTTGTCGAGAGGGCCCTGCTCTGTTTGAATCCCACCAGTTCTGATGCAATTCAAGTCTGTCGTTACGATCATATCGTGTGTCGTCATGTCGGTAGATTCCATAGTTTCTTTCTTATCGGTCACGTGGTGGAGAATTTCTCCCTGAATCGTAACTGCGCGCTGGACCGTTGCATCTAAAGTTATTCTGTCTCCCCTGATAATATTTATTTTGGTTCCTAGATTGTCTGTTTCTCTGATTGTCTCTGTGATAGTCATTACCGCGGAGAGGTGATCTTTCCCTGTAATTATTACTACTCTGCCAACGGTTGTCATACGGGTGGTGTCTGTTTTGGTCACGATTTGTGTTGTGAGAATAGCCTTGTAGCGTCCAGTTATTATTTCTTTCATCGCGGAATTGCAACGGATGTGACCTGTAATTGTTGTGTTCCTGTTTTCGCGTTCCGCGATTGTCAGTGTCAATTTCTAATTCTTGTAAGAGTCCCTGAAAAGCTTCAATGTCGTCTTTGCAACGTCCTGCCAAAATAATATGTCATAAATGTTCAGGCAATTTGATTAAGCAAATGCGGATGAGTTCTGAGGGGCTGATTCTTGAGCAACATGTCTTCGAAGTATTTCACAAGACTGGAAAATTCAGATTGTTCGAAATGTTTCATCATTATGATGCTATGTTTTACTCGGTCTTGTGTAGCTTGAGACCAATATGCTGAGAGGAAGGCATGATAAAACTCTCCTTCACTGTGACAATCGTGAATGACCGATCGCATTCTTACAGCTGGTTCATTCTCTAAATAGCCACACATAAATTCTAATCTGTGCTCTAATGACCAGTTGGGAGGAAAACAATGAGAGAATTGATGGAGCCACGCTTGTGGATGAATGTCGTTGCCAGAATTCTTAAACGTTTTGAACTTACGTGTAGTAATGAACAGCTTATAGTCAAAACCATCATGTCGGTGAGTCGCATGTCGGTCATTGTTACGTCGTGTTGGCGGTTCCATCTCAAAATTCGGTGCACATTGCCAATTTCTTTCATAACTTCCGAAATGCCCCGTGTTATTATTTTGTGGCTATTCCGTATTTCTATGTCCCTCTTCCCGTATTGGGGCGCGAGTGTCCTCTGAAATACGTAATTCTTGTATTACCTGTGTCAGCTGATCTTGTACTTCCCGGATTTCTCTTTTGTACTGTGTATTGATTTGATTTTGATTTTTTTTTTAATTTTCTAATTTGTTTGCACTCTTCTGTGTCATTAAAGACTACCGGTTTTGTGTCACTCAGATTATCATCTACCTTCGTAGATAAATTATTTAGATGATCCGAAAGTTCAACTACTTTCTCTGATAATGAACTAATTTCCTCCATGTGTCTTCATGAACCAATTTTCAGAGTATCTACTGTGTCCTTTAAGTTTTCCTGAGTTTTTGCAAGTTGCGTAACCAAATCGGTAGATGCAACTGAGTCAATTTTAGCTTGCAAGGTCTCATGATTTTCATGAACAATAGTTTGCAGTTCTTTTATGGCTGCTTCGTGATTCTGTAATGCATTTTCATGCCGCGAAAAAATAGGTTGAAAATGCTCACAAATTTGTGTTTTTACGTCATTACAGACTTTTTGACATTTCGATTCAATGTTATGTAACTCAGTAGTTAAATCTTCACGTGTTTGTTCAAGCGTGGTGTCTAACTTCTGAAGATTTTGTTCCATTGCATCTAACTATTGCTGTGTTTGTCTCTGGTGTTGTTCCATTGTGTCTAACTTTTGAAGATTTGGTTCCATTGTGTCTAACTTTTAAAGATTTTGTTCCATTGTGTCTAATTGTTGCTGTGTTAGATTTTGTTCCATTGTGTCTAACTGTTGCTGTGTTTGTCTCTGGTGTTGTTCCATTGTGTCTAACTTTTGAAACTTTTGTCCCATTTGTTGCATTAATTGTAATAACAATGCACTGGTGTCTGACACATGTTCCTCAGTGCTTTTCGGCAGTGAATTTGCACCGGCAGCATTCACATTTTGACAAGCGGAAAATGTGTCTTGACTCGTTTGAGAAAACGGTGAGAACCCAAAACCTGAGTCTACAGAATTTGCAATATTGTGTTCTGTCATTCCCGATTCCTGAGGCGAACTGTTGCCGACCAATCGATCGATAATGCTTCCCTGTTCACTACCTGTTTCACTGTCTACACCATTATTTGACGCCCGCTCCATTTCCCTATGCACAGTTACCAAATTATTACTTTGAATATTAGTTAATTCATTACATGGTGGCGCTAACACACTGCTTTCGTCTTCACTGTCATTTCTCAGTTTACTTCGGAGCCTAGTATTACGTTTTTCACACGCCATTATTGTCACAATATTTCACACGACAACACAGAAAAGCACAATTTGAGGAGCAAAAATAAGAGAACACATTAACATAGCACTGAAAATAATATCTAGTTAATTGCAGCTGCGAAATACTTGGTGCAAATCTACATGCGTGCCACACCTGTTTTACTGTACAACAATAAAAGACTGCAACTACAAAGCAAATTCTCTCTATAATTATGCGCTAGCAATAAACAATAGCTACACTAATTACACAAACTACAAGAAAAAAATCAGAAGATTCCAGTGAGGTATCCTGGCAGGGTCGCCATATGAAACGTCCCCTTAGAAAAATTATACATGACTGTGCTTAAACTGACACACAATACTTTTAGCGCAACGCAATCTGACTTTCAATAATCCTTACAAAAGAATGGCCCTGACTAACATTAACCTATACCTTTCACAAATCACTTACCTCACAAAAATCTTCGTTACTCGAACTACTGCAATGCACCGAGCGCCACTACTGCCAGCTAAATAAAAGATTCAAACTACGGAAGGCACTAACTACTGATAGGCATAGTTAGCAAATGAAAGATTTTAATAGAGAACAAACAATGTATTTACCTTAATAGTGTTGAAAACTCATAATATACATAGCAGTTCATGACATCCAGTCTCACAAATTTCAAAACTCCGCCATCTCTCTCCCCAAATCCACCACCGCTGGCAGGTCACCTCCAACTGCGCAACGCTACGCGCTATTAACATCCAGCTGCCCAACACTACAATGGCGAGTATTACAACAATGCCAACCAGCCACAGACTGCACACAGCACAGCCAGTGATTTTCATACAGAGCGCTATGTAACGTTGCCAATAAGAAAACATAAACAGCCTACTTACAAGGTATATAAGACACGAACAGAAGTATCAACAGGAGAAAATAATTACAGCACATAGCTGGCTCGAACCCCGTGAAGCTGGCCGGTGTGTCCGAGCGGTTCTACGCGCTGCAGTCTGGAACCGCGCGACCGCTACGGCCGCAGGTTCGAATCGTGCCTCGGGCATGGTCATGTGTGATGTCCTTAGGTTAGTTAGGTTTAAGTAGTTCTTAGTTCTAGGGGACTGATGACCTCAGATGTTAAGTCCCGTAGTGCTCAGAACCATTTGAACCATTTTGTACAAATGCCAGTCAGTAACTTTTTCTGCTATTCACTGAAACTCCTCCAACTTAATTCTTTAAGACAGAGATAGGCTGTTTTTGTTCGTTGTTATTCCAATGAATACTGAAAGTTGCTACTTAGCTTGCACTTGCGTGCACTTCTCGTGGCTGAAGTGTGTATTGCCCGTCCAGGTGCTGCTGAGGACCGTCAGTGCGCTTCGGCTGCTCAGATTACTTGCTGAATCTTTCCTCTGCTACTACTGTTGCCTCTTAACGTGCCCCTCTCTAATCTTTTATTCCGATCTGCAATCATTCTAGGTGCACACGGCCCACTGCAATATACACTCCTGGAAATTGAAATAAGAACACCGTGAATTCATTGTCCCAGGAAGGGGAAACTTTATTGACACATTCCTGGGGTCAGATACATCACATGATCACACTGACAGAACCACAGGTACATAGACACAGGCAACAGAGCATGCACAATGTCGGCACTAGTACAGTGTGTATCCACCTTTCGCAGCAATGCAGGCTGCTATTCTCCCATGGAGACGATCGTAGAGATGCTGGATGTAGTCCTGTGGAACGGCTTGCCATGCCATTTCCACCTGGCGCCTCAGTTGGACCAGCGTTCGTGCTGGACGTGCAGACCGCGTGAGACGACGCTTCATCCAGTCCCAAACATGCTCAATGGTGGACAGATTCGGTGATCTTGCTGGCCAGGGTAGTTGACTTACACCTTCTAGAGCACGTTGGGTGGCACGGGATACATGCGGACGTGCATTGTCCTGTTGGAACAGCAAGTTCCCTTGCCGGTCTAGGAATGGTAGAACGATGGGTTCGATGACGGTTTGGATGTACCGTGTACTATTCAGTGTCCCCTCGACGATCACCAGTGGTGTACGGCCAGTGTAGGAGATCGCTCCCCACACCATGATGCCGGGTGTTGGCCCTGTGTGCCTCGGTCGTATGCAGTCCTGATTGTGGCGCTCACCTGCACGGCGCCAAACACGCATACGGCCATCATTGGCACCAAGGCAGAAGCGACTCTCATCGCTGAAGACGACACGTCTCCATTCGTCCTTCCATTCACGCCTGTCGCGACACCACTGGAGGCGGGCTGCACGATGTTGGGGCGTGAGCGGAAGACGGCCTAACGGTGTGCGGGACCGTAGCCCAGCTTCATGGAGACGGTTGCGAATGGTCCTCGCCGATACCCCAGGAGCAACAGTGTCCCTAATTTGCTGGGAAGTGGCGGTGTGGTCCCCTACGGCACTGCGTAGGATCCTACGGTCTTGGCGTGCATCCGTGCGTCGCTGCGGTCCGGTCCCAGGTCGACGGGCACGTGCACCTTCCGCCGACCACTGGCGACAACATCGATGTACTGTGGAGACCTCACGCCCCACGTGTTGAGCAATTCGGCGGTACGTCCACCCGGCCTCCCGCATGCCCACTATACGCCCTCGCTCAAAGTCCGTCAACTGCACATACGGTTCACGTCCACGCTGTCGCGGCATGCTACCATTGTTAAAGACTGCGATGGAACTCCGTATGCCACGGCAAACTGGCTGACACTGACGGCGGCGGTGCACAAATGCTGCGCAGCTAGCGCCATTCGACGGCCAACACCGCGGTTCCTGGTGTGTCCGCTGTGCCGTGCGTGTGATCATTGCTTGTACAGCCCTCTCGCAGTGTCCGGAGCAAGTATGGTGGGTCTGACACACCGGTGTCAATGTGTTCTTTTTTCCATTTCCAGGAGTGTATGTCGAGATTATTCCCTAGGAAGTTTCACATGATACGTGATTGTGTTAAGGTTTAACTATCATTCTACACTACTGGCCATTAAAGTTGCTACACCACGAAGATGACGTGCTACAGACGCGAAACTTAACCGTCAGGAACTTGATGCTGTGATATGCAAATGATTAGCTTTTCAGAGCATTCACACAAGGTGGGCGCCGGTGGCGACACCTACAACGTGCTGACACCAGGAAAATTTCCAGCCGATTTCTCATACACAAACAGCAGTTGAACGACGTTGCCTGGTGAAACGTTGTTATGATGCCTCGTGTAAGGAGCAGAAAAGCGTACCATCACGTTTCCGACTTTGATAAAGGTCAGATTGTAGCCTACCGCCATTGCGGTTTACCGTATCGCGACATTGCTGCTCGCGTTGGTCGAGATCCAATGACTCTTAGCAGAATATGGAATCGGTGGGTTCAGGAGGGTAATACGGAACGCCGTGCTGGATCCCAACGGCCTCGTATTACTAGCAGTCGAGATGACAGACATCTTATCCGCATGGCTGTAACCGATCGTGCAGCCACGTCTCGATCCCTGAGTTAACAGATGGGGATGTTTGCAAGGCATCAACCATCTCCACGAACAGTTCGACGACGTCTGCAGTCGCATGGAATATCAGCTCGGAGACCACGGCTGCGGTTACCCCCGACGCTGCATCACAGACAGGAGAGCCTGCGATGGTGTACTCAACGAAGAACCTGGGTGCACGAATGCAAAACGTCATTTTTTCGGATGAATCCAGGTTCTGTTTACAGCATCATATGGTCGCATCCGTGTTTAGCGACATAGCGGTGAACGCACATTGAAAGCGTGAATTCGTCATCGCCATACTGGCGTGTCACCCGGCGTGACGGTATGGGGTGCCATTGGTTACACGTCTCGGTCACCTCTTGTTCGTACTGACCGCACATTGAACAGTGGACGTTACATTTCAGATGTGTTACGACCCGTGGCTCTAGCCTTCATTTGATCCCTGCGAAACCCTACATTTCAGCAGGATAATTCACGACCGCACGTTGTAGGTCCTGTAACGGGCCTTTCTGGATACAGAAAATGTTCAACTGCTGCCCTGGCCAGCACATTCTCCAGATCTCTCACCAATTGAAATCGTCCGTTCAATGGTGGCCGAGTAACTGGCTGGTCACAATACGCCAGTCACTACTCTTGATGAACTGTGGTATCGTGTGGAAGATGTACGGGCAGCTGTACCTGTACACGCCATAGAAGCTCTGTTTGAATCAATGCCCAGGCGTATCAAGGCCGTTATTACGGCCAGAGGTGGTTATAGTGGCTACTTATTTCTCAGGATCTATGCACCCAAACTGTGTGAAAATGTAATCACATGTCAGTTCTAGTATAATATATTTGTAAAATGTATACCCGTTTATCATCTGCATTTCTTCTTGGTGTAGCAATTTTAATGGCCAGTAGTGTAATTTCCACTCGAAATTCCTCGATTACGTGCTTCGGAAGATTACCACTCACGCCTGTGACCGCATTTCTCATCGTCTTGACGAACCGCCAAGAGTAAACTTCTCTGGCGTATTTGGTCAACCGCAGAGAAACAACAGGTTTAGGTCCACTCAGGACTTGTTATGTCATCCTGTTTATCTGTTATCTGTTCCATACACAGGAAAGCCTCCTTCCGCTTCTCGTTATGACCTAACATGTAATTACAAAATTAACATTTTCTGATCTGACATCTACACTACTGCCCATTAAAATTGCTACACCAAGCAGAAATGCAGAGGATATACGGATATTCATTCGACAAATATATCATACTAAAATTGACATGTGATTACATTTTCACGCAATTCGGGTGCATAGATACTGAGAAATCGGTACCCAGTACAACCACCTCCGGCCGTAATAACGGCCTTGAAAGGCCTGGGCATTGAGTCAATCAGAGCTTGGATGGCGTGTCCAGGTACAGCTGCCCATGCAGCTTTAACACGATACCACAGTTCATCAAGAGTAGTGACTGGCGTATTGTGACGAGCCACTTGCTCGGCCACCATTGACCAGACGTTTTCATTTGGTGAGAGATCTGGAGAATGTGCTGGCCAGGGCAGCAGTTGAACATTTTCTGTATCCAGAAAGGCCCGTTACAGGACCTACAACATGCGGTCGTGCATTATCCTGTTGAAATGTAGGGTTTCGCAGGGATCGAATGAAGGGTAGAGCCACGGGTCGTAACACATCTGAAATGTAACGTCCACTGTTCAAAGTGCCGTCAATGCGAACAAGAGGTGACCGAGACGTGTAACCAATGGCACCCCATACCGTCACGCCGGGTGACACGCCAGTATGGCGATGACGAATACGCGCTTCCAATGTGCGTTCACCGCGATGTCACCAAACACGGATGCGACCATCATGATGCTGTAAACAGATCCTGGATTCATCCGAAAAAAAGACGTTTTGCCATTCGTACACCCAGGTTCGTCGTTGACTAGACTATCGCAGGCGCTCCTGTCTGTGATGCAGCGTCAAGGGTAACCGCTGGCATCGTCTCCGAGCTGATAGTCCATGCTGCTGCAAACGTCGTCGAACTGTTCGTGCAGATGGTTGTTGTCTTGCAAACGCCCGCATCTGTTGACTCAGGGATCGAAACGTGGCTGCACGATCCGTTACAGCCATGCGGATAAGATGCCTGTCATCTCGACTGCTAGTAATACGAGGCCGTTGGGATCCAGCACGGCGTTCCGTATTACCCTCCTGAACCCACCGATTGCATATTCTGCTAACAGTCATTGGATCTCGACCTACGCGAGCAGCAATGTGGCGATACGATAAACCGCAATCGCGACTGGCTACAATCCGACCTTTATCAAAGTCGGAAACGTGATGGTACGCATCTCTCCTCCTTACACGAGGTATCACAACAACGTTTCACCAGGCAACGCCGGTCAACTGCTGTTTGTGTATGAGAAATCGGTTGGAAATTTTCCTCGCGTCAGCACGTTGTAGGTGTCGCTACCGGCGCCAATGTTGTGTGAATGCTCTGAAAAGCTAATCATTTGCATATCAAAGCATCTTGTTCCTGTCGGTTAAATTTCGCGGCCTCGTGGTGTAGCAATTGTAATTGTCAGTAGTGTAATTAAAATTATTAACATTTTCTACCGTCATGACACGAGATTTATTTTCAATTTGTTACGTAAGCAAAGCCGGATTGAGAAGGGGCCTCTGAGAGCGGCCGTTCTGCGGTACCTCGTCTCGTTGCGCGAGGACGGATACCGTCTGTGGCGAGCGGTGTTTGGCTGTCGCTGACAGCGTGGCGCGTGTGGTCAGTCGCGCAGCGGGAAGGCGCGATCCCGCCGCCGGCAGCGCGGGGGAGGCTGGCGGCCGGCCGCTTTGAAATTCAAATGCGGGGGAGGGCCAGGCTGCCGTGGCGTGGCCGCGCTAGTAAGTGGCGCGGCGCGGCGCTGCGCGGCGAGGCGCTAACTTCATTTGGACGCCCATTGAGGCGGCGCCGCCATCAATCACCCGCCAGCACTTCATCCGCCGCCGGGGCGGTGCTGTCGCGGTCGCCGTGTACCCGCTGGCCCTCGCTACACTGCCCGTGTCTCGGACACTGCGCCTCGTACCGTGAGTCCGAATACTGCCGTTAGCTCAGAGTTGTCATAATCAAAGTGTAGCTACTTGCGGAGGTCCAGTGTAGGCTGTAATTATCGTACGGTAGCGGAAACGTCGTAGGTATGCTAATGCGTTAATGCTGAACCAATTTACGCTGAAAAAAAATTAGTTCCAACTATGGCCAGCAGGAGCAAATCTGGCGCTGTACAGCACCTCTTCCACGTCTCCGGTGCTCATATTGAATAAATTGTGTAAGCAGCGATTAATAATAAGGTTGAATAACAAGCACACTTTTTCGTTATACTGATTTTTATTTGAAACTGGTTTTCGGCTTATTGGCCCATCTCCAGAACTAGCGTCGGAATCGGCTAATCGGCTCAGGTAATCTAACATTATAAGCAAAGATACAACCGACTTTGATAGAGTGTTGCGCATCGAATTTGTTTCTAAATGTCGATATTACACTTTACATAAATGGGCCTGGGACTACATTCTGGAGGGCCGGTATGGCCAAGCGGTTCTAGGTGCTACTGTCTGGAACCGCGGAACCGCTATGGTCGCAGGTTCGAATCCTGCCTCGGGCATGGATGTGTGTGATGTCCTTAGGTTAGTTAGGTTTAAGTAGTTCTAAGTTCTAAGAGACTGATGAGCTCAGAAGTTAAGTCCCATTGTGCTCAGAGCCATTTGAAACATTTTGAACCACATTCTGGAATAAATTGTCTTCAGCGATAAGTCCCGCTTCGATAGTTTAGGAGGTCATTTCATTTCACAGCAGTCCCCTACGGTTGTCATCCGCGGACGCCTTACCTCACAGAAATACATCGACGATATTCTACGCCCCGTTTTGTTGCCCTTCGTGGCAAGCCATACTGGGATTACATGCCAGCAAGATAATTCCCACCCACACACGGTGAGAGTTCTGCTGCTTGTC
The DNA here is from genome assembly GCF_023864345.2 of Schistocerca serialis cubense. Lineage (NCBI taxonomy): Eukaryota > Metazoa > Arthropoda > Insecta > Orthoptera > Acrididae > Schistocerca > Schistocerca serialis. The sequence goes on from NC_064638.1 coordinate 270,837,480, forward strand.
TTCTTGCTTGTCAGACCTACCTTGGCCAGAAAGGTTGTCGGATTTCTCCCCAATTGAGAACTTTCGGAGCACTATGGGCAGGGCTCACTTGCCAACTACACAGAATGTGGCACGTCTCCCTCAGAAAGACATACAATAACTCTATCAGTCAATACTGAGCCGAATAACGGATTGCATAAGGACCAGGGGTGGACCAACGTGTTATTGACTTGCTCAGTTAGTGGAGCTCTTTCTCCTGAATAAGTCATTAAATTTCTCTGAAATTGTAATTATTTGTTTTTCTCTACATGGACGTCATATCTACCAATTTCCGTCCCATTCGAATAATTCCTTCGTTGTGCGTCGTTATTTTCGTTTTTCTGGTCTTAGAAGGTAGAACTCGAACAATATGCGTGTTCTCTTACTACCCGCCGGCCTTGGTGGCCGAGCGGTTCTAGGCGCTACAGTCTGGAACCGCGCGACCGTTACGGTCGCAGGTTCGAAACCTGCCTCGGACATGGATGTTTGTGATGTCCTTAGGTTAGTTAGGTTTAAGTAGTTCTAAGTTCTAGGAGACTGATGACCTCAGATGTTAAGTCACATAGTGCTCAGAGCCATTTGAACCATCTTACCACCTGATAAAAAGTTTTCGACATGCAATTATGTCGGCGGTGTGTGTGTGGCAACAGCCTCAAGCACGGGTAGTTTAGAGGACAGTGTAGACTTCGTGTTTGTGTTATTGATGGTAGCAGAGAAGATGGTATGTGAAACCCAGCGGTCCCAGTGAGCGCCAGGGAGACTATTCAGGGTGCAACTAACGCTACTGCCAACATATCTGTCGATGTTAAGAAACATAAATTAACAAAACTTGTTAGACCACAGCATACAAAACTTCACGATATCCGACCAAAGGAATTTCAATCATCATTTTTTCGATATCTAACCAAACCAATTTCCCTCATGATTTCTCAAATTTATAACAACATCAGTTCTCACTCATTTTCGTAATATCATTTGACCGAGCGAGATGTTTAGCACAATAGACTCGCGTTAGGGAGCGCGATTGTTCAAACCCGCGTGCGGTCATCCTGATTTCGGTTTTCCCTAAATAGCTTCTGGCAAATGCCGGGATGGTTCCTTTGAAAGAGCACGGCCGACTTCCTTCTCCATCCTTCCCCAATCTGATGGAACCGATGACGTTGTTGCTTGGTCCCCTCCCCCAAATCGACCAACAAATATCAATTGGACAGCTATAAACGATTTCGACGTAACTGTTGTCATCAGATACACTATGAAAACAGTACTTCTTTGTGCGATACTTTTCCAGCCGATATGTTGATGTTTTTCTTCGATATATCGAGAGCTGTCGGTGATATATTTAAAATATCGCAAATCCGATATATCCGAATTTTAGAAATTGCTTCATGCTGTCAAAGAGAAAGACTGGACTTGATGAAAGTTCAAAAAGTACTAAGTAAAATTATGTTGTACTATAATTTGAAAAGTACAACTTCAAATATTTATCGAAAATCGGGAAAAAATTTAATATGAAATAAAAAAAATCAGCACTCGATAATGCCATTTCGATACTGATATATCGTGTTGGATAAATCGCCGACATCTATCGATACCTACTGGAAAAAGTAACGATACATAGACATATCGATATTTTTCAAAGACTCCAATACGAGTATATACCACAAGAAAACATAATAAAAACTGAAGGAATGATTGTAATAAACCATCGCGCATCCTACCTCACGCTATTCTTTTGTTTGCGTCAGTAGAAACTGAGAGAGAGAAAAAACAAGTTGGATACAATTTAGAACTTGGATCACAAGTATTTATTCTTGTTTAAACCATTGTTCTTGTCTACATTACTATGAACTTGTCAACTGTCGGAGGATAAATGAGGATTTTTGTCTGTGGTATGTAACTTCAGAGTGAGGTTAACGGTATTAACATTGTGCATCTTCCTACTTCATATCTACTCAACATATTCGCAGCTCTCTGTCACTAAGTGCTCTAAATTGAAGCGTGTTACATGGTGATGTGTAACGTTAACTATTTGTGTGCGTGAGAAACAGCATGCTTTAATAGAATTTCTAGTTCTAAGAGTTCGTCCATACATGGAGCACCCTCTCCATGACAATGCCAGACCACACACGAACGTTACGAAATCTGCAACATCTTCGGTGCACTGTCATCAGTCATCACCCACACAGTCCGGGCTTGGTTCTATCCGATTATCATCTGTTTCCAATACTTAAAGAACACTTTCGAGGACTTTACTTTGAAAATCACGAAGCGGTGCAAACAGAGGTGAAGTGGCTCCGTCAACAAAGTCAGACATTCTACAGTGACGATGTCAACAAACTGGTCCCTCGTTGGGACAAATGTGTTGGCCGCCAGGGTGACTTTGTTGACAAATAAATACGTAGGCATGAATAATAAAAATATAGAATGTTGACAAAGCTTGTTTTTTCAAAAAAAATAATGTTTTACAAGGTATCACATAAGAAATTCGGAACCATTACTTATAGCTCACTCTCATAAACAGCCCCTTTCGAAGCATATCATTTCTGTTAAGTGCAGAAATGTAAAGGCATGTAATAGTACAGGTTTAAATTATTATTTGAAAACACTCGCTCTTCAGACGAGAAATGTAATTTGACCTCTGCAACATGTTAGGCAAGGAATGAATTTTGTCAGACAAATGTTTGACGGACCGAGAAGAAAATTATAGATTTCGCATCATCAACGTATGCTCATCAGTTGGGCTGGCATGCTTCTTGAACCTGTTGCAGAAAGTTTATAAGTTCCCACGTACTGCAAAACGTGTGTGAAATGACAGGCATTTAATGTGAAAGAAAGGTGAAATGGCGGCGTCGTGTATAAGATGCCAGTTCATTAAAATTTTGTAACAATTTTCACCACTAAGCACCACAGAAGTACTGTGTTCTTTATTCCGCCACTGTTGAACATCTACTCTTATAAAATTCCTGAGTAATTTGAAGTAAATTTCCAGGTAGCAGCCAGACCTTATGTAACATACCTTTGGAGCCCGCCAGCCGTCGACTAGCAGCTTCAGAACTGCTTCGTGGTTTACACAGAGTGTTACGGGTATAGAAACAAATATTTTGATAATTAGTACCTTCATGTGTACCAACTTAAGTACGCTACTTCTTTCTTCTCTAGGTCTAAAAGTCTTCTCTGCAAACAAATCACACAATTTACTACCTGGTGTCTTCTGCACAGTGGTAACTGTGCAGGAAATGGACTACGCCTATGAGTATAGACTAATCATTGTGCGTCCATGCGTCCACACTTCAATACGTGACCTGCTGCCCAGGAGAAAGTAAACGTCAACGGCTTGCTTGTACCATGCTTACTCGGAGGTATTAACTATTCTAAAAACATACTTCCTGTAATAGCTATAATTATTAGTCTGCAAATAAAGTAAATACTGATGCAATATTGTTAAGTACATTGTCCTCAGTCATCAGTAGAAACATCTGTACTTTCACCCCTAAGACTCAGTACGTAGGACGGCATATCAAGACAATTTACGTGGTATCAGGGGGTGATACGGGCAGTCTACATCTTCTCTAGTTTTTTTATTATTTACTTTGACTTGCTGGCTGAAGGCCGTACAGCCGTTACTCTAGGGTTGTTTTCCGACTTCTGTGTTTGTTAAAATGGTTCAAATGGCTCTGACCACTATCGGACTTGACATCTGAGGTCATCAGCCCCCAGAACTTAGAACTACTTAAACCTAACTAACCTAAGGACATCACACACTTCCATGCCCGGGGCAGGATTCTAACTTGCGACCGTAGCGGTCGCGCGGTTCCAGACTGAAGCGCCTAGAACCACTCGGCCACACCGGCCGTCTGTGTTTGTTGTTTTAATTTTATTTTTTTCCTGCAAGTAGCACAATACCTAATCCACAACATATCTATACCGTGCATGGCACCTTACGGTGTGTGGCGTAGGGTATTTGTCGTAACACTAAAGTTACCCTGTTCCTGACTCAGACGCGAATCGCGCACTGGAATAACGCCTGCCTCCTTTTGAAGAACAGAAATTACAAGGTAGTTCCACTTGGGGGAATTGTTTTGAAATTCTCTAAATAATTGAGGAGTTTCCCTTTGTTTTGCTTTTTCTCAAAGTTCAAAGGATAATATATAAACACTGTCACCTACAGACGCCTGTTCGTTTCTTCGTGCCTCTAAAGATTTAAGTACCTCATCCGCTGTTAGATCCGGAATGGGTGCAGTGTTTGCTAGACTCCTTTCTTTTGCAGTATGTGTTCGCCAGAAAGTATTCTTCCAAGCCTGCCGCATAGAGAGGTGCGGCGGATGGGCCGAGGTAAACTGTAACCACGGACGCTACCCCCGCCTGCCCCTTACTCTTTCTCCTTCCGCACGACCACCCGCGGGGCTCGCCGCTAAATGTCTGCTACGCGGCGCCTAATTTCTACGCTGACAGCCACTGGCGCTTCTCAAATCCGCCGTCACGCGACTGTGTGCGCCACCTCCCCCCACCCTCTCGCCCCCCCCCTCCAATCCCTCCCCACCCAGTCGTTTGAAATTCAAATCTGTCCGCCGCGGGCGTGGCGGCGCCACCGGCGCGGGCTTCGTTAGCATTCAATTCGAGGCGACAGATAACTCTGCTCATCTACATACCGGCGCGGTGCAGCGCGCTCTCTTCCGCTTTACTTTTGCCGGTGATGGCGGGCAGCGTGGGGGTTCCCCCGTCCCACCCCCACCACCGCGGCAGCCACTCCGCCGTCCGCTGTTTTTACGAGCAAACATTTGACCGAGCGCGCGGGCCAGAGCGGGCGCGCGATTGTTATGGATTGCGCGTCATATAGTGGGCACTAAACTGGCCGGCCGGACTGCATGCGGAATTAGCCCCCCGCTGTAAAAGACCGCCCTTCCTTCAACCCCGCCCTGCAAGTCCTTTGCTCTAGCCAGCGTTTTGTTCGCACCACCAGTTAACAGCCGCCCTCGGCCGGCCGCCTACGACCTCGCTTTTACAACCGCCGGCTGCCGCACCGCGCGGGGTAGGGCGGCGCGGGATCACGTTTTTACGGGCTTATCTAAATGAAAAGGAGATCCGTCTCTGCAAAGATTACCAACTCGAAAACGCACAGTCTCGTATTTAAAGGGCGGCGTAAAAAAAAAGAAATGGAAGAAAAAGAAACCACCACCAGGGCGCCGTAGCAGGAACATTTACTCGACCTTTGAATAACGCACGCTGTACAACTCCACTGTTTTTTCCGTTTCTGTTGCGCAAAATGAGTCTGCGATGTGTTCTGTGTCTTTCTTGTGACAACAGCAAAAAAATTTAAAGATTATTCAGGTACGTTGTTTGACAGTTCGCTTTTTAGGAGCCAGTTGTGAAGTTTCTGCTCACAACATTCTTTGAATGACGTGAATAAAACATACAGTCTACTTAGGAGTCTCTAGGGCTTAGATTTAGTGCCAACTTTTTGTGAAGTGAATAAATACTAGCTAAGTCTAGGGGTACATACAACGCGAGAAAAAAATAATCTTGTTTTTCATTTTGTGTCAGCGTTCGCCTGTTCTCGTCAAATCGCAGCTCAGCTATTCTGCCTTCATCCCCCCCCCCCCCCCCCCACTCCTCTTTGCCTTCTCACCAGCCGGTGTGGCCGAGCGGTTCTAGGCGCTTCAGTCCGCAATCACGCGGCTGCTACAGTCGTAGGTTCGAATCCTGTCTCGGGCATGGATGTGTGTAATGTCCTTAGGTTAGTTAGGTTTAAATAGTTGTAAGTCTAGGGGTCTGATGACCTCAGATGTTAAGTCCCATAGTGCTCAGAGCCATTTGAACCATTTTTTGCCTTCTCGACCCACCGTTGATACCAAACGTTAGTTGAGCGTACAGAATCGTGACGCACAGGTCGTGCTAGTGTAGAAGCCGGTTATCGACGTGTTTTCAGTGAAAGTGAAGATGCTGACAAGACCACAGTTAACGAAGCATTGTTAGGCAATAAAGCTGAGTACATAAGCATATTACAAAAATTTAGAATACCGAAGGTAAGGTCAGAAAAGAAGAATGCGAGGGGTCAAATAAAAAAGACTACCGATCTGAAGGAAACAGCAGATAAACTGATTAAACTTACAGACTTGGAAAATGATTTATTTGTATTGTTCTCCAGGAAGGTAATTCTGTTTTTAAGAAAGGTTCCAGGAGATATTTGAGCCGTTGTTAAGCACGTGTTAAAGGTTGCTAAACGCTGCGATCTGAATGAAGATCACAGAGAAATGTCGTATGCTAGTACGTACCCAGTTGCTGCTCCAGCGACAACGAAATCGACAAGCGAGTGAAAACCCTTGCAGCATTTGAAACTGAAGAAACAAAAGACTTTTTCTTTATCGCCACCTCAGAGACTTGTATTGAAACAATTGGAACCAGAGAACATTCAAACAGAAAACGAAAAGCAAAGGGTAAACGAAACTGCAGAGAACAAGCCCAATCCAACGGATTATTGGTAAGGAACATAAATATTTCAATTGTTAAACGTTTCGTATTATCATATCCTTTCCGATCCTTTCTTTATTGTCCAAACGAAAGAAAGAAAACTAAAATTTTACATGTTTATTGCTATTTTGTAACTGCGTCACTTTCAGATATAATCACACTGCTTTTATGTTGCTTATTTCATAAATTAATTCGGGCATTTACTGCCGCTTCTGTTCATGACGAACCTTACTTCCATTACTTTACAGCCGTCTGTCAGTAGGCTCGTCTTCATGATGACTCTAAATTTCGCGTTCTTCTTCTTCTTCTTCTTCTTCTTCTTCTTCGCCGTTCCAGTCCTCCATATGCTACTGAAAGTGACCTTTCAGGTGCTGAGAGATGTACAGTAGACCACGCGCTTCTATTACTTTGTGGACTCTCCCTAAAGAAAGTATTACACAGTAACCGATGATCGTAAATCGTTGCTTCAGTTGACTAAAGGCACCCTCTACTAACGCTCTGTCTCTGGCATGTACCAAACTGAATAATCAGTGACCAGCATTCCTTGCTGGCTTGAATGAAGTGAATAACCCTTGAGTTATACCATACGCTGCATCCTCATGTAAGCAAACATCCCCGTTGTACCCTGAAAACTTAATTCTGTCGGACTACGTCTCCATATTCTAGCATCATGCACGCTACAAGGTCATCCTGCACTTATACTACTAAATTTCTCACCAGCGCTCACGGTGGCACGCGCATTAATGGAGGCATAACCGTTGCGACTGATATATTCATCAGCATGTAACGCTGGTTATCTAATTTCCATGTGGGTGCGATTCAAAGCCCTTATAATGGGTGGCAATCGAAATGTATTTTGCCGCTATAGCTTAGCTATATTAATTTCCTGCATTTTAGAAGGGAATTGAGTACAGTCGTGAGCTTTTAAAACTACCTGATCCATAAAGTCGTTCACTGGTTCTCATACTGTTCTCCGGTCAACTCCAAAATCCTCGACCACATAAATCTCCAACTGAGATTTGCCCATACAACTAGAAATTTTTTTCACCCGTTTACGGAAGTCAAGGCCTCTCCATGTGTTTCATCACATCCTGGCATAAATTTCGGTTAAAAACCCTACATTGACAGTTTAAAATCGCAACAACTCTTTAAATATACTATAACATACCTCAGAATCTGACATAGTTTCTCGTACCTGAGCGGCAGGAACATCGCCACAGCTGTTAGTGACGGACATTGCACGAGAGGTAGCATGCCCCACCATCGTCTTACCAATAACTTAGATGTACACTATGTGATCAAAAGTATCCGGATACCTGGCTGAAAATGACTTAGCCGGCCGGTGTGGCCGAGCAGTTCTAGGCGCTTCAGTCCGGAACCGCGCGACTGCTACGATCGCAGATTCGAATCCTGCCTCGGGCAGGTTTACGTAGTTCTAAGTTCTAGGCGACTGATGACCTCAGATTTTAAGTCCCATAGTACTCAGAGCCATTTGAACCAATTTTTTGAAAATGACTTACAAGTTCGTGGCGCCTTCCATCGGTAATGCTGGAATTCAGTATGGTGTTGGCCCACCCTTAGCCTTGATGACAGCTTCCACTCTTGCAGGCATACGTTCAGTCAGGTGCTGGAAGGTTTCTTGGGAAATGGCAGCCCATTCTTAACGGAATGCTACACTGAGGACAGGTATCGATCTCGGTCGGTGAGGCCTGGCACGAAGTCGGCGTTCCAAAATATCCCAAAGGTTTTCTATAGCATTCCGGTCAGGATTCTGTGCAGGCCAGTGCGTTATAGGGATGTTATTGTCGTGTAAACACTCCGCCTCAGACCGTGCATTATGAACAGGTGCTCGATCGTGTTGAAAGGTGTAATCGCCATTCCCAAATTGATCTTCAATAGTGGGGAGCAAGAAGGTGCTCAAAACATCAATGTTGGCCTGTTCTTTGCTAGTGCCGCGCAAAACAACAAGGAATACAAGCCCCTTCCATGAAAAACACGACCACACCATAACACCACCGCCTCCGAATTTTACTGGTGGCACAACACACGCTGGCAGATCGCGTTCACCAGGCATCCGCCATACCCACAAAAAATGGTTCAAATGGCTCTGAGCACTATGGGATTTAACTGCTCAGGTCATCAGTCCCCTAGAACTTAGAACTACTTAAACCTAACTAGCCTAAAGACATCACACACATCCATGCCCGAGGCAGGATTCGAACCTGCGACCGTAGCGGTCGCGTGCTTCCAGACTGAAGCGCCTAGAACCGCTCGGCCACACCGGCCGGCGCCATACCCAGACCTTTACATCAGATCGCCAAATTGTGTACCGTGATTCGTTACTCCACACAACGTTTTTTCCACTGATCGTCCAATGTTTACACTCCTTACACCAAGCGAGGCGTCGTTTGGCTTTTACCGGCGTGATGTGTGGCTTATGAGCAGCCGCTGGACCATGATATCCAAGTTTTCTTACCTACCGCCTAACAGTTTTAGTACCTGCAGTGGATCCTGGTGCAGTTTGGAATTCCTGTGTGACACATTACGACCCTTTTCACCTGTCGGCGGTCTCTGTCAGTCAACAGACGAGGTCGGCCTGTACACTTTTGTGCTCTACGTGTCCCTTCACATTTCCACTTCACTATCACATAGGAAATAGTGGACGTAGTGATGCTTAGGAGTGTGGAAATGTCGCGTACACGCATATGACACCAGTGACACCCAATCACCTGACCACGTCCGAAGCCCGTGAGTTCTGCGGACCGACTTAGACCACGATTATTTTATCGATGTTAAATTATGTAAAGTCAACCGATGAAGGACATGCAGTCGTGCGCCAAGATAGTGTTTTTCAGCCTGCTAATAATTATTCCAAATAATAGCTCAGGGAACGGTTCTAATCGGTCTGCAACAGGACCGCGCACTATGCTTCGACTGCAGTGAACACAAGACAGACAAAACCAAGGCGTGCTGAGCTCTCGACCACTGAGCGTCGATGTCACAACGGGGGTACTCTCTCTCCACGCGGGCGCTCCAGCCCTTAGTAGGTTAAAGTGATAGCAATGAGGACAGGACGGGCATTCGTCCACGAAGTTAAAACAAAACAAAAATAAATCTGTCAACTCACGCAAGCACGAACCACATGCGACAAGACAGACGCTAGGTAATCGTTATACAATAATGTCAGTAGGTGTTGTCCAAAACATTTCAAATAATCTAATACTAACACTGAAATGAGAGTACTATTGTATTCATTATTCTACTTTTGAACATATTTTGCCTTTGAGCTTTCACTATTCTCTTACCACACACTACACCCCTCCGTGCTCATCGCTCCATGATCAATGATGCTTCCCGTTCTTCGTGTACACCGTTTCTCCCAAAGAAAAAAGTACGCTAAACCCATCTCACAACAGTGGCAAATAATAAACACGCACATGTTTGTTCACCCAATTACGAACCCTCAAAGTCGAGCATTGTAACCCAGAACACCATCTGCCACATTAACTGGGGGGTACACTATACAGAATGAGGCAACTTATGAGATATTGATGGTAGTCACTGAAGACCTCGTAACTCCATCTGTCTGTGAAAACCTCGTAATTCCAGTAACCAGTAACTCCATTATCAAAGATAGACTGGAAAGTGCATGGCTTTCTCTTACCTGTGAACAACTGGGTTTCTAGCATATAGTTACACATGCAGGAACTTTGTCAGTATCATTTTACTTATTTTTTAAGAAATCGTTTTTGCTTCTCCTGCGAAATTTAGCAAAATGGAGTTACGAGGTTTTCATTACCCACCATCGATATGTGATTACATTATTTCTAATTTGTCATTATTTGAAGTCCCTTTTATTTTACCGAAAATATGCACAGGATTAAATTTGATACGTTCATTTCCGTATTAACAATAAGGAAAGCGCCAAGATCTGAAGTCCGATAGCGTCTATTTTTTTCAGTGTGAATGTCTCAGTTCCCAGTTCAACCGTGCAGATTCAAGTTTCATCCGGTTTACTGATCGGATAAATGCAAATCTATAGATGATGCGCAGTTTCTTCCTAAATCTTCGTATATTTCGGAAAAGAACTGCCACTAGTAATGCACTCATTACAAACGCCAACAAAAAAAATTTCTGGAGATTTTTTGAAACCCATTAACTTATTTTGTGTGTTGAAAATGTATGATTACCGTAATATAATTCCATTTTTATACATTACATAAGAATTCTTAAAAAATTTTACTTAATACAAAACTTTACAACATGGTTTGAAGTTTTAGTTCTCCATTTTAACACTAACATGATTTACTAAACAAGAATTAAATACATATTCTATTGCACTTTTTCAAAGAAGCGACAGAATTTAGTGCACAAAAAAACTACTAACTTAAGACTTACTGTAACACATGAAATTCAACGACAGAACGCCCAATTTACTTCCTTTGCCCACTCAAGTCAGCAAGTCAATATTACTCCTGCCGTTGCAGCAAACAACAACAGTCGGTCATCGTGGATGTACTCTATCGTCCCTGATATCTCCTTCCCATTTCTTTAATGTCTTGATGAAACATCTCTCCATTCTCTTCACTCATTGTCTCCAAAGTCTTCTGGAAAACTATCGAAAAGTGAGTGAAGAAAGTATACCTTCAGACTCAAACTGCATCCTAATTCTGTATATTTTTCCACCATGTTGTTCGTGCATTCCACATACTTCGAACATTTCTTGTTCCCAAGAATTTCTGAACCGCTTCTTCGAAACCAGTCCTTTTCTAGGGCAGTCATGCATTCTTCAAAACTTGTATCTTTACTTAATTATCTGATCTTCGGCTCTGCAAATGTACCCTCTTTGACTTTTGCCTCTGAGAACGTAGGAATTTTTTTGGTCAATTTTATGCACTGCCTTTGTAACTTGCTCCGTTAGTGCCGATTTAATATGCAAGGGTAACAGAATTTTCTGAGGATCTGTTAAGCTTCTCCTGACCCTGTTCTTGGATCTTAGAATCACTTTATGTCTTCGAGGCCTTTGCCCTGTTGTCCAATGCCTCTTACTAAGTTGGCTTCCCATTCAGAAATGTAACATGGGTATCTGGTATAATAGTGTTGTCTCAACAACAGAGCATCACAGATCATTTACAGATGGTCACTGTAATTTACTTTTTAGCGTAGCAGCTCGAGTTTCCCATGTCTCGTTGAGAGGTATAGAAAGAGCGTCTTGAGTTGATGCTAGAATATTGTCGTTATGCAACAACATACCTTTTAAAAGTCTCTTCATTGATTCAAATAAGAGACTTCAGTGACCTGTCTTACTCTCTTCTTAAGTTGTTAACAAGGTCTGGAATGTAAGTGCAGTGTACTGAAAAGTCATTCCAAGTATTTCTCTCCGTGTCTGTAAAATTTTACTCTTGATTCTGGAGCTAGTAAGTTCTTTTCTTTTAGCCTTGAACCTAGGAGTCCGGTAGTATCCTTTGGGAGATTTAAATCTGTGACCAAATCGTTTAGATCGTTTAGCCCAAGTTGTGTGAAAGGCTGGATGGGGGGGGGGGGGTTGTCTTATACATCTACCCCTACAGAATCTTCAGAGGGCTCATCTGATTTACAATTTGATTCACAACGCAGGGTATGAAGGTTCTTAGGAGGCACACGTACAGGAACAACAGGACCATGTGGTACACAGGCCTTCTAGCAGGATCCAAACTAGGATAAAACATTCCTTTCTTAGTTTACGTACTGAAGCTTTTTACTTTTGCAATATCGGAGGTAACAGTCATTCAGGTGATTCTTTGATGAATGCCACACAATTGGAACTCCAGAAATAAGGGACTTCCTTTTTCCTCTGTCCATTTTCTTAACCCTGCAACACGAACGTTACACACTCTATGAGGGACCCATGATTTATCCTGATCCTCCAGTTTCACCGAAAAACAAGGAAAATAAACATTTTTAAGAAACGAGGTTATGCTCTATCTGTGCGTGGAGATCAGAGATCATAAAACGTCCACAATTATAACAAAATACGTACGGGTTGTTCAAAACCTTACTCCTCTTCATGGTACAGCTCAACAACAACGACAAAAAACCGAAGTACTTCGCTGAAACACTCTTTACATACTCTTGCTCAGCACAAGTTGAGAAACTTGTATCTGATTATCACTATTATAACAGTGGAAAGTGCTATTATCCGCTGATATGCACTGTACAGAGTTGTAGCTTTGGGTCAGTACATAAATGACGTGGTAAATCATAGGATTACCGTTAGGAGAGAAACATAAATGAATTTTTAAGAGAGAAACTGAGAGCAGGCGACTTCTCTTTGTTTGGTTGTTCGTTTTGCACGTAGCTAAAATTGTATTTTACAAGTAATAAACATTAGTTGCTCGCGTAACTTCTGCACGCTTATGCAAAGGCAAGTACAGTTTACATGCACATACGTAAAAAACACATCTAATTATTGTTGTTTTTTCTAAATAGAACGTTCTTCATCACGATAAAAAGAAAACTGTTTGTGAATAATATATTTTAAGCAAGCTCGACGAAGTATTGAAGCTATGTTTGCGTTTTGCATTTTTCCCCCTTTTTTTATTTTTGTATTTATTTAGGGAAATACGTTTTCTAGCGCTACACGATAAATGTTTTCTTTCTTGCCATAACATATCTCTGTTTCATGTTACAAATCAGCAATTTTCGAATAAACCTGAATTGAAAATGACAATTTTAATTTTGCTAAGGCTTCTGTTTATTTTTAAGTAATGAATGGGAGGATAACTATGTACGACAAAAATGTTCCCTAAGTTATTTGGCCACTTATATATACTCACTCAGTTTCTAGATGCGTCACTACATTCGGTTTCTAGAGGAGTATAGTAAGACACTGATCACAAATGTCTAGAAGGCGATAGTTACGAGGTAACGCCCAATACGTATGCAACACGCCTAATATACAGGTAAGACGGGGACGACTATAACTGACCGAAGCTACTAAGAAAACTACGAAGTCTTACGTATGACAGTCTACAGTAGCCTATCGTATTTTTACAACTCTACTGCTATATAATATCTTTATCCGCAGAGATACAGTAATGAGAAATTAATTTCTTGGAATTGGCCATTTACTTTCAAAAAAATATTTGTACTTGTGTTTCACTGGGCATACTGCGTTTTAATGATATTTTCATTACACAACTAAAACTATAAAAAACTACATGTGGTAGGACACAAGAAATGGTATTTATGGATTCACATGAACAAAGTCTATATAAAATAAGTGCCACAATAAAAAAAGGAAAACCAGTGTTGATCTGTGTTACTGATGGTCGGCTAGACTGTAATGAGAACGCTGTGCCAGGAGGTTTTTCCGCTCCTTCCATTTTTCGCCGGCTCGCTCAGCGCAGCCATTGGCGAGAGCTCTCGCGGAAGGAATATTATTTTCGTAAAAGTGGCGCGCGGAATATTTAAGGAGTGGAGGGCGGCGTTCCCTAAATGAAGTGTCAGGCAAATGTCTTCTAAGCGAGCTGTTTGCGAGCCGTGGCCCGCCGCCGGGACGTGCGGCCTCGCTGTTGACTCGGCAAACGCGGGGGCGGTGGAGGCGGAGGCGGCGGCGGCGGCGGCGGGCGGCCGCTGCCCCCAATTGCTCGCCTGCCAATCTCGGCCTATTTGCCCCTGATGAGCAAACAAAGGCCCCGCCAGACGACCTGTCGCCGCGCCGAGCCAAGCCACGCCAAGCAGTCCGAGTTACGTTCCTCGCGTCTCGCCCGGGCGAGGAAAAAAACAAATATGTTGCTGGTGGCGCGGAAACTGCCGCACACGGGCGAAATGCTGTTGTAGCTCAGTTCGATCTTGTAGTCTCTTTACACATTGGACATTTACTGCTGCTCGCTGTTCTGCCTCTCCAACAAACTCGGCATTTGTAATCGTTAAGCTGTCGCTTGTAATGGTGGTTAACACCAGTGGCTTGTTCAACCATGTAGTATTGTTTCCAGAATAAATACGCTGTCCAGTCGAATTAATGTGGCCAAAACCATAAATAACCACTTTTTGTACGCGCACCTCTGTGAGACGCGAAGGAAGAGAGCCGAGAAGATTCTGGAAGGTATCAACGATGACATGAAGCCATACCGAATCCAGTGCCATGACCAGCTGCGATAGGTTTCCCGGTTGACTATCCATGACACGAACAACACGATCGAGGTGATCCCACAGATACGAGGGTCACTCCAAAAGAAATGCACACTACTTTTGTAAAAATACAGTTTTCATTCTGCATGTGTGAAAGTTTTACAGTGTATAGATACATCCTTCCCGATTGTTTTCTAACTTAGTTCGACCTGTTCCCGTGAGTGGCGCCGTCACAGCATGTCTTCAAGATGGCTGCTACACTTGACGTTCGTCAGAAGGAACGTGCTCTCATAGAATTCCTGTGCTGTGAAAACGAGACATTGGGAAACATCCACAAGAGGCTGGAAAAGGTGTATGGAGATTCTGCTGTCGATCGCAGTAGAGTTACTCGGTGGGCAAGTAGGTTATGCGATGAAAGCGGGCACGGCAATATTGAGGATTGTCCTCGCAGCGGCAGGCCTCGTACTGCACACACTCCAGACAATGTGCAGAGAGTTAAAGAATTGGTGACTGCTGACAGACGCATCACAGTGAACGAATTGTCACGCTATGTTGAGATAGGGGAAGGAAGTGTTTGCAGAATACTGGAAGTGTTGGCGTTAAAAAAAAAGGTTTGTGCCAGGTAGGTGCCCAGGATGTTGGCAGTGGCTCACAAAGAAACGAGAAAAACGGTATGCAGCGAACTTTTGGAACAGTACGAGAATGGTGGAGATGAATTTCTTGGAAGAATTGTGGCAGGTGACGAAACATGACTCCATCATTTTTCACCAGAGACGAAGAGGCAATCAATGGAGTGGCATCATGCAAAGGCACCCAAGAATAAATAATTCAAAACCACACCTTCTGCTGGAAAAGTTATGGCTACGGTGTTTTTCGATTCCGAAGGACTCTTGCTCGTGGACATCATGCCAAGTGGAACCACCATAAACTCTGATGCTTATGTGACGACACTGAAGAAAATTCAAGCTCGACTAAGTCGTGTTCGACGACATCGGCAAAAGCAGGATGTTTTGCTGTTGCACGGCAATGCACGGCCACATGTCAGTGAAAAAACCATGGGAGCGATCACAAAACTCGGATGGACAACACTGAAACACCCGCCTTACAGTCCTGACCTGGCTCCATGTGACTATCATCTCTTTGGGAAACTGAAAGACTCTCTTCGTGGAACAAGGTTTGAAGATGATGACTCCTTTGTGCACGCTACCAAACAGTGGCTCCAACAGATTGGTCCAGAATTTTACCATGCGGGTATACAGGCGCTGGTTCCAAGATGGCGTAAGGCAGTTGAGAGAGATGGAAATTATGTGGAGAAATGAAAATATTGTTCCTAAAGGATGAACCTACACGCTGTAAAACTTTCAAACATGTAGAATAAAAGATGGATTTTAAAAAAATAGAGTGCATTTCTTTTGGAGTGACCCTCGTACTTGATTGGGTTTAGGTCCTGGAAGTCTGGTGGCTAGGGGAGTGCCGTAAGCTCATCCTGGCGCTCTTTGAACCACACACATACCCTGTGAGCTGTATGAATCGTTGCTGTGTCCCACTGGTAAATACCATCGTGCCAAGGAAAAACAAACTGCGTGTAGAGGTGGTCATGGTCGCCAAATTTAGATACATACTCGACATTCGTCTTCCTGAATGGCGAGATCGCGCAGGGAATGCCACGAAAACATTCCCCATGCCGTATGACTCCCTCCTTGTTTGCATATAGATATTTCACGCCGTACACGCCAAAGACCATCTGTGTGATGGAGCATAAAATGCGATTCATGTGGAAAGGCCACCTGTCGCCATTCAGTGCACGTTCAGTAGCGGTATTGCAGTGAAAATTCTTGCCTTCGTCGCCGATGAGCAGCAGTCAGCATGGATGCATCAAACAGGCAACTGCTGTGGAGGCCCATACGCAGCAATGTTCGCTGAACGGTCTTTGAACAAACACTACTGGTAGCCCCTTGGTTCACCTGGGTGGTTAGTTGCTCAACAGTTGCACATCTAATAGCCTGTAGACATCTCTGCAGCCATCATTTACCCCTGTCATCGATGGCTCGTGGAGTACCACTGTTGCCTCGCCAATGGTTTTGGATAGCACCGTTCTGCCATGCACGGTACACTTTAACCATTGTGGCAAGTGAACAGCTTTTCCCTTTTGGACGTCAAATAAATTGTTCCATTTTCACATTCCGACAATAACTGCACTGAAACTTCCTGGCAGATTGAAACTGAGCGCCGGGTATTTCAGTAATATTAATATTAGCACTATTCATGTGTGTATATATATCTTGTTATCTGACTTGTTCCTCATCATATCGATAAAATAATCGGGAAAATGATCTAAGAAACGGCATTAGTAAAACTAAAATTAAAACTAGTGCCCCGGTTTTTTTCTCTTTGAAATCTGGTCAGCTCACGCTGTCTGTTTTAGTAGCATTAACGGATCTATCGTTTCGCAGCCACTACATGGAAAACGTATTCGTTTAACATCCAAACTGCTCCGAAGATTTCCCTAGTGGGTTATGTATTCTGACGTGGTTTTTCATTTTGCGAACGGGGTTTCAGTTTCATTTTGCTCCAGAGTGATGTGTCGCAGAGAGCCCGTACCTGTCGAACCACTCATTAGGTTTAAATCAACTGCGAGGAAGCACTGTCGTAGTGGGGTAAACACTCAGCAGCGCAGCAAGCACACTAGATCTGCGCGCAAAGACTCGTACGAGCAATAAAAAAAGACAGAAATTACGCCAGTGTCGGCAAAATAAATTTCACGGTGCATCGCTGGCGCCTAAAAGCTGCCAATTATGCTGTTTAATTATCAAACACGTGCCGCTATTGCGTGACAGGGTAGCAACGCGCGCGCCGGCCTCCTCCGCTTTCGGGGGAGCTGAAGAGGTGTTTGAGAGCAGCTACTGGAAACGGGCAATATTAGTTCTGTATCGCGGCCGTTGCCAGCCAACACGATCATCTATCGTCGACTCTACACGGTAAACGTTCATCGGTATGTACATACTTCATTAGCTAACCGTATTCGAAAGTATGCTTATAATTAGCTGATTTATGGTAGGATCGCTCTGACGGCATAAATCAATATTAACAAACCAAACAGCCATTCGGAATTCCGAATTTGTGCGGCCCTTTTAATTATTGATGCAAATACAACGGTAAACGGATTGTGTACTCGCTATTGGTGAATTACTTTTCTCTGCGCGGTATCCCGTACTCTTCCCCCTCTGCCACCGCCAACCCCCCCCCCCCCCTCCGCCCTCCCCCTACCAGCCGTCTCTCTCCCTCGTTTTTATTATCTGCTAGGATGGTCGAAATATTTACAGACTGCCGAAAGTTTGCTTTATGGTTCCTTCCGCTGGCTGAACGCAGTAATTAAACGACGCCACCCACCGAATCGGCGGCTGCGCACGAGGGACGTTGGGGAGTTATGACTGACAAAGAAAGCAAATAGCGAATGGATTATCGGCTTTTTTCCTGTTTCTCGCCGTGAAGTACATGCTCAGATGTAACAAAATCTACTATATCACTATCCGTATCTCAAGCTTATTGGATAAACCGAGCTTCGAGGTTTTACGAGCCTGTTGAATACCACACGAGAATGTAACCTGGTAAGCAGTGGCCGAGGCGACCAGACTGCGCGTTTCCTCGTACTGCTTTCGAATGACGTCTTTTTTTTTATTTTTGTCGTCTTCCACCTAACACTTGCGTAGCTGCAGCGAATCATGGTTCTTCAGAAACGAGCAAAATAATGATAGAGAACCAAACAGAAATAATCTAATTTTGTCCATTGATGGTTTTCTTGAAAGCCTGCTGTTGTGGAAACAATGGGCTTGTTTATAAATAACTTTTGCGAGCAGTCACGATTATCTTTTATTTATTTATGTTTCACACAACGCGTTTCGGGAAATGATTCCCATTTTCAAGCGTTTATTACTTTATACTATGCCATTTTTTCTTAATGTTTTCGACATATGAGGTTCTCCTTTGATTTGTGTAAGACTTGCAATTTTTAGTCAGTTATCAAATTTTATATATAGTTGGCAGCGAAATTTGGAAGAACTTGTGCTTACAACTGTCTTATGGTCCATTTGTGCAGAGTCTCAAACACGTTAAACATGTGCTCTGTGTACCTCGTGTTGAAATTTCGGCCTCTTTGTCCTAGGTAGAACATGGAACATTCCTGGCATATTACTTTGTATATTCCAGGGTCTGAGTTTGGTTCATGATTCCACTGCATATTATGTATTAGTATTTCCAAACTTCGCCGCTAACTACATATAAAAATCGATAACTAACTAAAAATGCGAGTTTTTATGTATTGCAGTAAAGTCACCAAAACCAAGCAGAACCTAACACATCGAAAGCATTACGAAAAAATGGCATAGTGCAAAGCGATGCACACTTTAAAATGGGAATAATTTAACGAAACGCGTCGTATAAAACATAAATAAAAGAAAATCGTGGCTGGTAACAAACCCAAACATAAGTGGATATGGCGTATCAATTAATGAAGGACAGTTTACTTTTATCAAAAAAAAATCCGACACTACAACGGTGCCGTAAAACAGCAGTGCCTTCATGCAGTGCAATGTTTAGCCCTCATCGAAAGAGGAGAAATCGAAATTTTGGAGGAAAATATAAGAAAAGTACAATGGAAAATACTCTGTCCAGGAAAAGTTGGGGCTATGGAGCGGGAAGAAATAAAGAATAAATCTACACCCGAAACTGAAAAAACTAGCGATGCTCTCAGGAAGAGGATATTTACGTCTTATGATCACTTAATTCTAATTAACGCAGCAAGTCTGACTAAAAAATTATTTGACCATTTCTACAAAAATCTCAGAACGCAAATCGGTTGGTTCAGGTAAGTGAAATAGGTCGTAGCACAAATTAACGTTACGGAAACAGAAATTCTAGATGGATCAAATTTTCCAAACAAGATTAATAGGTTAGGGGGTTTTCAGTGAAAAGCCAGAAAGTACATTACTGTATGGGCATATGAAAGAAGGAAACAACACAGTGAAAGAATGAGGAAATAACGAAAATCAGGGAAAAAGTAAGAAGATAATCACTGTGATATAGTCATGGTAGGGTTTATAGTGCATATATAATAATGAATCCAGATAAAATCAGTATTTATTTTTCTGTACATACATGTACGTATCGCAGCCATGTCACACCAGGCGATAGGCTACGTACTTTGAATAACGTTCACCGCGCTATCTTTCAGGATTTTCTCTGCCTAATTGATTAACAGTGACCTTCCGTGTGTTCCTTCGAGTAGTTCCATCCATTATACGCATAATATTTTGACAACCGAGGTAGCCATCTTCTTTAGGTTCTACGAGCTGCGCTGTTACGTGTATTCGCTGGTTGGAGACCAGGCAGCGAGTATACATACCAGCGCAATTCGCAGCACCTAAAGAAGATCGCTGGGCCAACGGTGGAAATATTGTGCGTATAATGGATAGAACATCTCGGCAGAACACACAGAGTTGCACCGCTGATGTACACTGTATTTGTATTATGCACAGGAGTGTATCGAAAGGTACAATGACGGAAAAAATCGCAACATCAAAAAAAGTTAATATAGAGTGTTCGACAGTGTCTCTTAGTATGCCTGTCGGTTACATCACTTCGCTCTTTTCAGTTCTGAGCGCATGGTGAGCGCATAAACATGCGTAGAAAATAATGTCTCCCGCCAAGTATGAGGTCATGTTGAGAAATTTCGCCTGATGTTATGCAGCCCACATTACAGAACTGTCATACAGTTCCCACTTTTGGGACAATTTTCGGTCGCAATCTGCAGGGGCAATGAAAATGCTCCTGCAGCGTTTTCGACGAGTAGTGTTTGGTCACCCGCACTACAGCCCGTAATTGGTTCCCTCTGTGTTTCATCTCTGCTCACATCAACTACTAGCTATGAAGACAACAATTTCGCACAGACAACGAGCTACAGATGAGCACAGAGAATTGTCGGGAAGCAGAGGCGGCTGCCTTTTTTGACGAGGGTATTGTAAAGTTGGAACAACGCTACGACTAATGTCTAAGTCGGAGTGGTGACAATCTAGAGCAGTGGCTGGAACCTGTAGCTAACTGATTTTCAAAGTAGTGTCCATTTCGCGACCAGTCGGAACTTAAGTTCCGAATAGCCCTACTATCTCGCACCACCCCGCCTGCAACACAATTATTGTTCCTTTCCGAAGAAACATGATCGTCGTAGCAGTACAAGAGTTTGATGGAAAATTTAAAGAAAAAAATGATGTGACCAGACCGCAGTGCAATCAGACGTACAATCTACTCTATGTGATCAAAAGTATCCGGACACCTGGCTGAAAATGACTTACAAGTTTGTGGTGTCCTCCATTGGTAATGCTGGAATTCAATATGGTGTTGGCCCACCCTAAGCCTTGATGACAGCTTCCACTCTCGCAGACATACGTTCAATCAGGTAATGAAAGGTTTCTTGGGGAATGGAAGTCCATTCTTCACGGAGAGCTACACTGAGGAGAGGTATCAATGTCGGTCGGTGACACGTGGCAAGAAATCGGCCTTCCAAAACATCCCAAAGGTGTTCTATATCATTCGGGTCAGGACTCTGTGCAGGCCAGTCCATTACGGGGATGTTATTGTCGTGCATTATGAACAGGTGCTCGATCGTGTTGAAAGACGCAATCGCTATCCCCGTATTGCTCTTCAACAGTGGGGAGCAAGAAGGTGCTTAAAGCATCAATGTAGGCCTGTGCTGTGATAGTGCCACGCAAAACAACAAGGAGTAAAAGCCCCTTCCATTAAAACTACGACCACGCCATAACACCACCGCATCCGTATTTTACTGTTGCCACTCCACCCGTTGTCAGATGACGTTCACCGGGCATTCGCCATACCCACGCCCTGCCATCGGATCGCCCAATTGTGTACCGTGATTCATCAAAACGATTTTCCACTGTTCAACCTTCCATTGTTTATACTCCTTACACCAAGCGAGGGGTCGTTTGGCATTTACACGCGTAATGTGTGGCTTATGAGCAGCCGCTCGACCATGAAATCCAATTTTTCCCATCTCCCGCCTAACTGTCATAGTACTTGCAGTGGACCCTGATGCAGTTTGGAATTCCTGTGTGATGGTCTGGAAAGATGTCTGCCTATCACACATTACGACCCTCTTCAACTGTCGGCGGTCTCTGTCAGTCAACAGACGAGGTCGGCCTGTACGCTTTTGTGCTGTACGAGTCCCTTCACGTTTCGACTTCACTATCACATCGGAAACAAAGGACCTAGGGATGTTTAGGAGTGTGGAAATCTCGCGTACAGACGTATGACACAAGTGACACCCTATCACCAGGCCACGTTCGAAGTCTGTGAGTACCGCGAAGCGCTCCGTTCTGCTCTCTCATGATGTCTAATGACTACTGAGGTCGCTGATATGGAGTACGCGCCAGTAGGGGGCAGCACAGTGCACCTAATACGAGAAACGTATGTTTCTGGGGGTGTCCATATACTTTTGATTGCATAGTGTACCTCCTCAGGCGGCTACGCTAACGCCCCAGCTCGGCGTCTGGTATTCAACAGGATCGTAGAACTTTGAACTCCGATTTCTCAACAGCGTATTGTACTAGAACTGCGTTCAACAGTTAAGTATGTAGTAGAATCGCACGAAAGATGAGCAAACTCGGTGACCGGTGGGTGTATGCTTCCATCGTGAGAGGAAAGAGCCTGATGATATGAGGCCCACACACGTACGTAGAAGTCATCGCAGTGGTGCTAGAGGGAGCGGGAAGGGTACGGTGCAGAGGGGGAGGGAGAGAAGTTAGTTTTTAATTTGACAGGGAGGAGCAGCGGCGGCGGCGGTGATGGAGCACCAATTTCCGCGAGAAAAGTGACGTGGGGCGTGCGCCGCGCCGCGGTCGAAAGTCATCAGCGGCGTCTCCCGAGATACCGGCGCCTGATTTATCACTCGGACCCGCGCCGCCGCCGCCGCTTCCCCGGGGACATTAAGAGCCACACCACACCACACGCGCTGCGCCACACGGCCGCCTCTTCCCGACAGCAATGAATAGAATTCCTTTCTTCAGCGCTCTCCGGCGAGACCAACGCACTGCTTCCGGGTGCCGCGTGATGCTTTTTTTTCTTTTTTTTTTAATGCGGGATAGCCACTCGAGTGTCATCCGACGCAATCTTTACCTGTCTGCCTCCTGGATTCAACTTTCTGTGTGCAGAGAGCGAAGCGAACGCAACGTGCAGTATCAAGGGTAAGGCGCAAGTGCGGAAAGAAAAAATGTAAAAATAAAGTTTCTTCTTCCATTACTAACGAAGCATGGGGAGGGTGGTGGTAGTCTAGTAATGCAAGTGTTGAAGTTAGTCTTTTTTTAATTTTCTTTCATTCACAAAATAATTTTATTTTTAATTTTTTAACGTATTTATTGAATTACTAGACTCTTTCCTATTTCATTTCCCATGAATGCGTTCAATACATATACTGATCACACCTCTTCCTCCCCCTCTCTGTGACAATCACTTCCTCCCTCTGTCTGTCGACCTCTCCACTCTCTCTGTCTCCTCATTTCCAACTCTCTTCATCCATTTCCTCCATCCCATCTCTCTGACCCTACATCCTTACCCTCCCTCTTGCCATATCCTCCTCACTCTCTCTCTTTCCATCTCTGCCACACCCTCTTCCTTTTGCACTTGCTCACTAGCCCTCTACACATTCTGCCTGCCTCATGCATCTACCCCGCCTGTCCCCAGCTCGTGGTCTCATGGTCGCGTTCTCGCTTCCCGAGCATGGGGTCCCAGGTTCGATTCCCAGCGGGGTCAGGGATTTTCACCTGCCTAGAGATGACTGGGTGTATGTGTTGTCCTCATAATTTCATCATCATTCATGCACATGGCGAGACTGGACTGAGAAAAGTTTGGGTCCCAGGCCATATTCATCAGCATGTGTAGCCCCTGCAATACAGTTCAATAAAGCAGGCCAACACTGCACTCACAATATGTCTGTCATTCAGGGCAGGCTACACATCAACGATGTGAAAAATCATTTATACACCCCTGATGTACAGGCCATTATGCACAACAGGTCGACAGAGCAGACTGTCACTACTTCAGCATAACATTTGTGATGTAGCGCAGCCTATATGTTGGGGCTAGAAAACTGATTCTTGCCTCAAACATGTAGACTGCCCTGCAAAGCATGTTGATTTCGCATGCCATTACTGTTCCCACACAACATTCCTGCCATGCAGGACAGCTTGTATGTCAGGGGCCAAAAAAGACATGTTTTTGCCTGTATCTCTGCTCCTACAGGAGTTAGAAGGTTATAAGCACCACACTGTTGATACTGGTGAGGTCTGTTGTTTCTGTGCAAAATTTGATTCAAATCGATCCAGAGATTTGGGAGAAGATCTCTTAGATACATACAAACACTCATCTTTATATACATAACAGATATTGTATATTAAGTATCAGTAATAAACCACACAATAAATTCAGATAGAAACTGTGTAGACTCGTGAGGATTGCTTCCTGAGAAGCAGAAATAATGAAATCTGGATACCAGCCACACCTAATAGGCAAAACACACATTGTCACATGTCACAGAATATTGAATTATGTAATTTGAACAATACAGTTTGCAATACGATCTACAATTCTAACTAATATAGGCTACACAACAGTATATTTTATATAATATGAAACTCTAATAATAACAGTAAACATTATTTTTAATCTAGTTCATGATAGAGTACATGGTATTATTATAAAGATATCAAACGATGGTACTAATGGGAAATAGATAAAACATAGAGTGAACATATTCTACAATAGTTTATCATATTACATTCTGTTTTACAATTCAGTAACTGTTAATATAACTAATGAATGAATAAAATCGTGCACCATTATTATTGTTGTATAACTGCCAGTCAAACAATAATAATAGTAATGTCAGTACAGTCTTATTAATTCATTGGTTATATCTATGTTCATGTCACTATTTCATAGCATACTATAGAATTACAGTAGCTAGTTCATGAATTATATAATGTCGTGTGCAATAATAAAATAGCTGTATACGGAGAGCGCCAAAACAAAGATGGTGAATGGAACATCATCTACTCAAAGATAAAGTCTTATGCCTCTGTTGGCGACGAGGTACCCGAAATGTCATTTACCCACCTCGTCGGAAACGCTTTCCTTCTTCTTGCGGAACGACACCTTCCATTCATGAATTTTGTCATGCCATGGACACAAATGAAGTAGTTATTAAGAGTGAACTCAAGCTCCATCGACAAAGTTTTGAGTATTTCCGAAAAAAAGATCCGTGATCTCCAGTGGATCGTCATAGACTAATAATGTAATTATGATGTATTTGGTTTGTTACCCCAGTTACCTTTGTTTCTATGAAAATATTTTCTGTATAGCAAAACATACTGCAATATCCAGTCGCCGAATATGCATTACAAAATAGGATGATAATGCAGTAACCTTTAGACGAAACGTACACATTTTTATCATATTGTGTTTAGCCTGTTCCATCGATGTGCAGAACGAGTACAGGATTGTTCTCTTACAGGTATTGTTGAAAATGTCGATCATCATGACCATGGCAGATTATACAGCGCCTGTTAAGGTACAATGAACACTCGCGCAAATATAAACTAGAGACTGAACTGAAGAGTGCTGAATGTTCGCTTGACAGCGAAGAGTAAAGAGGGCGTCAAGAACAGCCACTATGAGTGAATTAATAAGACTGTTTCCAAATAAAACACACAGCGCGCACCGTAAACATCTGCATAGTTGCGCAGATATTTTCAATGCAATCACTCTGCAACGAGCCACCTGAGGCCACAGATCCGTTACACCAAAATACTCAGAGAACATCTCTAAAATATCGTTGAAATTTTGTCGATTGAGTTTGGTTCATCCTGTATAAGAGGCACATAAAACGGTCAACAAATGGATCATTATCTGTATACAATAAAGGTAAAGTCTAATGGAGTTGCTAACCATCTGCCTAAACAGAAAGGCTTTCCTGTCTCAATTACAGTGGCACTTTTCCTTCGGTAAGTGTGGCTATATAGGCGGTTGCGTGGAGTACATGTACTACCCGACCACGAAATTACTGCACTTGGCCTCCCGCGACCATTATCAGAAGCACCTGGTGACGTCACAGTAAACAAGTACAGTAGTGACCAAGGAAAATGCGTCGCGCTCTATTTGATTTCAAGACATATGTGCATACACTATCAAGTGCTTCAGTTTGTCCTCATGAAATATCATCATAAAAACTCACGATAAGTATTGTGATTGGCTAATAGTGTTCAGTGACGTGTTTTTGTTGTTGGCCACGATGACAGAGAAAAAGAGAGAGAGAGAGAGAGAGAGAGAGAGAGAGAGCGAGAACACGGTGTCAACACAGCCTGTACAGAGCTTAACTTCCCCATTCGACTGACACATCAGTATTATGTGCTCTTACTCCAAGAGATACTGCTGAGAGGTTTGCGGTTTAATCCAGAACATTGTCGCAAACTCCAGTGATCACTAAATGTTCTCCACCTATTTTACTCCGTTTGCCAGCCAGTTATGAGAGGTGAAATTTTCTTTTGCAGTCAGAATTTGAACTCCTAGTTTCGAGTCCAGCTCCACAGCACAAGACCACTTCAACGACGGAATAATGGTTACAAAAAGTAGATATTGTCAAACGCAACGTGATCTTTCTCATACAATAATTACTGGGTAAGCGCTTGCAGCGATAAAACTCAGTGCATATTCCCTTTCTCCAAAAGTATCCTCTCTCTATTATATCACCTAAAAAATTTCTCTATCCTCAATTACACATCAGTGAACGTATCAAATTTCACTCTCCGTACGCCACGTCCGTCATCAAAGTACCTCACTCAGCAGCGACTCAGTTCTCTCTCTCTCTCTATCTCTCCTCCTCCTGCTCTTCCTCTCCCTCCCACCCCTCTCCTCTCCCCAGCTGACTCCCTCACTCGCTCGTGCTCTACTAGTAAAACAACCTCTGGTTGCCAAAGAATATGTATCATTCATGTGTTCAGGTATCCAAAGACACTCATAGTAACAAACGTTGCTCAGGATATATGCATCTTTCAGAGTTTCTGACCGCTGACAGCCTTCTCCTATTACTCTTGTTCCCTGAATCACGTGACACATGGATGTAGTGTGTCTGGAGACAGACGGTGGAGAGCAAGCGCTTTGTAATATTTGACGGCAGAATACAAAGCTTTCGTGGTAGCGTTGAGGCCTGTGGAACGATCTGTGACATTTTAAGTTGAATACTCACTGTAATTTTTCGACACAGTGCTTTCTCGGTTTACGCTTTGATGACATTGTTTTCTTATTGGGAACCGGACAGTTTCTTTCACGAAACTGAGGATACGCTTTTTCCCATATTATGTACCATAAATTATTGGAGCTTGTCATTGATGTTTCAAAATCACTGACCAGATACATTAAACCTAATGTATGAGGGGCGTTTAATAAGTAATGCAACACGTTTTATTAGTGAAATCACGTAAGTTTTGTAGGCAACGGCCTTGCCGCAGTGGATACACAGGTTCCCGTGAGATCACCGAAGTTAAGCACTGTCGGACGTGGTCGGCACTTGGATGGGTGACCATCCAGGCCGCCATGCGCTGTTGCCATTTTTCGGGGCGCACTCAACCTCGTGATACCAACTGAGGAGCTACTCGAACGAATAGTAGCGGCTTCGGTCAAGAATACCATGATAACGACCGGGAGAACGGTGTGCTGACGCCAAGCCCCTCCTGTCCGCATCCTCCACTGAGAATGACACGGTTATCGGATGGTCCCGGTAGGCCACTCGTGGTCTGAAGACGGAGTGCTTAAAACGTTAGTTTTATTTAGGATTCCAATACACCATATTATTCCACATCCTTTTGGCTACTAAACCCTATTTTTCAACATAATCTCCGTTCAAGGCAATCGCCTTAAGCCACCTTAGCAGGGGGGGGGGGGGGGGGGGGGAGGCTATGTACTGCTTCCCGTGAGTGCATCCTTCATTGGGCCAAACGGATGGAAGTCTGAAGATGCGAGATCCGGTCTCTACGGTGGATGAGGAAGAACACTTCAATGAAGTTTTGTGATCTCCTCTTTGGTGCGCATATTTTTATGAGGCCTTGCGTTGTCATGGAGAATGAGAAGTTCGTTTGTTCTTGTAGCGACAAACACGTTGAAGTCGTTTTTTTTTTTCAATTTTCTGATGTCACAGCTGTTAGCGGCCGGTCGGCACGCCGGAGATCTAACAGGTTTGCGTGACCTTGTTGCGATGGTGTCATCGCTCGGACCAACGGCTCGTCGTGCTTTTGTTCACTGCCAGGTGTCCGGAGATATTCTGCAAGCGCCTATGAACATCTTCAGTGCTCTTATTTTCCGCCAAAAGAAACTCAATAACAACTCTCTGGTTGGAACGCACTTCCATTACGGACGCCATTTTGAAGGTTACGTATAGCGCCACCACCAGTCGGAACTTCATGAAATCATAGGGGCTGAAGCGGGAATATTGCACGGTGCTCCACAACAAATTTCGCATTTTTTCTACCAAATCTGGCAGAGCAAAAATGTGTTGCATTACTTATTGAACGCCTGTTGTAATTTGTCAAAGGAAGCAATAATTGCTATTAAGGACCAGAAAATTACCAACGATATTAGCCAGCTGCTTTTGAGAAGGGTTCACAGCCAAAAGATTGCATCCTTACTCCACACGGTAATATTGACAAACCCTGTGTGACCTCTTGACACTGAATGCCTTTGTTTAAAATTCAACATTTGCAGTTTCCTGTGGCAAGCCAGAAATGAAGCGTTAATCACATTTAACGTCACAGGACCTTTACCGATTGTTGGAAGCGAGTGGCCTGGATCCGCAAATTGTTAACGGCACAGTGGACTTTCCCGCTGAGAGAACAGCTCCTGGCGGAATCGAGAGCCCCGCTGACGAAGAGGAGCCGGCGTCCGCTTATTCACCCGTGTATTACAGTTGATATGAAATTCCTGCACATGGTGTAATTAATTTATACTTCAAATGTAAGCTGGAATCGATTACGCGAATTTCCATTGTAATGAAATTTTGCTCGTCATTAAAATGTGCAGCGGTATGGAATTGTATTATACCTTTTAAGGCGAACGAAGTAATTAAATTTGAATCTGATATGCAGATTTCACGCCCGTTGACGATATCTTTAACGAAGTCTATTTCTTTTTACAGAAGGTAAAAACTAGTCGGGACTGCGGTCATTTCTCTTCATCGTTTAACTTTTTCTATTTTTCGAAATATATACTGTGTCTTTTTTAACTTGAGTTAACTATGTATCTCGGAAATTACGCATCGTACTGAAAACAATTTTCGAGGTTAAAAGTATAGGAACGGGGACATCTGTATTTGCTACAACTGGTCACCTCCTAACCAGCCCTCCTGTCTTTGGTATTAGGAACCGACGCATTTTTTCTAACTGTAGATATTTATGTTCGAAATTGACTTTAGTGCAGTAAATTTGATTGTTCAGTGCAATATGACCAGCCGTCTCAAGGCCTGGTTAGAAATTGCGTTGGGCCGGATTCAGGAACTACGACGTGGATGTAATAACTTCCTGTTCCCATCGGAATGCTTGATATGGTGAGTCCCCTTGCCTCTCACCGTTGGGGGTGCTTCATTCCGGTGAGAGCCCTTGTGTCTCACCATTGGGATGCTTGTTTTCTGTACCGTACGGCAAGAAAGGAAGAATGAATTGATTGTCGGTGTTAATAACGATCATCCTCCTTTACCTCCTCTGCATTACTGCAGATGACGTGTCGCTGAGCGCATTTGTTCTGTGCATGCAGTACACGCGAGGCGCCTAGTTGTTTCCACTGCACTGTGTGGAATACGAAGGTTCTGTTATAGTTCACTAATCTGCTGTCTTCAAGTTGATGTCCCCAGCGCAGAAAACAGCACGCAGATCGTAGGTTCTGTATCCTGAGGCTGAAACTGGCTTATAGCGAGGTTCTGTTCTGAAATAATGTATCACTTCTTTGGGATGGCACTCGCGTATTTTAATATAGCCACACGAGAAGACTACATGATCTTAATACACCTTCTGATACAGCAAAGTACATGATCAAACACAATGTTTACGAAAATGTATCTTTACACTTTTTGTGGCTCGTGTCTGTGCCTCATGACTACCGGAGTGAATCTTTTAATACTGAATACTGGCAAACACATCCAGCCACAGACAACATGACTGTACATCTCGACTGCCTAATCCAGAGTGACGAACAGGAACTTGAGTAAAAATTGGAAACACATCCTACGACAGACAACATGACTGTTCTTCTCGACTGCCTAATCCAGAGTGACGAACAGCCCGAAATACTTAGCGCACCATACCAGAAAAGCCGTGACCCGAACGCTTCCGAAGTGCTTCGTCTGCAATTTCGTCAATCTTTTGTTTTTGATTTAAATTGTTTTTAATAATTCTAAAATGACTGATTGATAGTCAGCTGTTGAGAGGTATTTGTATTAAAAAGTGAAGTCATTCCATTCGGTAGTTTAACTAATAATAATAACTATACTTTAACGTTTTGGCGCCCTTGCTCCGAAAACAGCAGCCAATAACAGAGCAGTAGCATTATGCAGGCGGTCTTTCTCACGGGAATGGTACCGAATCTAACATCTGTCACAGGTACCTCACACCACATTTCGTCATCTATATACTTCTTGCATCGCCACTGCTCTGGGAACAGCTTCTTGGAGCCTAACATGATGGCTGACTAAGCCATAAATATTACAACCGGCCGGCCGCACACAGCTGTGACTCCCGCAACGTTGGAACGTGCGGACACTCTCATTCGGGATTATCGAAGGATCACAATCAGACACCTCGCTGCTCATCTGGACGTCTGTGTTGGTAGTGCTGACACGCTCTTCGACCAGTTGTGGTACTCAAGGTTGGTCCCCTCTGGGTAACTCACCGCCTATCGGAAGACCGTGAAGAGTGAAGAAGGGGATCGTCTGTGAGGAGTTGCTTGCGCGTTACGAGAATGATCGCGACAATGTTTTGTAGAACATGGGTTCATCACTTCGTGCCGAAAAGAAAACGGCAGTCCGTGAAGTGGCGCCACACCATATCTTCTCCGAACAAAAACTTCAAACCTGCATCCTTAGCCGATGAAGTCATGGCGATGGTCTTCTGAGACTCTTGAAAGGGGCACTCTGTTTGATATCCTCCCTCATGTGCAACGAGCAACTCTGTACTGTTCTGTGCTAACTTCAGTAAACTGAAGAAACGACTTCAGCTTGTTCGCCACAAACGAACTTCTCCTTCTCCATGACAATGCAAGGCATCACACACGTCTGCACACCCGAGAAAAGCTCACAAAACTTCGTGGGACTGTTCTTCCTCATCCACACTATAACCCGAATCTCGCATCTTCCGACTTGCATCTGTCTGTCCCAATAAAGGATTCACTCTGTAGGAAGCAGTATTTGGATGATGGGGAGGTTATTGATGCAGCAAGATGTTGGCAACGACTTCGACCAGTAGAGTGTTATCATGCGGGCATATAGGCCCTCCCAGCAAGCTGGTGTAAGGCCGTCGCATTGAACAGAGGTTATGTTGAAGAGTAGTGTTTTGCAGCTAAATGAGGGAGAACAATGTGGTGTATTGGAATACTGAATAAAACGAACCTGCTTTCGGAAAAAAGTATTGCATTGCTTACTGAAAGCCTCTCGAATTACTATTATTATCATATTTTCCGCTATTTTTGCACAGGCGCTGATAACCTCCTCATTGACCGCCTCTAACACCCCCCCCCCCCTCCCCACCCCTCCCCCCCCCCCCCCCCGCCGCATCCACACATACGTTGTGGATATCGTCACAATTCACCATTTAAAAATTGTAATATAATTATGAAAGAACTATTGAAAAATAGTAGTGTTACAGCTTTGACTAGAAACGCAGGCAAAGTTAGGGAAGTTCGTGTAGCGTAGAATCCAAAGATACTGTTTCATAGTTGACAGTAATATCGCTGGGCGCTAGCGTGCGCAGTCAAAAGCAGAGAAAGAGATTCTAGTCCCCTGTGGTGAATCACGGACCTAAGGTGACGGTGCTGAAGGGCGTAATGGAGAGTATTTTAGAAATCATGGCACGTCGTGAACGGGTGAGTGACCACATATCTGGCTACATTACGAAGCATATTAGAAGAATTGCAGTCTACAACCAAAATCATTAGAAATTGTTAGTTGTTAAAGAAGACCCTGTTGTCAATAATGGTCATTATAAAATGCGATACGTTGCACGACCTGGAACCCGCCACAAAGTAAAATGAAGCTGTTTATTTTTTTTTTATACTACATGCACGGTTTGCCAGCGTAGTAGTTTCAGCACTTTCAGCATTATAGTGGCCTTTCTTTCTTTAATGAGGGTCCTTCAGTAACTAATTCAACATATTTTCTCTGAAAACAGGTTGGTTTTATTCAGAATTCCAGTTTACCATATTATTCCCTATACTTTTCGCTACAAAACCCTGTTTTACGTCATAATCTCCGTTCAATGAGACGACCTTACGCCGCCTTACTGGGAAAGCCTCTATGCCGGCGTGGTACCGCTCTGCTAGTCAATGTCGGAGCCAACGTCTTACTGCATCAATAGCCTCCCCGCTTCCCGTGGAGTGCATCCTTCACTGAGCCAAACAGATGGAAGTCGGAAGGTGCGAGATACAGGTTGTAGGGTCGATGAGGAAGAACAGTCCAATGAAGTTTTCTGATCTCCTGGCGATTGCGGAGACTTGTGTGAGGCCGTGCATTGTCATGGAGGAGAAATTCGTTTGCATTTTTCTGCCGACGAACAGGCTGAAGCCGCTTCTTCACTTTCCTGAAGGTAGCACAATGCCCTTCAGAGTTGCTCGTTGCGCCATGAGGGAGGACATCAAACAGAATAATCCCTTCGGGGTCCCAGAAGACCGTTCGCGATGACTTTACCAGCTGAGGGTGCGGCTCTGAACAGGTGGTTGTGGCGCCACTCCATAGATGGCCGTTTTGTTACTGGTTCGAGGTGATGAACCCATGTTCCATCGCCTGTGATGATGTTCGACAAAAAATTGTCACGATCAGCCTAGTAACGCCAAAGTAATTCCGCACAGATAGTCCTTCGTTGCTGTTTGTGATCTTCTGTTAGGCGGAGAAGATTCCAGGGGCCACACACCTGTGAGTACCCCAACCGACGGACGAGTGTGTCAGCGCTACCAACAGAGATGTCCAGTTCCTGTCGCTGCACACGCTTTGCTCGATGGACCATCAGTGTTCTGTGGATGTAGATTGAACTTCAGCATTGATATTAATGATTCCTTCACACATGGCAACGGATGGTTGACAGTTGCTATTGTACGAGGTGGTTCTGGTGTTTCAAATGTATCGGGACTTGAGAGCTTTGTCGACCGTGATATTATCTCATATAGGACGTATCATGTTATTGAAAGTGCTAATAAAGACTTTGGAAAATCTACCTATATGTCACCCTCTCCTTTTACCTTATATACACGTAGTAGACGTAAGTTATCAACGAATGAAACTGTATTTGTGTGGATCAAAGGCAAAGGTACTTGTGAATATGTAAAGTTTGTTGGTGATTGTACCGTTTATTTTCATAAATAAAAACTTTTTACAAGACCCATTGATCTGTAGCGTAGCCCGACTGAGGTTAGGTTGGATGTTGGATTGTTATATCTCGATCACCTTGAATGAGAGTGTCCGCACGTACCAACACTGCAGGAGTCACAGGTGTAAGCGGCCGTCCCGGCGCTCGGGAGATGGACATTTTTGCACGTCCTTTTTGCGATGATGAGAGGTGCCTAGCCCAACGACTCACCATGCTTTTGTTCACTGCCAGATCTCCGTAGATCTCCGCAAGCTTCTGTGAATATCTGTGATACTCTTTGTTTCCCGCCAAAATAAACTCGGCGACAGATTTTCTGTTTGGAACGCACTTCCGTTGCAGGCGTCATTTTGATACTTATAGCGCCACCAGAACTGGAACTTACTGAAGTTATAGGGGTTGAAGTGGGATTATTCCTCGATGTGCCACAACAAATTCCACGTTTTTCCAACCGAAACTGGCCTACAAAAAAAGTTCTGTGTTACTTATTGAACACCCTTTGCTGCTGAACTACAAACATTGAATGTTACTGATTATCCCAAATCATTAACCACGGCAGCGTCCTATCCTTTGACTATTATCAGCGACAGATTTTTAAGAGGTATGGTTAATTCAATGAAGAGCACTCACTCACTCCGGCTTCAGGCCACGAGTGGTCTACCGGGACCATCCGACCGCCGTGTCATCCTCCGAGGACAATGCGGATAGGAGGGACGTGGAGTCACCACACCGCTCTACCGGTCGTTATGATGGTATTCTTGACCGAAGCCGCTACTATTCGGTCGAGTAGCTCCTCAATTGGCATCACGAGGCTGAGTGCACTACGAAAAATGGCAACAGCGCATGGCGGCCTGGATGGTCACCCATCCAAGTGCCGGCCACACCCAACAGCGCATAACTCCCGTGATTTCATGGGAACTGGAGAAGCCACTGTGGCAAGACTGTTGCCCCAATTCAATGAAGAGAAAACTAATTATTAAGTCATGTAGTTTATAAAATTAGATCAAGTTGTAATTAAAATTTTTGTGCGCTGTAGTGATTCTGCTGCAACTCATCAATAAGTAAGTAAAGACAGTACAAAATAAAAGAATTTCAAGTAAACGCCAAAGTAAAGTGCATATGCTATTTCGATTAAAGTGACCTTTACAAATTATTTTGTGTGTTTGCAGATATTTTATGCGTTTTTCGCTCTTGTAATATTGGCAATGCAAAGCTGTTTGTTGATACTTAATAAAGTCATTACGGTCTTCTCTGAAGTAATATTCGTACGATACTGTGATTAGTAGTGGGTATTTTGCTTCACAAACCCTGACGGCATATAGCATTACAGTGAGCGACGTCATTCAGTCAATATCACATGGCGTGTTGCTAGCTAGAAACCATTATTGTTTTTTTTCTACTTACAAGTAATGTCACTGCCTTTCTAATTAACACAAAATCATTTTAATCCAAACTCATGTGAGCGCATTTTGTCCAGCTACTTCCATCCTATATACTCAATAATAATTTCGTGATTTCTGTTCAGTTCAGTCATCCACAATTTTTAGCTTTTACTCCCTTCTGAACTGGCGACCTTAAACTGTTAATATGCCATAATAATTTCATACAATTTCAAAAATTTCAATAAATCATTTTATCTCTTACAAAATTTCTTTCCGATCGTTCTCATACACGAAAGTTATCTGTATGATAGCAACCGCGCTACTTCTGCGGGCGCAGGTTCGAATCCAGCCTCGGGCATGGATGTGTGTGATGTCCTTAGGTTAGTTAGGTTTAAGTAGTTCTAAGTCTAGTGGACTAATGACCTCAGAAGTTAACTCCCATAGTGCTTAGAGCCATTTGAACCATTTGAACAACGCTGGAGACTATTTCGAAAGACAGTAACAGGTGCAAACATGTAACTCTTTTTGTATCGGTTGTGCTTAATAGTTGCCACTATTTACGTTCCAACCCTCGTACAGGACCTCGTTCAAACTCAGTGAGGTGCTGATAATGGTGCCTTAGTTGCCTTAAAGGCATTCTTGACTAACATCAGCTCACCACGCCCAATCTGAACGGTAAGTAATTAACGATCACTATCTACCGTTATAGCTTCTACTGAAAACTGATTTGCATCCAGATAGCGGCGCTACGACCGTCAGTCTTATGCGACTGGCACCAGATCTGAACAGACATCATCTTTCAGTTGTAGAGACATGGCTAGCAGCATTCATTTATGCCGCACAACTCAATGGTGCTGCGATTTTCTGCAGGGTATATTAAACGTCAGGTACAGAGGTCATTAAAGCATTAATTTACCAGAGAGTGTAGTATGGTTATAAATGTAGCAGACCAACGGTCGTTACCCCGCCAGCTGGAGCACTGCACGCTAAGCATCACAACCCGATCGAGTACTTCTTTTTGATTTACATAATACACTACTGGCCATTAAAATTGCTACACCACGAAGATGACGTGCTACAGACGCGAAACTTAACCGACAGCAACAAGATGCTGTGATATGCAAATGATTATTTTTCCAGAGCATTCACACAAGGTTGGCGCCGGTGGCGACACCTACAACGTGCTGACATGAGGAAAGTTTCCAACTGATTTCTCATTCACAAACAGTAGTTGACCGGCGTTGCCTGGTGAAACATTGTTGTGATGCCTCGTGTAAGGAGGAGAAATTCGTACCATCACGTTTCCGACAGTGATAAAGGTCGGATTCTAGCCAGTCGCGATTGCGTTTTATCGTATCGCGACATTTCTGCTCGCGTTGGTCAAGATCCAACGACTGTTAGCAGAATATGGAATCGGTGGGTTCAGGAGGGTAATATGAAACGCCTTGCTGGATCCCAACGGCGTCGTATCGCTAGCAGTCGAGATGACAGGCATCTTATCCGCATGGCTGTAACGGATCGTGCAGCCACGTCTCGATCCCTGAGTCAACAGATGGGGACGTTTGAAAGACAACAACCATCTGCACGAACAGTTCGACGTGCAGCAGCATGGACTATCAGCTCGGAGACCATGGCTGCGGTTACCCTTCACGCTGCATCACAGACAGGAGCGTCTGCGATGGTGTACTCAACGACGAACCTGTGTGCACGAATGGAAAACGACATTTTTTCACATGAATCCAGGTTCTGTTTACAGCATCATGATGGTGGCATCCGTGTTTGGCGACATCGCGGTGAAAGCACATTGGAAGCGTGTATTCGTCATCGCCATACTGGCGTATCACCGGTCGTGATTTTATGGGGTACCATTGGTGACACGTCTCGGTCACCTCTTGTTCGCATTGACGGCACTTTGAACAGTGGACGTTACATTTCAGATGTGTTACGACACGTGGCCCTACCCTTCATTCGATCCCTGCGAAACCCTACATTTCACCAGGATAATGCACGACCGCATGTTGCAGGTCCTGTACGGGCCTTTCTGGATACAGAAAATGTTCGACTGCTGCCCTGGCCAACACATTCTCCAGATCTCTCACCAACTGAAAAAGTCTGGTCAATGCTGGCCGAGCAACTGGCTCGTCACAATACGCCAGTCACTACTCTTGATGAACTGTGGTATCGTGTTGAAGCTGCATGGGCAGCTGTACCTGTACATGCCATCCAAGCTCTGTTTGACTCAATGGCCAGGCGTATCAAGGCCGTTACTACGGCCAGAGGTGGTTGTTCTGGGTACTGATTTCCCAGGATCTATGTACCCAAACTGCGTGAAAATGTAATCACATGTCAGTTCTAGTATAATACAGTTGTCCAATGAATACCCGTTTATCATCTGCATTTCTTCTTGTGTAGCAATTTTAATGTCCAGTAGTGTAATTAATCGTAGTTGTGAAAAGATTATAGGCTATAACAGCAGTCTTGTTTCTGCAACAGCGGGTGTAGTTTCGGAACAGGAGGAAAACAATCGTGCGATTAATCTGAGGTCGAACCCCAAACTATTGCAAAATGTCGTACTACCGCCTTGAGCTGCTGGTAAAATACTAACCCTTGGATTACTAAGTTATAAATTGTTCAGCTGAACTACTGAGGTACAGCGACTGTAATATATCATATTGAGCGATGGAACTGCAAGAAAACAGTTGTGACAGTTGTGAGTAATTCTGTTGGGGAAGAACGGAAACAAAACGCCAGCGCCGGGGCAAGGAAAGCGGCGCGCCGGAGCGCACCCTCTCCCCCGAATGACGCGTCACCGCGAATTAATGGCCACGGGGGCCGCAGATAAATAATGCCGACTCGTTTGGCGAATATTTCACTGCGGGGGTGGCGGCGATCTCGATTTCCCAGCCGCCTGATTAATTGCCGCAGTTCACCTGACCGCCAAGATTAAAGTTACTGCCGCCGGCGGCCGCTTTCTCTCGTTTCGGACAGTTTTGACAGTTAAATATTCCGGCTCTGTGAACAAGCAGGCCAGCGCGACGTTGCTTATCGCCGCTAATGCCGCCCCTGATGAACTCGGCCGACGCAGCAGGCGCTGTCGCGCTCTTCGCGGCGATCCGAGCGCCGAATAACGGCGGCGGCGGCGGCGGCGGCGGCGACGGCGAAGAGATTACGCCGGTGAAGCGGCGCTGGTACGAAAATTTGGAGAGAAAGCTGGGCGCTACTTCACGTAAATGGAGTTGTAAAGTTCGGATTCTTCAGCGAGACATCGTAACTTTTGCAATGGGGTTTTGTAGGCCTACTGACTGAGCTATCCAGATGCGACACGCAACCTGCTCTCACACCGGCAGTTCTAGCTGTACCTCTCTTGTACGCTACTGGCCATTAAAATTGCTACACCACGAAGATGACGTGCTACAGACGTGAAATTTAACCGACAGGAAGAAGATGCTGTGATATGCAAATCATTAGCTTTTCAGAGCATTCACACAACGTTGGCGCCGGTGGCGACACCTACAACGTGTGTTGTTTTCTTACTGGGGCATCGTATTGTATCCGTTATCGGTTTTCTACACTAGGTTAAGCAAAAAGTTTTGGTTCACTACTTAGTAAAGTTTACGACAGATTTATTTCCTATGACGTCTATCAAAGCATTTATGAAAACATTTTAAAAATTATCAAAACGTGAAATGTGGTGAAAACTTACGTGCCCTATGCTCCTGTGTGACGAAATCGTAGCATGCTTTTGTTATGAATTTTATAGATGAGACAATGGGCCATATTTTGTAAATGTTCATCGTGTGTGCTGCCATTAAATAGGTAATGGTGTGGCGTGAGGGGATTTTCAAGGAATTGAACAGCACTCGCTTAGTGCACATCGACTTCAAAATTCACAACAAAAGCGATTTCGTCACACAGAATCACATGGCGTTGCACGTTTTAATAACTTCTAAAACACTTCCATAAATGCTTTGATAGAAGTTATAAGAAATAAATCGTAAACTTTACCAAACAGTGACTTTCTGTCTATCCTAGTGCAGCAAACCAATAACGGATACAAAAAGAGGTCCCAGCAAGAAAACAAAACGAAACGTGTAACGACCGTGATATGGTGGATTTGTAAAAAAATTGCAAACCTAGCATGGTTTTTCCAAATTAACGTTGTTAAACGATACTTGTGGCTAGTTACTCTTTCAGTTATAAAGATTGTAGTATCAGAGCCACGTTCACAACATGTCAATTTTCTATTAAAATAGCGAATATTTAACGTTCCTTTCAATTACACCGTAGATTGCCGGCCGGAGTGGCCTAGCGATTCTAGGCGCTACAGTCTGGAACCGCGCGACCGCTACGGTCGCAGGTTCGAATCCTGCCTCGGGCATGAATGTGTGTAATGTCCTTAGGTTAATTTGGTTTAAGTAGTTCTAAGTTCTAGGGGACTGATGACCTCAGAAATTAAGTCGCATAGTGCTCAGAGCCATTTGAACCATTTTTGAAAAAGTGGTTCGTTAAAACGAGGAAGGCCTACAGATGAAGAGGAAGATAAAGCATTTATTATACTAAACACCCACATTTGAAGACAAAGATTTTGAGCAATAATCCAAAATTTAACAATAACAATGATGGCTAAATTGAAAAAGTTTTAAGCTCAATATTTTTTCAATAATGAATATGTCAATGTTTTTTCTAAGTAGCGAAAATAGGAAACGTATAAAAAGACTCTTAATTTGGCTTTTTTAGGTACTTGATACTGTGATATGACAAGGTACCAATCATGCTCCATGAGGGGGTCCATTTGAACCATCTGAACACCGTAGATTAGTGCATAGACAGCTCATACAGTCTCACTACAATTTGGCTTTTACGATTGGGTTGGTTTTTCAAGTAGTTATTTGTACAAGATCGTATGTCGTTCGATGTTCAGGGCATGCTACTACAATCAAGTCATAACTAGTGAAGTACCATTGCGTGCGAACAAACCGTTTCCATTCCCATGAAACGTATTTGGAGTTACGAATAAGAACAACCTTCAACTATATGAGGGAATGACGACAGTGAAAATTTGTCCCGGTCTTGGACTAGAATACGGATTTCTCCCTTCACCCGAGCGGTCACCTTAACCCCTTTGACTATCCGTGCGCGATTCACGGCCAGACCCAAACTTCAGTATGCACTTTTTAATTGAAAGTCGCTGCCTGGTATCGGTGGATAAAGCAATATAGCACTGCCTGTGTTGTTAAGTAGAACGATGAAATGCTCCTGCGGACATTCTTGCTTCGTTCTTAACAACACAAGCACTGCGATGCTATATTTGCCATTTCCAGTTTGAAATTGTTTATCTGTTTATCATTTTGGAGCGTGCCATTGCACTGCAGGTACAGCACTAGCACTCACGTTGACTACCGTGTAATTTTCAATTGTGCTTGCCTTCACGTCTAAGGCACGTTTCAGCCAGACTGGAACAGTTTACCCTACAGTGTGGCAACAGCGAGAGTCGAGCTAATGGGTTTCGAGCCAGAGTACTCACAGACGGTACAGCAACTCGGTGCACAAGCATGGGGCTCATTTAAAAGCGGGCCAAGCGAACAACCAATTGATCCGTCAGAGCATTTGGCGCGCGCTTAGGACACAGCAAACACGCCGGCCCTGATGAGAGCTGTTATTAACCCGTACGCCACATGTTTGTCCGGCTGAATTATATCCGTATTCTCTAACAGCAGACGAGTGCGCTGTTGTATTTACCTTGCTAATTGGTGAGGATGGGCAGAGCAGTCGGCGCAGAAACCAATTAAAATCGCTACGCTGGTCGCGATAGGGAATTTCTACTACAATTATGAAAATTTTAATTAATGTTTATTTTAATTTATCGATGAAATTGATATTGGCTGCTGCGTTTATTAGCCGTTGTGTCGACCTGATTTTTCTGTCGGTTCCGAAAATTTTCAATGAGAAATGTCTTGTGCCTAGTCAAAGTTCCATTTTTGTAGTTTGCAGTAACATTCGTGGATCATGTATACCTCTAACGGCATCACCATGAGTGGACCCACCGTAGCATTTAACTACATCGGAAAGAGAAAAAGAAGCCCTGGAAAGCTGTAATGTTACTTAGATTATTCTCCTTGGCGTTTACCACGAGTTACAACCAAACTAAAAGAATCTTTCCTTACACTAATTAATTTTATAGCAGGATACCGCCAGTTACGATTACTTGATGCACATTCAACAGAAAACCGAGGATATAGTGTATATCGGTTATAGCGACCACATATGAGTGCTATTCAGAAAGTAATAGACGTTTTGGGCTACCGCGGCTGTGGGTGGGGCTACACTCTTCATCTTGGTGCCATAAAGTTCCTACTCTCAGTAATCATCCAGCGGTGGTAGCTTGTGGTCTGTGTCTCCGCTACTTTGCCTACTTGTGACGTGTTAAAATGTACACTGCAACAGAAAACCCCGGCACTTGTGAGGTGCGTTCTGTGATAAGGTTATTGTTGGCAAAAAACTGCAAACCAATTGAAATTTACAGCGATCTTTGAGATGTATACAGAAAAGAAACAACGGGTCAAAGCCGAGTAAGACAGGGCATTGATTTTAAAAATGGCCGTACCAGTGTTCACGATGGAGGCCGCAGTGGTAGGACTAGCGTTGTGATGGCGCACGGGCGATGAAAATCAACGACGAAATTCGTGAAAATCGTCGTTTCACGATTATGGAATTTCCACAACATTTACCCCAAATACACACATCAAAAAAAGTTTTGCATCACCTCGTTTTCCAGGGTTCCGGAACCTGTACAGGAAATTGGAATAGAGATCAATATAAACATCATTTCCGCCGTTTTTATTGCTCATGAAAACCACACACATTGCATGTTGTACCACGATACAGCGAGACCTTCAGAGGTGGTAATACAGATTGCTGTACACACCGGTACATCTAGTACCCAGTACCACGTTCTCTTGCATTGATGCATGCCTGTTTTCGTCGTGGTATTCTATCCACAAGTTCATCAAGGCACTGTTGGTCCAGATTGTCCTACTCCTCAACGGCGATTCGGCGTAGATCCCTCAGAGTGGTTGGTGGGTCACATGGTCCATAAACAGCCGTTTTCAATCCATCCCAGGCCTATTCGATAGGATTCATGTTTGGAAATCATTCTGGCCACTCTTGTCGAGCGATGTTGTTATCCTGAAGGAAGTCATTCACAAGATGTACGCGATGGGGCGCGAATTGTCGTCCATGAAAACGAATCCCTCGCCAATATG
The DNA here is from genome assembly GCF_023864345.2 of Schistocerca serialis cubense. Lineage (NCBI taxonomy): Eukaryota > Metazoa > Arthropoda > Insecta > Orthoptera > Acrididae > Schistocerca > Schistocerca serialis. The sequence continues at coordinate 270,879,396 of NC_064638.1, forward strand.
TTGCCGATATCGGTCGGAGGATGGCATTCACGTATCGTACAGCCGTTACGGCACCTTCCATGACCACCAGCGGCGTACATCGGCCCCACATAATGCCACCCCAAAACAGCAGGGAGCCTCCACCTTGGTGCACTCGCTAGACAGTGTGTCTAAGGCGTCCAGCCTGACCGGGTTGCCTCCAAACACGTCACCGACGATTGTCTGGTTAAAGGTATATGCGACACTCATCGGTGAAGAGAACGTGATGCCAATCGTGAGCGGTCCATTCGGCATGTTGTTGGGCGCATCTGTACCGTGCTGCATGATGTCGTGGTTGCAAAGGTGGACCTCGCCATGGACATCGGGGAAATTGCGCATCATGCAGCCTATTGCGCATAGTTTGAGTCGTAACACGACGTCTGTGGCTGCACGAAAATCATTATTCAACATGGTGGCGTTGCTGTCAGAGCTCCTCCGAGCCTTAATACATAGGTAGCGGTCATCCACTGAAGTAGTAGCCCTTGGGCGGCCTAAGCGAGTCATGTCATCGACAGTTCCCGTCTCTCTGTATCTCCTCCAGGTCCGAACAACATTGCTTTGGTTCACTCCCAGACGCCTGGACACTTCCCTTGTTAAGAGCCCTTCCTGTCACAAAGTAACAATGCAGACGCGATCGAACGCGGTATTGACCGTCTAGGCATGGTTAATTACAGACAACAGGAGCCGTGTACATCCTTCCTTGTGGAACGACTGGAACTGATCAGCTGTCGAATCCCTTCCGTCTAATAGGCGCTGCTCATGCATGGTTGTTTACATCTTTTTGCGATTTTAGTGACATTTCTGAACAGTCAAAGCGACTGTGTGAGTGATACAGTATCCACAGTAACGTCTCTATTCAAGAGTTCTGGGAACAGGGGTGATGTAAAACCTTTTCTGATATGTGTATCACTGAGTTTGGTGCATGAATTGTGGCGGAGAAGCTTGGTTATCACAAATTTTGTGCTAGGCGGTTTCCCAATATCCTAAAAAGACCACAACAAACGTACTACGAGAAAGTTATCGATCGCGTCTTATCTGGATACGAGACTTGGGTGAAGCATGGCAATTGATGGTAGTTATGAAACAAAAAGGCAATCGATGGAGTTAGAACATGAAGTGGGAAGACGCAAATTCTTCCAAGAAACCTAACAAGTGTCTGCAAACGCTGTCAGCAAGAAAGATCATCGCTACTATGTTTTAGGATTCTCAGGGTGTGATTCTCGTTGATTTCCTTGTAAGTGGCACAACAATTAACTCAGGAAGTTATTGTCAAACACCAACAGAGTTAAGACGGGCGATGCGAAACAAGCACCTGTGAGGTCCTACAAGGTCTTGGAATGCAAGAGTTTGGACATCCACCATACAGCCCGTATTTGGCGCCTAGCAACTACCACCTCTTCCCAGCGGTGAAGACCTTGCTCTCTACACAACGCTTTGATACTGACTCCAAAAAGCGTGTCTGTACAAACCAGTGGTTGCAACCGCAGGCGGCATATTGCTACTGAGACGGTACTGAAAAACTTGTGCAACCATTTGAAAAGTACCTCAGTCTGAATAGCGATTATGTAGAAAAATATATTAAGAGTGTACTTTTGAATTACATGTAATAAAATTTGCTTTTTCCATATCGTTAATTTTTTTGTTTCAAAACGTTTGTTACTCTCTGGTTAGCTCTCGTAATAACAAGTCGTAGAACATTTTTTACGCGTTTCGAACTCCATAAAAGATATGTATTGCACAAATAAAGTCTTAACTGCTCATCAAAGATACTGTCAGAGGCTCTTTTTTCCTCTTTTAGTTGAAGTGCTACGAAGATACAATACAACACAATACAACACATCAGTAGCCATTAAGTGTTTCACACTTGTAACCTGAGACCGGTAATATAATACGCGCTAGAGTGTGATGCGTCACAGTTCTGGTGTCATAAATACCATGGTATAATGTGGTGGTGTGTTCTTGGTAACTGGAAAATGTTAACGTATACCGGAATTAAGAAGTTTTAACAGCAGCTGAGATCGACCATAATTAGTTCATTTAGCATGCGATTGCTTTGGATTGGGCCACGACAGTAAAACATCTCGTGAAGTTTTGATAAATGAACGAAAATTCATCAAGTGTGAAGTGGACCTGGCTCGGTATTTCAGTTATTTTGCTCCAGCATAGTGCGCCTATAAGTCGTGTTCAGTTCGTGCTTTGTCCTAATAATCTTTTCAGGCACGTTATAACTTCTGGCAATACTACAGGTTTGTTACAAATTACAACTTGAATTTCACTTTAACTCGGTGTTATCTTTATACCTCGTACATATCGCACAACATCTAGATTCACTTTCGTGTAATAATGAATGATGTGGTCAGTGTGTAATACGATGTTAGTAACGCCAAGTAGAGAGTCGAACCCCCTGTATAAAACAACTCCAAACTCCTGATTGCCTTAGAACTGAGTCGCCGTGATGAATATTTGACATTAGGCACTTGAGCGTGCCACTGGTTACACGTCTCGGTCACCTCTTGTTCGCATTGACGGCACTTTGAACAGTCGACGTTACATTTCAGATGTGTTACGACCCGTGGCCCTACCCTGCGAAACCCTACATTGGCCGACCGGTGTGGCCGAGCGGTTCTAGACGCTTCAGTCTGGAACCGCGCGACCGCTACGGTCGCAGGTTCGAATCCTGCCTTGGGCATGGATGTGTATGATGTTCTTAGGTTAGTTAGGTTTAAGTAGTTCTAGGTTCTAGGGGACTGATGACCTCAGAAGCTAAGTCCCATAGTGCTCAGAGCCATTTTAACCATTTTTTTAAACCCTACATTTCAGCATGATAATGCAGGACCGCATGTTGCATGTCCTGTACGGGCCTTTCTGGGTACAGAAAATGTTCGACTGGTGCCCTGTCCAGCACATTCTCCAGATCTCTCACCAATTGAAAACGTCTGGCCGGTGGTGGCCAAGCAACTGGCTTGTCACAATACGCCAGTCACTACTCTTGATGAGTTGTGATATCGTGTTGAAGCTGCATGGGCAGCTGTACCTGTACACGCCATCCAAGCTCTGTTTGACTCAACGCCCAGGCGTATCATTGCCGTTATTACGGCCAGAGGTGGTTGTTCTGAGTATTGATTTGTCAGAATCTATGCACCCAAATTGAGTGAAAATGTAATAACATGTCAGTTCTAGTATAAGATATCTGTCCAATGAATACCCGTTTATCATCTGCATTTCTTCTGGGTGCAGCAGCTTTAATGGTCAGTAGTGTATGTGCAAAATTCTGTCCAATTGGTCTTTAGATCGTCAAAATTCCGGGCTGACTAGAGGGCCCTATCCATTACGCTTCAGACTTTCTGTATTGGGGAGATATCCGACGATCTTCTGGCCAAGGCAGTAGAAACTCTCGTCCTGTGCGGAAGGACACTATCTTGCTGAAATGTAAGCCCTAGATGACTTGCCAAGAGGAGAAAATATCGTTGTACTTTGTTGACGCCGACCTACACAGGGAGAAGTGATCATCTTAATAAAATAAGGGAAATCAGAGCTTGCACGGAAAGACATAGGTGTTCGTTTTCTTCACGCGCTATTCGAGAGTGGACTTATAGAGAATTATTGTGAAGGTGGTTAGATGAATCTTCTGCCAGGCACTTAAGTGTGATTTGCAGAGTAGCCACTTGCATATAGATGTACCGCTGAGCTGTGTGGCAACCAAAGGTGTCCCGCTATGAAATGAAATGGCACCCCAGAACATCAGTCTTGTTTGTTGGGCCGTACGGCGTGTGACAGGTTGGGATCCGACCGCTATCCGGGGCACCTCCAGATACGTCTTCGGCCCGGAATCTCTTTGACAGGAGTAGAATTGTTTCAGTGATGAGCACCCGCTGGTGAGATAGCGTTAAGTTAATATAAATAAATTCTGACGTTGGTTATCTTTGGTTGTGTGGTGACACTACAGTTTACTGTGTATATGTATATTGTAACACTGCACCCGTCACTTATCTGGTTTTGGCGTGTGTTCGCTCCAGCTAATTGACTAACAGATCAACAGAGAGTGCAAAACTGCCGCAATATCGGATAATGCAAAGAAAGTAATAAGGCCCTGTGACTCCTGATTGAACTGCAGTGGCAGTGTTGACATTAATTGATTCATAATTGATCCCTTTTAATTAAAAAGGGGTGCAGATTGATATTATATTCAGATGTTGAACACCAGATGTAAATGTTGAACATAAAATTAATTAAGAAAGTGACTTGGGATTTCAACTACTTGATTGAAAACAGATGCAGTCGATTAGCACAAATTTATTTTAACTCACGACCTTCAATCATCACATTACATGACTCTCCTAACAGGCAGTGGGAATAAGTAGCATTTACGAAGAGTAAAGCGCGATAAATCAAACTTAATTCCTATCGACTGACCCAGGCGTAATGCAAAGTGCGAGAAGAATTCTACAATACACCTCCCGTGAAACCCTCATGGAAACTTCGCCGACCAGTGGCCTAACTCAAGCTGGAGCGGGCGCAATATCACCGAATTCAGCGTGGCGGGGCGGCGTTGTTGTGCGGACGTCGGCCGGCCTCGTGGTGCTTCAAGGCTGCGCTCGTCTATTCACTCTTAGCTATCTTGCTCATCACATAGCTGAACTAAAACCTTCTATCTCCAAGCTCAATCGTTCCATTTGCTAAGTCCTAAACTGCAGAGATGGTCACTCTCTTTTAGGCAAGCTGAGTAAAGAATGCCACGTCCACACTCTAGGCAAGCTGGGAACGGAACACCTCTATGGAGACTTTTGCCAGTCCGCTCTTCCCCTTGGTTTCCCCTCCAGCAAAATCACTTACGTCAATTGCAGCACAAGTCACGTTAATTATGCGTCGCTTCCCAGTGCCGACCAATGCCTGCTCTGGGAAGTGCACAAATTCCCACAAAATTTCCCTTCCTCTCAACTTCTGCTATTTAGCTCCTCCCACGCCACCCATTAAGGTTATCATCTGCATAAAACACCAGTTTTTCCGAAATTCTGACTCCCAGGAGAGTACTTCAAATTCCTTGGTCCTATGTTCCCATCGGTGGCCGGTGTATTTCATTCTGTCGCTCTTCACCTGATTTACTTCAGACTCTGCGGACCGTGAATTCAGGGTGAAGTTGCTGTAGGCACAATCAGCATATTTCGGCCAATGTTGACCGTTCCACCGTAGCTGAAAACGGGATGACGGACATTTATCAACAGGCGTACAAGTTCTCCGTCTGCTTCCCGGTACACCAGCATGGGGTCAACCACCCACTCACTGTCACTAATCTTAAGGCAACTGGAGGCCGCGCCCCATTACCGCTTTCTCAGAGTTTGAGCCGCCCTAAGCTGCCTATTGTCGCTTCCCTTCGCCGCTCCCCAGCCGCGTGCCACCACCTGGCCGCGGTCAACTCTGAATACTTCCCTGGTATAAACTTGCCTCCAGTAAATCGAAGTGTTTCCACAAATTTTCATGTCACGTGAATTACTTTAAAACCATCACCCAACATTAATTATTCCAATACGTCCATGCTGTACCCTCTACCAGATGTATTGTGCCTTGTCAGTCATTTTTGTTCAGCCCTACTGTTCGCTCAACGTGAGTTAGATGATCTTTAATGACTTCATGTAAGGGGCATAGTTCTTGCCATCTTACAATATATATATATATATATATATATATATATATATATATATATATATATATATATATATATATATATAGTATGTGTGTGTAAATTTCCTTGCACAGTACCCTCTGTTTATATTTTTGCTCTGAAAATGATAGAGTATGCACCTGTCATGATATCGGCCGTTGTCAAAGCGTCATCCGGATGGATTCCCTGGATTCCCATAAGTTGTGTAATTACCATTCTGCATTAGATCCTTTTCCCAATTGTATAATGTACAATATTTTTACTTTGTGAATTTATTTCAAGCTTCAACAGTGAGCGAGGTACGGCCAATTTCGAGCCCTCTGCAGTCGAGATTATCACGCGAGAAAATAGACATAGTTTACCTCTAGCGGGAAAGGTCGTACTTCAATTTAGTGACGACCGGCATTCAACGCACATTCTGTGTGGAATGTGAGTGATATTAAATACGTTTATATACACAACTGCGGTGTAAATTCTTCGCTGCTGTCTCTTCCATCACACGCAGAGAATTTCACAGTGGAATTCCTCTGACAACAGGCGTGTTGATTGCGCTGAAAACGAATTTGCGCGTACTGGCCGCGCCCCCTCTGGAGAAGCACGCAACTCAGCGAGCAGCGATGCCCCCTCCGGCCTTCCAGCTGTCTGCGGCCACTGGAGTCCCAGAGGAGCTGCCGATCGCCCATGTTCCGCTGGAAACAGCCAACCCGTATGGGTTGCGCGCCCGTTTCAGCGCTTCGCTAGTTCACTTGGCTCGCAAAATCTGTTTAACACGCAGGACGACTGCCGCAAATATGGCAGTTGGACATCACGTTTTGTTCTTGCGTTATCCGATAGCCCTGCGCGCCTGTTTCATCTAATTTTTAGAAATGCATGTTACGACACTTTTTCCCCGCCAGCTCGCATTGTTAACTCCCCATACCAAAGTCAATACAGTCAGTGAAAAGCGACGAATGCGTTCGGGAATTGCAGTTGCATAATCCTTCAAATATGTTGTTACAGAAATCGCCGCAGTCCATTCAGTATACTGTGACGTTCCTAAAGCGTCCACTTTGCAGGCTGGAATCAGCGGGGCCCGCAATGCGATAAGATAAAACAAGCGAGATTGTTGCCGAATACCATTGAGAGCATATCACAATCATGATCATCATTATCGTCATTATCATCAACAAAAACAATAACTATAACTTCACATAACGAGTATCATCATCAGACATTTGAATTCCACTGCTTGATAAATATCTCATTTTTACTTCTTTAAGGAGGTGCTCGTGGTCTCGCGGTAGCGTTCTCGCTTCCCGAGCACGGGGTCCCGGGTTCGATTCCCGGCGGGGTCAGGAATTTTTCCTGCCTCGAGATACTGGGTGTTGTTGTGTCGTCATCATCATCATCATCATTCATTCCCATTACGGTCGGAGGAAGGCAATGGCAAACCACCTCCACTAGGACCTTGCCTAGTAAAGCGGTGCGGGTCTCCCGCATCGTTCCCCTACGCTCTGACGGAAGCATGGGACTTCATTTCCATATTTAAGGAGGGCACCACAGCCAAATGTTTATTGAATGAATGCGGCATTTTTCACTTAGGTGTTATTTATTTTCACTACTGGTTCCCGCTTATGAGGCCATTTTCAAGTGACTATCTGTACAAAAAAGCGTACTTATGTTACCGGTCAGTTATGAGAACTCATTGGTGTGAAGGTAAATTAGCGGAAAGTATTACCTTTTATAGTTGCTAAATGTATTATTTGGCAGCGACTTCACAATCTGTGTTTCAGTTCGGGTTGGTTTACAAACTGTTCTAAGTGTTTTGACAGTTTTGATGTTTATTTTGTTCATATAAGATGGGAAAGAACCAAAGATATAATGTTGACCAAAAATAAAAGTGCGGGTGTTTAACTATCTCAGTGTATACGTACAGGGAGGAACTAATCCAATAAAATAAGATAAAATTATTAAAACATGAAATGGGGACTTCGAAAATTTAAATTTCACTTAGTATGCAGGTAACATGAATAATTTTATCTGTCAATGTGGTAATAACGTAGGATTAATGTTATCTGTTAGACTGACTCTGTATCAGGAATTGTGCTCTGTCGGCAAACATTGTTTGTTGCGCACTATTTCGTCTCAGAATTAACAGAACTTGCTTGGCCCCAAAATCTTATTTTATGCACCGACATACATTTTTACTCCTTACACTTCCTTTATTAATAAAACAGTAAACAGTACAATCAAAAAAGACAAAAATATATATAGACACCGCGCATGTCAGGTCAAGGTACGACCTGACATAACAACATAGACGGAGTATTTCGCTGCCCAAGCAATCACACACACACACACACACACACACACACACACACAGACACGGCTGACTCACCGTCTACATATCGGAGGAAGGCAAAGTAATCCGTGTCTACTAGACTTCAGCAACGGAACAGTCCATGATGTCCTAGATCATTAAAGATTTTAAAGCTGAGCCGGATGGGGTGCCCGAGCGGTTCTAGGCGCTACAGTCTCGAACCGCGCGACCGCTACGGTCGCAGATTCGAATCCTGCTTCGGGCATGGATGTGTATGATGTCCTTAGGTTAGTTCGGTTTAAGTAGTTCTAAGTTCTAGGGGACTGATGACCTTAGAAGTTAAGTCCCATAGTGTTCAGAACCATTTGAACCATTTTTTTAAAGCTGATTGACAAATAATCTGGTGACAGTTCACGTGCTCTGTGTTCTAGAAATACACATTCGTCAAATATTTCTATTATACCTTTGCAAACCTCACAGCATCGCTCGTGCGCCATGTATGTTCTGCACAGACAACAAATTATCGGTTCAATAAAAACAAGTATTTCTTTCAGAATGCCTTTCTATGGGAAAGATAACATATTTCGTTTTGCGCGTAGACGCGAACGTCATACGAGCACCGCATATGATGTTTAGTATTACAACTATTTTCAGTTATTGTAGGCAGTGCGACTTGTGGCTAACACGGCATCCTTCAGTCCCTCCCCGCAGTGAAGTATACACTCATTCAGATGCATCTGGCTCCACTGGGACTGCGTCACATGCATTGGTTACACACTCCTGTAACGTTTGTACATTATCATTGTGTTGGGCATACACCAATGCATTTAATGTCCCCATAGCCAGAAAGACAACGGGTTCAGGACCGGTGAATTGGGACGCAACCCTGCTGGATCTTCTCAACCGATCCATCGCCCACGAAACGTTGCGAAAATTGGGTGCTGCCCCGTTGCGCATAAACCACAGGCGATGTCTTTCTGCAGAGTAGCTTCCTCCAAAGCATGTTTACGACTGGTATACAAAATTCCTGGAAGTTGGTTGCATATCGAAAGGGAAGAGCATTGGTCGGCCACACGTCTGATGAAAATGTCGAGCGTGTTTGGAATGCGTTCACACGGAGCCCTCAGAAGTACACAAGACGGGCAGCCCAAGAACTTCAACTTCCTCAAACGACGACGCGGCCTGCTCTGAAACGACGCCTGCATACGAAATCTTACAAATTGCGGTTATTGCAATAACTGGGCCCCGCGACCATAACAGAAGCTACGGATTTTGCATTTCAGATCTCCAGGATATTGCAGAGGATACTATTTTCCGAACGACTCATATTTTCGGACGAATCGACGTTTCATCTACTCATAAAATCGTGCCCTCGTATTCGAACATGATAGAGACTCACCGGAGTTGAATGTATTTTGTGCACAGTTTATGGATCTCTCATTTACGCGGAGAAAACTGAAATGCCGCACCTCGACATGCTGGAAAATTGGTTGTTTTCTCAACTTCACGGAGATTCCAATGATTCCAGTTTTATGCATGACAGTGCTGCGTCTCGCTTTTACCTCGAGGTGCGGCGTTATCTTAACACCACCATTCCACAACGTTATATTGTAAGAGGTGGACAGGAACATAATGTTCATGGCTTTTGGCCTCCCAGGTCACCAGACCTCACACCTTGAGATTTCTTTCTATTGGGGTACACAATAGACTGAATATTTGTCCCATTTACGGGAACTGCTCTTCAAGAGCGGAGAAAACGAACTCTTGAAACTGGCGATTGAATAAACAGGGACCTGTTGATTCGCGTGTTTTTATCGAGTAACGCACGGTGTTTCGAGAAGTGCCTGTGCGAACATAAACTTTAACTTCTCTCTATCCAGTGACGCGCACAACGTGTTTCTTTCATAGTTTGTCTATAATAAACAATTTAAATGTGTTCTTTCTTCTTGAATCACCCTGTGTTATTATTCTGCAACGATCCACCGGAGACGAGTGTCTCTCATACCAAAATACACATGCAATACCCCTGAGGAACATCCAAAACTTTGTCGGTGTAGTTCGGCTTCACCCAGTATATTGAGAAACTGAGCACTGTTGTTTCCCTTTCTTGGCCCACGTTTTCATGCACAAGTAGTCCTCTCTGTGGCTGAACTTAATTAGGTTCCTGAAATGGAAGTCTTCTATCGAAGAGCTTCTAAACGGTTCGCTGCGAAGGACGTGCAAGTTAACAGTATCCAAAAATACTACTTCTAATTGCGAGTGAGTAATAAAAGGAAAAGTGCTGAATTTATTTTCATAATAATCCTCAGTCAAAAGAGTCTGTTCATTGGCATTATAATGAGCTTAAATTCTTTCCAGAAAACTCATGCACAGAGAGGCTTCTCGGAAGCCGGCCATCATTAACGACAACTTATCACACAGTTTGCTTTTTAATAAAAGTTGGCTGCCTGTTAAAAAGTTACAAGGAAAAAAAACTTTCAAGTTAAGAATAACTTTCTTCTCTAATTTCACAAGCACATGTTCTCAAGTCGGTGTTACTAAGCGACCTTTCCTCTGTGTAGTTTACTGCAGATTGTTAAAGGCTGTCAAGAAGAGAAGGTTGTAATTCTTCATTTTTTTTTTTGATTGTTTGTTATTTCAATGAGACTGAAACAGTATCACGTAATATTCGTTCGCGTGGTGCAAATTTCATTCCGAGTCTCTTATACATTGTAGAATAAAACAAGAGAGAAAACAGCAAAATGGCAAAACGTAAAGAAGAGATAAGATCTATGGTCGTGGGTTTCCATGTAGAGTTCCACGTATAACATTACCTCTGATGTTCCGGCGTAACATCAAGCGCCAGCTCGTCGGCGTGGAATGTTACAGCAGAGGGGGCTGTGAGACGACGTCAGCCAATAGCGCGTTGACTAGGACGACACCACGACAGGAGCGGCCCCTATACGAAGAGAATACAGGCTGGTCCATTGATAGTGAACCGGCCAAATATCTCACGAAATAAGCGTCAAACGAAAAACTACAAAGAACGAAACTCGTCTAGCTCGAAGGGGGAAACCAGATTGCGCTATGGTTGGCCCGCTAGATGGCGCTGCCATAGGTCAAACGGATATCAACTGCGTTTTTTAAATGGGAACCACCATTTTTTGTTACATATTCGTGTAGTACGTAGAGAAATATGAATGTTTTAGTTGGACCACTTTTTTCGCTTTGTTATACTCCTGGAAATTGAAATAAGAACACCGTGAATTCATTGTCCCAGGAAGGGGAAACTTTATTGACACATTCCTGGGGTCAGATACATCACATGATCACACTGACAGAACCACAGGCACATAGACACAGGCAACAGAGAATGCAAAATGTCGGCACTAGTACAGTGTATATCCACCTTTCGCAGCAATGCAGGCTGCTATTCTCCCATGGAGACGATCGTAGAGATGCTGGATGTAGTCCTGTGGAACGGCTTGCCATGCCATTTCCACCTGGCGCCTCAGTTGGACCAGCGTTCGTGCTGGACGTGCAGACCGCGTGAGACGACGCTTCATCCAGTCCCAAACATGCTCAATGGGGGACAGATCCGGAGATCTTGCTGGCCAGGGTAGTTGACTTACACCTTCTAGAGCACGTTGGGTGGCACGGGATACATGCGGACGTGCATTGTCCTGTTGGAACAGCAAGTTCCCTTGCCGGTCTAGGAATGGTAGAACGATGGGTTCGATGACGGTTTGGATGTACCGTGCACTATTCAGTGTCCCCTCGACGATCACCAGTGGTGTACGGCCAGTGTAGGAGATCGCTCCCCACACCATGATGCCGGGTGTTGGCCCTGTGTGCCTCGGTCGTATGCAGTCCTGATTGTGGCGCTCACCTGCACGGCGCCAAACACGCATACGACCATCATTGGCACCAAGGCAGAAGCGACCCTCATCGCTGAAGACGACACGTCTCCATTCGTCCCTCCATTCACGCCTGTCGCGACACCACAGGAGGCGGGCTGCACGATGTTGGGGCGTGAGCGGAAGACGGCCTAACGGTGTGCGGGACAGTAGCCCAGCTTCATGGAGACGGTTGCGAATGGTCCTCGCCGATACCCCAGGAGCAACAGTGTCCCTAATTTGCTGGGAAGTGGCGGTGCGGTCCCCTACGGCACTGCGTAGGATCCTACGGTCTTGGCGTGCATCCGTGCGTCGCTGCGGTCCGGTCCCAGGTCGACGGGCACGTGCACCTTCCGCCGACCACTGGCGACAACATCGATGTACTGTGGAGACCTCACGCCGCACGTGTTGAGCAATTCGGCGGTACGTCCACCCGGCCTCCCGCATCCCCACTATACGCCCTCGCGCAAAGTCCGTCAACTGCACATACGGTTCACGTCCACGCTGTCGCGGCATGCTACCAGTGTTAAAGACTGCGATGGAGCTCCGTATGCCACGGCAAACTGGCTGACACTGACGGCGGCGGTGCACAAATGCTGCGCAGCTAGCGCCATTCGACGGCCAACACCGCGGTTCCTGGTGTGTCCGCTGTGCCGTGCGTGTGATCATTGCTTGTACAGCCCTCTCGCAGTGCCCGGAGCAAGTATGGTGGGTCTGAAACACCGGTGTCAATGTGTTCTTTTTTCCATTTCCAGGAGTGTAGATGGCGCTGTAATAGTCACAAACGTATAAGAACGTGGTGTCACGTAACATTCCGCCAGTGCGGGCGGTACTTGCTTCATGATACATTACCCGTGTTAAAATTGACCGTTTACCAATTGCGGAAAAGGTCGATATCGTGTTGATGTATGGCTATTGTGATCAAAATGCCCAACGGGCGTGTGCTATGTGTGCTGCCCGGTATCCTGGACGACATCATCCAAGCGTCCGGACCGTTCACCGGATAGTTACGTTATTTAAGGGAACAGGAAGTCTTCAGCCGTGAAACGTCAACCACGACCTCAACAAATGATGATGCCCAAGTAGCTGGTTTAGCGGCTGTCGTGGCTAATCCGCACGCCAGTAGCAGACAAATTGCGCGAGAATGGGGAATCTCGAAAACGTCGGTGTTGAGAATGCTACATAAACATCGATTGCACCCGTACCATATTTCTATGCACCAGGAATTGCATGGCGACGAATTTGAACGTCGTGTACAGTTCAGCCACTGCGCACAAGAGAAATTACGGGACGATGACAGATTTTTTGCACGCGTTCTATTTAGCGACGAAGCGTCATTCACCAACAGCGGTAACGTAAAAGGACATAATATGCACTATTGGGCAACGGAAAATCCACGATGGCTGCGACAAGTGGAACATCAGCTACCTTGGCTTGTTAATGTATGGTGCGGCATTATGGGAGGAAGGATAATTGGTCCTCATTTTATCGATGACAATCTAAATGGTGCAATGTATGCTGATTTCCTACGTAATGTTCTACCGATGTTACTAGAAGATGTTTCACTGCATGCCGGAATGGCGATGTACTTCCAACATGATGGATATCCGGCACATAGCTCACGTGCGGTTGAAGCGGTATTGAATAGCATATTTCATGACAGGTGGATTGGTCGTCGAAGCATCATACCATGGCCCGCACGTTCACCGGATATGACGTCTCCGGATATCTTTCTGTGAGGAAAGTTGAAGAATATTTGCTATCGTGACCCACCGACAACGCCTGACAACATGCGTCAGCGCATCGTCAATGCATGTGCGAACATTACGGAAGGCGAACTATTCGCTGTTGAGAGGAATGTCGTTACACGTATTGCCAAATGCATTGATGTTGACGGACATCATTTTGAGCATTTATTGCATTTATGTGGTACTTACAGGTAATCACGCTGTAACAGCATGCGTTCTCAGAAATGATAAGTTCACAAAGGTATCACATTGGAACAACCGAAATAAAACGTTCAAATGAACCTACGTTGTGTTTTTTAATTTAAAAAACCTACCTGTTACCAACTGTTCGTCTAAAATTTTGAGCCATATGTTTGTGACTATTACAGCGCCATCTATTACAAAGCGAAAAAAGTGGTCCAACTAAAACATTCGTATTTCTTTACGTACTACACGAATATGTAATGAAAATGGGGGTTCCTTTTTTAAAGAAACGCAGTTGATATCCGTTTGACCTATGGCAGCGCCATCTAGCCGGCCAACCGTAGCGCCATCTGGTTTCCCCCTTCATGCTAGACAAGTTTCGTTCTTTGAAGTTTTTTTTCGTTTGACGCTTATTTCGTGAGATATTTCGCCCGGTCACGATCAATGGACCACCCTGTATAAGCGCCGCTCCGCCTAGGTGCGGCCGCACTGAAAGACGAGCCGTCACCCAAGCGCTTCAGCCGTGACTTATGAGCTGTTGTGTTTTGCTTGCAATGAAATTGTGTATACCGAAGGACATTTATTATTTGCATGTCATCTTTTGCTCGTGACACACCATTGCGAATACGAAAAGTTAAGTGTTGTCAGTTTAACTTACTGTAATAAACTCCATTAATACGATTTGCTTGAATTGTTGCCTAGCTATCCGAGAAAACGGCTTCCTAGGCACCCTATATTAGAGGAGTGGGCGGGATACGACACCTGAGAATGCGCCTCTTTTAGGGACGTCGAGAACCCGGGGAGTGATACGCTATTTATTGTGTCTTGTACTCCGTGTCGAAATGGTAACAGTTTATTTCATATCCTGTGATAATGATTTGTGCACTACTGGCGGAGTGATTTTGCTGATGCACTGTATTTCTTGAGGAAGGGGGAGGGGGGTTACTGTAACAAATTTTGAAGTCCACAGAATCGAAGTCCGGAGCTACGCCTGTTCTGCAGTTTTACACAACCGGCCATTACAATCGATACACCATGAAGATGACGTGCTACAGACGAGAAGTTTAACCGACAGGAAGAAGATGCTGTGATATGCAAATGATTAACTTTTCAGAGCATTCACGCAAGGTTGGCGCCGGTGGCGACACCTACAACGTGCTGACATCAGGAAAGTTTCCAACCGATTTCTCATACACAAACAGCAGTTGACCGGCGTTGCCTGGTGAAACGTTGTTGTGATGCCTCGTGTAAGGAGGAGAAAAGCGTACCATCACGTTTCCGACTTTGATAAAGGTCGGATTGTAGCCAGTCGCGATTGCGGTTTATCGAATCGCCACATTGCTGCTCGCGTAGGTCGAGATCCAATGACTGTTAGCAGAATATGGAATCGGTGGGTTCAAAAGGGTAATACGGAACGCCGTGCTGGAACCCAACGGCCTCGTATTACTAGCAGTCGAGATGACAGGCATCTTATCCGCATGGCTGTAACGGATCGTGCAGCCACGTCTCGATCCCTGAGTTAACAGATGGGAATGGTTGCAAGACACCAACCATCTCCACGAACAGTTCGACGACGTCTGCAGTCGCATGGACTATCAGCTCGGAGACTGTGGCTGCAGTTACCCTTGCGCTGCATCACAGACAGGAGCGCCTGCGATGGTCTACTCAACGACGAACCGGGGTGCACGAATGGCAAAACGTCTTTTTTTCCGATGAATCCAGGATCTGTTTACAGAATCAAGATGGTCGCATCCGTGTTTGCTGACATCGCAGTGAACGCACATTGGAAGCGTGTATTCGTCATCGCCATACTGGCGTGTCAACCGGCGTGACGGTATGGGGTGCCATTGGTTACACGTCTCGGTCACATCTTCTTCGCATTGACGGCACTTTGAACAGTGGACGTTACATTTCAGATGTGTTACGATCCGTGGCTCTACCCTTCATTCGATCCCTGCGAAACCCTACATTTCAGCAGGATAATGCACGACCGCATGTTGTAGGTCCTGTAACGGGCCTTTCTGGATACAGAAAATGTTCAACTGCTGCCCTGGCCAGCACATTCTCCAAATCTCTCACCAATTGAAAACGTCTGGTCAATGGTGGCCGAGCAACTGGCTCGTCACAATACGGCAGTCACTACTCTTGATGAGCTGTGGTATCGTGTTGAAGCTGCATGGGCAGCTGTACCTGAACACGCCATCCAAGCTCTGATTGACTCAGTGCCCAGGCGTTTCAATGCCGTTATTACGGCCAGAGGTGGTTGTTATGGGTACTGATTTCTCAGGATCTATGCATCCAAATTGCGTGAAAATGTAATCACAAGTCAGTTCTTGTATAATATATTTGTCCAATGAATACGCGTTTATCATTTGCATTTGTTCTTGGTGTAGCAGTTTTAATGGCCAGTAGTGTAGAATACAGATACCGGCTTCGAATGCCATTGAAATCTCCAGCACTACCCGCGCATCTGAAACTTTGCAGTGGAAATGAGACGGCGTGTTTCCAGTCTTTAGCGGAGCACATCAGTGATAAGCTACAACCCTGCGCCGAACTGGGGCTCGAACCGCCTTTCGCAGACAGTGTACTATACTAGCACATGCTGTAGAACGATCCAGAGCTTCAACTTGATGCAGGTCCCTCCATACGACTTCCAAACTTTCGGTAAGCACAAGAAGCTCCTTACATCATTAACCTTTGCGTCGGTGTGTGATGCAGCTTCTGATAGTGTAATTGTTAGTATACTTCTCGTGAAAGGCAAGTACGCGGGCTCATATCTGGATTGTCGGAATCCAAGAGGTTGGTAGCCACGTGGTCTGAGGCGCCTTGTCACAATCCGTGCGGCTCCCCCCGTCGGAGGTTCGAGTCCTCCCTCGGGCATCAGTGTGTATGTTGTCCATAGCGTATGTTACTGTCAGTTACATTAAGTAGTGTGTAGGCTTAGGGACCGATAACCTCTGCAGGTCGGTCCCATCAGACCTTACCACAAATTTCCAAATTTTTCCAAGATGTTGCATCTCTATTGCTGCTTGCCAGAGGGTTCATAGTGTACGCCTTCCTTATTTCATTCGACAAAAAAAAAAATTGTGATATCCATTTCTATGAGCCAGAATTTCGAATTAGTACTTATGTTAACTGGGGACCTAGAAACATCCCCGCCGCGTCCACAGTGGTCCGCAACACCACGACGACTACCGCAGTCCACTTCACCCCTCCGCCGCCCCACACCGAACCCAGGGTTATTGTGCGCTTCGGCCCCCGGTGGACCCCCCAGGGAACGTCTCACACCAGACGAGTGTAACTCCTGTTTTTGCGTGGTAAAGGAATGATGGTGTACGCGTACGTGGAGAAAGTGTTTGCGCAGCAATCGCCGACATAGTGTAACTGAGGCGAAATAAGGGGAACCAGCCCGAATTTGCCGAGGCAGCTGGAAAACCGCCTAAAAACCATCCACAGACTGGCCGGCTCACCGGACCTCGACACAAATCCGCCTGGCGGATTCGTGCCGGGGACCGGCGCTCCTTCCCGCGTTAGACCGCACGGCCAACCGGGCGGGCGAATTACTACTTACTAAGCGGGGAAAGGAGCTAAATAGCTTTCATGTTTGCTGCAACGAAGTAGTTAATGATTTTTCGTAGACGTACTTTAATTTGGTGATAAATCAGGGTACCGTTGAGTCTTGATCTTGGACGGATTGTTTATAACGATAGAAGACAAGCATTATTCTGCTTCCTACACAACATAGTACCCGCATCGTTAGCAAAGGTCGCTAACGCACGTATGTGTGATGGGAGTCGACTGAAAGGTAAGCCATTTCGAATCTTGGTGGTGCAAAATTTTCACTGCTGTTATTTGGCTGGCAAGAGGTTGAGAGGTGATGGTGTAAAGTTTCTGATCGCCAGTTTTGCGTCAGTGTCGTGGACGAAATTCAAAACCTCTCCACATTGTCTCATGTGGCACTGTTGACAGTAATCCGTCTGTCGTATGGCTATGTTAAGCTGTGTGGCACGTTTGGTGCTATTCGAGAGGAGCAGGGTTTCACCCTATCCCTTGCTTTCACCCATAACAATACGAAACCAACCCTACACTGTACAAGCACCCAGCACCGTCACCCACACAACACAAATATACTTAACGCTTCATAGGAGTTGGAGCAAGGCTTTGCAGTTCTCTCTAGAACATCAGTTACCTTTGTCTTCCTTCTAATGTTCTCTGATCGAATCTTATCCCCGAGGCTGACTCATATCGCATGTCGCTCCGTGGCTCGTATTGAATGCTTTAGTTTATGAGCACTTGTGTTAGCCAGAGGTATGATTTGTGGGATGTAGATTGTAACTGGTAGTACAGATGTATTACAGACCATAATCTTCAGGTTATTCTGGACGTCCTTGGTCATGATAAATCTTAGTTTCTAGAATGCTGCCCAGCTCATTCCCGTTCTACGAGGAATTCATTCATTTTGATTGTTTTCCCCTAGCGTAATTTTGTGGCCAAGGTAAATGTTTTCATCAACTGCTTCCTCAGGCTGGTTTCCGATCGTCAATGGCTGATTGACTGGGTTTAGTATTTTTGTTTTATTGAAGTTAATTTCCAAAGTACTTACCATATGAAGCATCACAAGGAGGTACACCATAATTTTACT
This sequence comes from Schistocerca serialis cubense, assembly GCF_023864345.2. Taxonomy (NCBI): domain Eukaryota; kingdom Metazoa; phylum Arthropoda; class Insecta; order Orthoptera; family Acrididae; genus Schistocerca; species Schistocerca serialis. The sequence continues at coordinate 270,897,820 of NC_064638.1, forward strand.
CCCCTTTTACTTCTTCACCCATTAGGGTATTTTCCATTCCCGATTGGCTACATATATATTTTGGAATGCCATACGCCCATCCATCGTCACGAGCCTCAAACTCTCTATCTGCCATGTTTCTGACTACTTATCTGCTGGTCGTTCTGAGAAATAAGATGCGGAACCGCGTCTCCACTCGGGAGCTCTCAGCCAGCGGGAAAGGAGATGTTCTTCGGACGAGCTCTAGCATCACATTAATCATGGAATTATAGCAGACAAAGAACTAATCTGACTTCCTCCCTCTCTCCGCGGCCGCTACTGTCTCCTTCCTCGCTCGCGAGGAGGTTTTATATTATTTTTCCGTTAAGAGGCATTGACTCGACTTCCTGCAGTTTCTTTCGCGTCGTTTCCGTATCCGTTCATCGTCGGTGGTTCCAACCGCAGCCGCCGCCATCTCTCTAATTGCATTTCCGTCGCGGTTGTTTTTCCGCTGCACCCGCTTCCGGCTTTGTTCTGCTGCCGTCAGCCTGTGAACGCTCGGTGTGCAAGACCGACGGTTGGTTTCTCCCTCCCTCCACCTCTCTCCCGCCCTTCTCCACTTTTTTTTTCACTTCCCTTTCTCTTCATTTCCCTCGGCCTCCCGAGTCCGCAGTAATTATTTCGGCGTTGCGCTCAGCTCTCCGTCTTGATTCGATGCGCCTAATGATAGCAGCAATTTTCTTTTCTTCTTGCGCGCGCGCTCGCTCGCCGCTCCTCCTCTATTGATTCATGTTTTGCCCGCTGAGCAACATGTGGCCGGGCAGGCTAGCGGCTGGCCCTCAAGCAGAGAGCCTCCCCTCACACAGAGTTCCCCCCCCCCTCCCCACCTGTTACCGCCACCACTCTCCGCTCACCCCACTCAGCTCGTTATGAGCGAGGGGGTCCGCAGCGGCTCGTCAGCGATTTTATTCTACAGATGCCGCGACGCCGCAGCGCAGCGCCACTGCTGAGTCTGAACGGATTTTCCTTCATCCTCTTTCCTCCCCCCTCCACCTACCCTTTTTTTCTGTCCGTCTATCGCGTAACTAGCGCGGCCGTGCTCTGCCCACTGCAATCTTCTGCTCGTGCCCCAGTGTGCGCGCTCAATAACGCTCAAGCCTCAGACTGTACCCCAGATGTGGCGATCAGCGCATCCCCACTCGACAGCCGCTGTGGTTCCCATCTGCCTCTACTTCGCATTCGACGCTGAATGGCAAACGGTACTCGAAACACTGAGTCCCTTTCCTCGTTTCTTTCAGTTTCTGTCCTTTTGCAGCGTGACTCAAATATTATAAATAGCGGCTTTCGCATTTGGGTCGTGGCAGCAACGTAGAGTGGCCTAACGCTGCAGAGCGAAGACAGTGATCTACGTGCAATTTTGCCTTTTCACAGTCGTATAGTTGTTGAATGGACAAAACAGTGTTCTGCAACGGAACTGTTGGTGACAAAGTTGCGTAGTGGGACTCGCAGGATTCTGGTTCTCGTGAAATGTGGGGACTTCACCTCCGAGCGACGATCTGTTGTATGCAATTACCTTTCAAACACGTTAATTTTCAGTTTTATTGCATCTTTGGTCTGTGGCTTGAGTCAGTCAGTTCTTCGCTTTCCTAGTGTTTTAACGTATCGTGCAAGCAGTCAGCAACAAAATGAATGTTTCTTTGTATGTTTGTTCTCTATCAGTTCAAAAACCATTCATTCGATTGCGTTGAAACTTTGGTGAGTTGTTCTCCGTACACCTGCGAAGGTTCCTAGGCCAAGAAAAAGAGTACGATACATAGCTCACGAGATATGACGTCATAAACAATGAGACAGCAAGACGCGAAAATACAGAGATTTTTGCATCACTATTTGAAGATGAAAGTACTTAGCGACTGGCAACGAACTTAACATAGTTTATAACTTCTTACCTTCTCGAAAATTTTTATAACTGAAACCCCCTCCCTGCCCCTCATCCACTCACATGATGAAAGGAAGAAAGATTATCGCTTACTACATTTTCGCTGTAAATGCCGTAAAAGTGCCGCGTCAGGTTTGACGTTTTGTTGTATTACTTCGTTACTACTCAGTCTGTTTGCAACATATTTTGCATACGGTATGCGCATATATCACTAAATATGCCGGCAAGTTTGTATCAATGTGTGACACATAGTTCAGGATGTATGACGTCATTAACATTGAGATGCGTGAGAACCGCCGCTTCAGGCATGACGTTTTATTTCATTACTTCTTTACCAGTAAAGTTATTAGCAACACATTTCGCCAACGTATTTAAAAAAAAAGTATACAAAACCACGGGCGTTTTCCAGTGCAAAGTTATGTCAAAATCTCAAATCAATCACTCAATAACATTCCGAGTTCTGCGATTAGGAACATTTACATTTTCTGTTCTTTTGATCTTAACAGCAGATCTCAGAGAGTTCTTGGCGGATTGATCTGATATTTTGACATAACTATGCATTTTAATACGGGCATGTTTTTGTGTACCAATTTTTGGAGCAGTCCACCACCGTATTCAATTAAAGCATGTCATATGTGGAAGGAACTCAATAAAATACTTATAACGACACTGTTCTCATAATATCGTTGATTTAGAACAAACAAAAGATGTTTTACACATTATCCAGGTACACTATGTAATGGTTAACCGCAGATAAAATATTTTGTACGTTGTCTTGACGAACCCGATATTTGTTGTATTTGCTGTCAAACGTGTCACACGCTAAGTGGTGCTGATTGTTAATTTTGTAATTGTGATCAGACAGCATTTCTTTTATATGTCAAACGTGTAACCACTACGTGGTGTTATGAATTTGAAATTCTAATCTCATAGCGTTTCTCTTACTTTCGAATTGTGCCACCCAAACGAAAACTGTGTGGGCTAAATTTGGAAAATCCGTGCTTCACACATGCGCCTTGTTCATGTGTAGGGAAAACATCTGACTTTTTCGGGTACGGACCAGACCGAGAAACCAAAAGTATTCCGTATCCAAAACCACTTCAGTAAACAGATTATAACACGAAATATCTTTTACCTTTCTGTGGCATTGTAACGTATGGCGGGTACAGCAAGTCAGAGAAGAATGTCGTCAGTACTAATTCAGCTATCGGTTTAAGTCTCATTCCTGGTACCCAACTACCTGGAATTTCGACATATTCAAATATGTTGAGCATTGACTTCGATGACACTACGTCAGCTGTGAGGAACAAACCTAACTCAACATAATAGCGATTCTGTACGATCTTCAATATTACGAAGAGTACTATGTTCATATTGGCTGTAAGCAGCTGTGTTCTGCTTGTGCTGTTGAGAGTTTGTACAGATGTCTCGATCTTAATCAGCGTTCATGTTTTATCCCTACAAGATGTAAATCGCGTAGCAACTTACGGCGATAGATATTTTTAGTATTTTCATCTAGTTGCCGCCAGTCTCTACTTCAGTTATGTTTATCATGTAGATACGAATCACGTTGTCTTTCGCAACTGGGTGTTCATTTCGTTTTTAGCCCAACATGTTCCGCCTATTCATAACAGGCACAATCAGTGGTCTGTAATATAAAGAAAATTATCTAATCGTATATATTTCGTTGGAAGATCTGTGCTGGCTGCAAGCAGCACATTTAAATTATCTAACTATTAAATTATCTATTTATATTTATTAATAACTGTAAATAGATAATTTCAGTATGTTGCCAGGAAACACGATAGATCTAACAAAATGTGAATGACTAAATAATTTTCTTTACATAAGGGGCAATGAAAATGTTTCCGTTCGAAGGTCACACTAGCTCCTTGCCTACATGTCGTTGCTTATATACCCACAGCAGATTCGCGCTATGTTGTATATACGCTGCAGCAACGCTATCAAACGGAAACTTTTCGATCACCCTTTACATTATAGACGACTGGTGATAACTAGTATGAATACGGTACAGTAACACAAATGCAATTTGAGATCACGTTTCACAGAGATACGTGGGCTAATTAAACAGGACTATACGGAAACTGAAAAGCAAGTTACAAAGATTCTCTCTTAGAATCTGTATTACCTTAAGGTTCGATGACAAACCTTGAAGTCCAAACTTTTTAGTTTCTCTTGTATTTCACACTTCTTTTTCTACAGCTTCGCAATATTTGTTTTCAGTAGCAAGCGGCAAGGTAATCATTGGCGACTGCGAAATAATTGTTTAGCAACAGTGTCATCTCATGATTCGATTGCAAAGCTTGAAATCCAACATCACGGCATTTGTTCATTCGCGATTTATTTTCACAGTAATCTCATCTTAAAGGTTAAGTCTTGGAAATTCGATAAGAAAAGTTAGAGGTTTATGAAAACGAATTGAAGGTCGAATATGTGGTATTCCAATTGAGATGCTTCCGTAAGGAATCAATGGGGAACCTCGATTTAGACTGCACCATTGACCATTGCATAGGTACAGAAATACGACATCTACAGGATGTAGTTTTCAAACTGTGATAATTGGAATTACTATCTCTTAATACGCCGATTCTAACAATTCGATTTTGTCCGTAAAATACTTACCTCAGATTTCTTCTAGTATTGCCAGTTTCGAAAAAGCTACTGTCCTTTTTTCTTGTCATTCTTTACTACTTCTTGTGGAAGACTGATGTCACAGCTGTTTGGCCTTTGTCATGCCTTTCCACGCTACTCGGGAAATATTATGGGAAGCAGTATCAAGGATACAGCGGCGCTAGTTTAAGCGCCTAACGCCTGTATCGCTCCGGTGCCTGATAAAGTCCTCATCTGTATTGATGGAGCGCATATTGCGCCGGGTATCGCGCCTGCTGTCGTATACGGGGGTTATATCTATAGTATTCGAGTCATACACATCTATATTCATAGTCTAATCCGGCCGCTGGTACCGGATGGTGTATAAAGAACGGCGATCCACAGCCGTACTGCATCGTCTTCTCCAAGACATCTTGTGCCGCACGTAAGTTGCCTTTAGTGAATACTGCTTTACTGACGGCTAGTTTTACAACAAAATTAGTTTATAAAAACGACAAACTGCAACATGCGATATTTTTAGTATATCATAGTCATGGCCCGATGTTTGGTTTTGGTTAATAAACTATTTGGTTTGTATCACATAGTGCGTTTCACATAAAACACGCATTCATTCTCTCCCAATATGCCGTCAGTGTAAAATATTATGCGTCGGTCTCTGTAACGGAGGTCGTACTACAATATAGGTATCCTCTCTGAAATCCACATGTTAGTAACATCGGCGTTGTTTACTGTTGAAATATCGGGACAGTACTTCACAGGAGGAGTCGGACAACATGTTATTTCCCCCCATCTAAATCTCGCGTATTGCCCACGAGGAGAAAATTAGAGAAACTAGAGCCAATACAGAGGCTTAAGGACAATAATTCTTCCCACGCACTATTTGCTAGTGCAACAGCGTTGGAGGGATCAGATAGTGTACCCTCCGCCAATTACCATAGGTGGCTTGTGGAGTATGATGTAAATGTACATGTTGTGACTGACAGCAGGAACCCCATTTGCAAGTGTTAGACCTGTTGATGTACACAGTGCTACTGTGACAGATCTGTGTTGTTATGTGATTTTGAGGACATATCAAGAGTGCAAACGTAAAACGTTCTGAGTGCCAAAACTGACATTTCTCAGGAAAATCAAAAAACAACTGTTTGTACATGACTGATTTGCAAACAAAAACTGAGGAGGTATTCCGATGCCACAGAATTATGCTGCTCACATCACCGGAAAAAAAGTTCGGACACAAATACCTCATTAAGAACGTTCTAGGTGCCACAGCAGAAAAAAGTTTTTTCAAGGTAATCCTTGCAAAGAAGGAAACGTTAATGATTTATAAACAGCGCCGTTACCGGTTTGGAACCGACAAGTTCATCATTGCATCTGTTATTGTTTACATTAGTTGTCTACTGTTTTTTGTCCAGCAGCTAATGCAAACAACAACAAATATAATGTGAACAGCCATTTGAAGACGAACTGTAGGTTGGAAACGTAACCGCACTATTTGTGTAAATAAACAGCATTCTAACAGTGGACGGTAACTATTTTCTTCTTTGCAAGAATCAAGTTGTATTTTGTACACAGCCACGGTTTTAGAAATGCCAACAGGAAGAAAGCATTTGTTCGGAGAGCCATTAGTACGTTTTATCTGTGATAATATAACTGCAGAAATACATCACGGTTTCACCTACTAGAGCTGTACTCAACAAAAGCTAATTCTCATGTTCTTAAAATTTTGTACTTCCAAAAAGAAACACAGCTTAGCACAAAGACCGTGTCGCGTCTACTAACGCATTTTTTTCTTAAATGTTTGGCACCTGGGTCAAGTCGAGGGACATGCTACAGAGAACCGAGAACACTTTAGTACTGAAAACTCATTTTGTGAAAAAATGGCTCTTAAGAACGTTTCGCAGGCCGGGGTGGCCGAGCGGTTCTAGGCGCTACAGTCTGGAACCACGCTACCACTACGGTCGCAGGTTCGAATCCTGCCTCGGGCATGGATGTGTGTGATGTCCTTAGGTTACTTAGGTTTAAATAGTTGTAAGTTCTAGGGGACTGGTGATCTCAGATGTCAAGTCCCATAGTACTCAGAGCCATTTGAACCATTTAAGAACGTTTCCCAATCACACTCTTTATATGGCTGCGGTACAGAAGGTATTTTATTACTTTATACAAATGTATCGTGTCTGCTGTGAACAGCACAGGTTCTTTTAGACGGGTGTTTCTTTCCCATTTTATTCCCGTTATGGATTGTACAGATTTAACGTGGGTTCATTTCACGTACGTATGTTGTGCACTCCATATATGGTTCAAATGGCTCTGAGCACTATGGGACTTAACACCTATGGTCATCAGTCCCCTAGAACTTAGAACTACTTAAACCTAACTAACCTAAGGACATCACACAACACCCAGTCATCACGAGGCAGAGAAAATCCCTGACCCCGCCGGGAATCGAACCCGGGCGCGAGAAGCGAGAACGCTACCGCACGACCACGAGCTGCGGGCAAACACTCCATATACATGCCAGCCTCCGAACAGTGAATTCTTTCAGGCTCTGATGTCCATTCTTAATCGTCACGACTGTTAATGTGGATTTCACGTTTTACGCGTTAACCTATTCTATCAAAATCGCTCTATTATAACGTATTTTTATGTGAACACCTATGAACAATTTACTGTGCATTACTGTTACGTTTGACATTTAGATAACTGAAGTGTTGGCAGAAGAGCCAACACTGTGTTGCTAGAGGAGGCCGAAATGCACGCGTTTAATTACACGCTGACTGGCGTGAGGTCTGAAACAGTTAAGGGAATTAATAGTAGCAAATAAAGTACGTAGTTGATATAATACTTAACTTTAATCCACAACTGTAGAACATTTCTCGTTACGGTACATGCTTCACAGTATTAATTATCAAATGCTATGGCGCCTTGCTAGGTCGTAGCAAATGACGTAGCTGAAGGCTATGCTAACTATCGTCTCGGCAAATGAGAGCGTATTTGTCAGTGATCCATCTCTGGCTAAGTCGGCTGTACAACTGGAGCGAGTGCTAGTAAGTCTCTCTAGACCTGCCGTGTGGTAGCGCTCGGTCTGCAATCACTGACAGTGGCGACACGCGGGTCCGACGTATACTAATGGACCGCGGCCGATTTAAAGGCTACCACCTAGCAAGTGTGGTGTCTGGCGGTGACACCACAATAACCATAATGGTACACTTCCACATTTTCTAGTGGTATTTTTTTCACTGTCAACTAGGTAAACTTCAAATGATACACTATTGGCCATTAAAATTGCTACACCACGAAGATGACGTGCTACAGACGCGAAATTTAGCCGACAGGAAGAAGATGTTGTGATATGCAAATAATTAGCTTTTTAGAGCATTCACACAAGGTTGGCGCCGGTGGCGACACCTACAACGTGCTGACATGAGGAAAGTCTCCAACCAATTTCTCACACACGAACAGAAGTTAAGCGGCATTGCCTGGTGAAACGTTGTTGTGATGCCTCGTGTAACGAGCAGAAATGCGTACCATCACGTTTCCGACTTTGATAAAGGTCGGATTGTAGCCTATCGGGATTGCGGTTTATCGTATCGTGACATTGATGCTCGCGTTGGTCGAGATCCAATGACTGTTAGCAGAATATGGAATCGATGGGTTCAGGAGGGTAATACGGAACGTCGTGCTGGATCCCAATGGCCTCGTATCACTAGCAGTCGAGATGACAGGCATCTTATCCGCATGGCTGTAACGAATCGTGCAGCCACGTCTCGATCCCTGAGTCAACAGATGGGAACGTTTACAAGACAACAACCATCTGTACGAACAGTTCGACGACATTTGCAGCAGCATTGACTATCAGCTCGGAGACCATGGCTGCGGTTACCCTTGACGCTACATCACAGACAGGAGCGCCTGCGATGGTGTACTCAACGACGAATCTGGGTGCACGAATGGCAAAACGTTTTTCGGATGAATCCAGGTTCTGTTTACAACATCATGAAGATCGCATCCGTGTTTGGCGACATCGCGGTGAACGCACATTGGAAGCTTGCATTCGTCATCGCTATACTGGCGTATCACGCGGCGTGATGGTATGGGGTGCCATTGATTACACGTCTCGGTCACCTCTTGTTCGCATTGAATGCACTTTGAACAGTGGACGTTACATTTCAGATGTGTTACGACCCGTGGCTCTACCCTTCATTCGATCCCTGCGAAATCCTACATTTCAGCAGGATAATGCAAGACCGCATGTTGCAGGTCCTGTACGAGCCTTTTTGGATACAGAAAATGTTCGACTGCTGCACTGGCCAGCACATTCTCCAGATCTCTCACCAATTGAAAACGTCTGGTCAATGGTGGCCGAGCAACTGGATCGTCACAATACGCCAGTCACTACTCTTGATGAACTGTGGTATCACGTTGAAGCTGCATGGGCAGCTGTACCTGTACACGCCATCCAAGCTCTGTTTGACTCAAAACCCAGGCGTATCAAGGCCATTATTACGGCCAGAGGTGGTTGTTGTGGGTACTGATTTATCAGGATCTATGCACCCAAATTGTGTGAAAATGTAATCATATGTCAGTTGTAATATAATATATTTGTCCAATGAATACTCGTTTATCATCTGCATTTCTTCTTGGTGTAGCAATTTTAATGGCCAGTAGTGTATGTTACCGCACTATCAATGTGCAAAAGTCTCCGAGGTTTCGGCCACTGGTGCAAATGACCTTCCTCACAGTTGCCTTTGCTAGCTGGCGAATGAGAAAAATTTTGGTTCTTATATACTGGCGAAAGATGCTGTCACCGTAATCTTGTATGGTACTGTGGATGAGGAGGGGGGTTGTTCAACGTCCGTTATTGGTGTTTACATTATTTGTTTTCATTGGTCGATATACACGTTTTTGATTGGTGTTTCCTTAATTGCTTGCCACTGGTGGAATGAGGAACTAGCGGCTGTTGTGACGTAGCGCTGTTTGCTCGCTGCCTAATGCCAGCTGAGGCTTGGCAGTGTTCTGTGTACCTGTGCCCGCTGCGGCTTCCAACGCGCTTGTGTGTGTTGCTTCGCTTGAGCTGCCGTTTCGTACCGCTGTTACTGCTGGCAGGCAAGACGCGGAAAATCTCTACCCGTCCTCTATATTCATGTTGAAGGGTCGCTCGGCTATTTCTGTCACCTCTCTTATCTTCTCCCTGAAGGCAAGAGAATGTTCCGCCAGTACGCGGACTTCTCGAAATTTTGTCTGTTTTCCGCTCTCATCCTTGTGTCCTGTCGCCGCTGACTTCGTGTGTTGTCTTACAAGAGAGCCTTTGAGTGCGAGGTCGCAAAAGTCCAATGATGATGTAACGTATTACTATGTTTACGACGTTGCTCATCGAGCCATATACGTTATCTCGCATTTCTAGCTGCTTCTCTCACACAAATAATGATAAAAATTCAGAAATTCAGGGTCGCCACCATTTAGAAAAAACGGATCTCGAAAATTATTAGTTTAATTACTTTAATAATTTAATTACAAGTACGCAAATTTCTTTAAGCAGCCAGATAAATAGCACTCCATGTCGTGCATGAAGCAACTTGATTAATTCAGTAATGGAAATCAGAGTAAGGGGGTAAGATCGACACCAAAAAGCCCGCATCTCGTGGTCGTGCGGTAGCGTTCTCGCTTCCCACGCCCGGGTTCCCGGGTTCGATTCCCGGCGGGGTAAGGGATTTTCTCTGCCTCGTGATGGCTGGGTGTTGTGTGCTGTCCTTAGGTTAGTTAGGTTTAAGTAGTTCTAAGTTCTAGGGGACTGATGACCGTAGCAGTTCAGTCCCATAGTGCTCAGAACCATTTGAACCATTTCGACACCAAAAACTTTATCTTTCACGTAAATTATTTATTGTAACTAAATATTTGGTTGCACATCCTAACTACACATAAATGGTGCCTGACTCGAAATATTTAAGTAAGAATTACGTGAGAATGAAACAGAGCAAAATTTAGCTACAGCAAGAAGAAACACGGAAGACGGGGGTGGGAGGCAATTCTACTATCATCTCCTTTGCCTTAATACCATAAAAATATCTAAGTGAGATTTGCATTGCGATTCTACGCATGCTCTATTCTGGACAGAGGTTTAACCAATACTAACTGCGTCTGCTGCTTGCAAACGGCCGAACAAGAGTACGTGGTGCATTCCGAATCAAACTGTTGTGCTGCTTTGTAGAAAGCGCACGAAAGAACAGATATTCTTGCAGAAACTGTAGCTCATTAAACAAGCAAACTGTTAAAATAAAGTCTATTGCGGTGCCGTGGTGAACCAGAAGGATCATTGATTACCAAACACGTGGCACAAAATCGACACACAAAGACAAAAGCAATTTCCACAAGATATAAGATTAAAAATCATTAAAAAAAATAACTCGCTTCACACGCTTCAGATAAGCTAAAGCTCTTAAGTATTTCACCAGTTAAACATAACGAAGTCATAACTCAACCTGATTCCTATCATCTGAAACCCCCCTTAAGAGCTACGATCCGTACTCACCAAGCGTTCAACGAAGAGTGCCCCTTTCTCTTTAGATATTTCCTAGCTCCCCGTGCAGCGTAAGCTACCAGAGGGGTAGCCCCCGTCACACACAAAAACAGCCTTCGACTAAGATGGGTGAACCTCTCTGTTCAGGTATTGGAAACCTAAGTTGGTCATCCTGTGCTCTCCTTTGAACGAGAAGCAACATCGTCTGCTCCCAGCAGACGATGACCAATTCAGCTATTACCATAAAACAAAACCGAAACCCACATTAAAACACACAATGATCAATAGGCCTTATTTGAGTGCTCAGTCTTCTGGAAGAGTTCATGAATTGAGCTAAAATCTGGTAGTAAAATGAATATGTTGTACCGAATTCGACAAGCGTCATATGAATCGACTTTACAGAGACGTTTCAACGCTTACGGCATTCGACCCCACAGGTATTTTCCTCCTTGCAACCACAGTAATGGCTGGTAATGGCAACAGGGGTGGAATTGGAGGTATCCAATGGTGAGCACAGCATGAGACCATGGAGCGTAACTGAACTGCTTAGTCTACAAGTAACTCACAAAAAGTGCTACAGATGTTGATACAAAGCACACCAATGGCAACGGCAAAGAAAGCAACGCATTATAACTGCAACAAGAGTTGCCGAAGCTGACATTTCGCCAGAAAGGAAACCAACGAATGTCGCAGAGTGGGAAAGAATTGAACGATGAAATATTGGAGTTTCTGTATGGTGTCGTATACCCTCGACTGTGCGGAAAATGTATATGAGGAGTGCAGTGATGAAGATAAGTTCTTAGCAAGTGAAAGTATTACTGAAACATGTGTCGAGCCATGTAGTTCATCACCCTTGTCGGTCAGGGATCCACAAATCCCGTCTATAGTGAAATCTAGTGAAGGACAATGGTTGTCCAAGGGGGAGGAACTAAACATAATTACGCAAATGGAAGATCATCCGTGGCATAATAATACAACAATTATGAACAGATTTCGAATAAGTCCGCAGCAGTATGACCGTGTAGTGCATAAGAAAAATTACGGATATTCAAGGGAGGACAAGGCACACTTGTTGCAAAAACTGGTGTATGTCGTTTCAAGGGCGCTCGATACAGTGTACATGATGTTTATGATAGTGAAATACTACTTTAAGCTCATCAACTTGAACGCTACATAGATTACAGTGATTTCAACGGAAGTAGGGGATGGTCGCATAACTTCAGACATTACTACAGAACTGGAAGACGTAAGATAACGAAATTTTAAATAAAGCGTTAACTTGTCGATGCACAGCAAACTGCGGAACCTGCTAGAAAATTTGTAGAGGAGTTAAACAAACTTATCCCATTGTTCAGTAAGGAATTTGTTTTCAACCCCGACCAAACGGTATTTCAAGAGGAAATGCAAGTAAAAGGAACTCTGGGAATTAGAGATTGCAAAAGAGTTGTAACAAGATCAACTACCATCAGTGCCATAACGCATTCGCATACAATTCAAGTGGTTCAAATGGCTCTGAGCACTATGGGACTTAACATCTGAGGTCATCAGTTCCCTAGACTTGGAACTGCTTAAACCTAACTTATCTAAGAACATCACACACATCCATGCGCAAGGCAGGATTCGAACCTGCGACCGTAACAGCAGCGCGGTTCCGGAGTGAAGCGCCTAGAACCGCTCGGCCACAACGGCCAGCTCGCATACAATTATGATGAGGTTGAGCTAGATGGTAAATTGGCTGGAAAATTATTTATTGTCCGGCGAGAAGTTGAAGGTGCTCTGCCCTCTACGATTCTTTCTCACGTGCGTGATCTTGCAAAAGCAAGAGGAAATATTTACTTTACAGCAAGAAAGGGTGGGAAAATGGGTGTCACAGAACTACAAGTATGGTATGAGAACAGCTTTTGCCCAATAGCTGGTCAAAACAAGTCGTTTTTGCTTTATTCCTGGTCTGCGTATAAAAATCATACTTCTTCAGGGCAAACTTTCCCTTCTGTAAAATGTGTGACATTGCAAATCACACCTTCTGGAACCACTGGTGAAATTCAGTTTCTGGATGTTTGCGTCATCCGTGTCTATAAAACATACTGTCGCATTATCCGCAGATATACATTAAAGGATAGCTAGTTTCACGATAAGTTCCAAGACAGACTGTTTCACATTGCATTCCATACCATCACATTCCATCAGTTGTCATCACCCCGTTATACCAATACGATTCTTCATGGTTTGTAGGTCCCAACGAGTTCGACTTCTATCTTCATGGTGCAAACCTTTGTGATCACTGTACCGTTTTTCATTCGTTGTCCATAGTGCAAGTCAATGGTTTGTTTTAAACATTTCTTGAACGTCGACGATGTCCATTTTGTGAAGTGTAATACACACGTCCCATAGAGAGTTGATCTCTGCACTGCCGGACATTCATTTTCTGTCACCCTCCGGATGCACACGGTGAGCCATCAGCGACTACTATTTTTCTTGTCGTAATTGTTAACACAACACTTTCAAATGAGCCTTACTGAAGACTTAACTTGCGACTTCCCACTCAAGGGATCCGCTGTTAGCCAGGTGTATCTCTCCAGATCAGATATCCTTGTGCTGATCGGTCGCCCAGTTTCGCCTACATACAGACCCAAAAGAATTTTCGCTAACTGTGACAACGAGCTGCGGAAGCCTACGCTTACATTCAAGATGGTACTTCCTACCAAAATGAGTGGTCAATAAAGCACAATGAACAATGAGCAGCTTATGGTGGGAGCATGAATTTTTCACCTCTATCGAGAGTGTGTAGCTAAAATTCGTCTAACAACAGAGCGCTCAGAATCGTCAGAGGAAAAATTTTTTCTTGCCACACTCCACCAGCGCTGAAATAGAAAACAAACTTTGCACGTATTATTCATTAAAACGTACCCTTAGCAGATAGTACGTGGGGTTGGACAGAGGCGTAGTTACCGCGAAGGCAGTATGTGGACGAGGCAGTGCGACGCGAGACGGCGCCTGTGATTGGCGGCGGGCCGGCAGACACGTGGAAACGGCAGAAGCGTTCCGGAGCGGCTGGGCGCCTCTTGCTGTCCGCTTTTTGCCGGCTTTCATCTCGCCGCGCGGCGGCTTTCCATTCTCTGCGAAGCCGTACCGGCGATCCAACTTCGCTGCCAGTGCTTACCCAGGCCGCAGACACAGAATGGCGCCGTAATTAATTTTGTTAACACAATAGCCTCCGGCTTCGTGTCTGCCTCTCCGCAGACGAGAGCGGCGCGTGTTATTGGTCCAAATTGAATTTCACAGGGCGCGTGTTATTAAAATGACCTCTCGCTCTTTAATGGCGTACGCGGCGTATTTTTCAGCCGCACATGCGTGCAATGGCGGCAAGGATTCCACGAATCTTTCAGTAATCAGACTGTAGTCAAATCTGTATTATCAAGACAAACTTATCACAAATGAAAAATGGAAGCTCACGAGAGATGTGGTCAGATTAAAAAGGGCGGCAGGCACGGACGCTAAGGTTAAGTTTGAGTATCGAAGGAATGAAGGTAATAAAAGGTAATAAAAGAAGGACTACAGATCTGGAAGAAGGATATAAAATGACAGGATTCCCTCTTTGAAAGTGACGAAGAATAACAGGACGTGATCAGAGTAACGAACAGTCTAACGGACACATACTATTGGTTGAGAGTGAACTAGAGGAGGACGGAACTACTGAGCAGCAGTAGGAATGAGTTTGGAGACGGGCTTAACATGGAACTTGAGGGCCACATGGTAGACGAAGAGAAACATCTCTTCTACTTTGGAACCAAAGTAACACATGACGGAAGAAGCAACTAACGCATAATAATCTGTCACAAGCAAATCGAGCATTCCCCTACAAAAGTAGTCTACTAGTGCCAAAAAAATTGGCCTTATTTTGAAAATAAATTTCTGACGATGTACGTCTGAAGCCCAACATTATAATGAAGTGGATGATGGCCTGCGGGGAAATCGTAAAAGAAGACACTTGATGTTACAGAACAATGCTGAAAATGAAGAGGAACGATAATATAAGAAATTAATAGGATATCAGTACAATGACTGAGGAAAGGAGTAAGGTTAATAACAAGAAGAGGTAAGATGATAGAACACGAGTTAAGACATCGAAAAATGGTTTTCATAGCGCTATAGGGTTCTATAAAACGTAAAAAAATGAAATGATCGTACGGCATTGTTGGCCGGGAGACCCCATGCGGGGTGTTCGGCCGCCGAAATTGCAAGTCCTTTATAGCTGACGCCACTTCGGCGACTTACTACTCAATGAGGATGAAATGATGATGAAAGACACACAACACCCTGTCATCTCGAGGCACAGACCCCGCCGGGAATCGAACTCGGGACCCCGTGCGCGGGAAGCGAGAATGCTACCGCAAGACCACGAGCTGCGGACAAAACGTAAAAGTATTAGGGGGAATGCCGAGACTACAATATACACACTGTCTGAAGAAAAGAGTAACAGAACACCTGTGTAACGTCATACGCATACAGGTCATTAGTGGGTAAGTAAATGATTAGAGTGGAAATTCTGCGTGACGGGGAGAAACTCCATCAGCGCGTTTTAGTGTCATTCGTGTTTAGTGTTCTTACGAGACCTGGTAGGATATACAGGTTGGTCAGAAACAGACTAAAAAGCTTGTAAGGGTGTTGCAGAGTAGACTGTGCTGAGAAATAATTATTTTAAAAAAAATTGATATTGCGCCGTTTCGAGTTAATCAGTATTGAGGTTTAGTGTTCTTACGAGACCTGGTAGGATATACAGGTTGGTCAGAAACAGACTAAAAAGCTTGTAAGGGTGTTGCAGAGTAGACTGTGCTGAGAAATAATTATTTTAAAAAAAATTGATATTGCGCCGTTTCGAGTTAATCAGTATTGAGGTTAGCGAATCAGGCCATTGCGCGCTCAAATCCAAGCGGCCCGTCAGATACAATTAGTGTCTGCTGTTTTCATAGCGTAGATGATAGCGCACCAGACTCCTCAGCCTTTGGCTCGGATTCGATCCTTACTACGGCCCCAAGTCCAGCTTTTGTATCGCTGTCTTATTGGGTTTTAGGAAACCAAACGAAGAACACGTCTGGCGACACCGTCTCTGGTGGACCACTTGAATTTGGTTCGCAACGGCCTGATCGCTTAACTTCAATTACGTCGGAAACCCCGCACAACCTACCCTGCAACACTCTCACAAGGTTTCCATATTGTTTCTGACCACACTGTATAGGAGGTACGAATAGCGTCACACGTTGTGCTATAAGCGTGCAGAACACAAAAACGCCATGTGCTCGTGAGACATGCCGATATCAGCTACTGACAGGTTTTCAAATTGCCTCCTTGTGAGTCTTCATTTACCCGGCTGGTAGAGTCGTGCAATATTTAGATTTTTGGGTCATTCTTATTTGACACTGGCCCTAAGTTGGAAGGCAGGGGAACAAGAAATTCTGGAAATTTGTGGTAAGTTCTACGGGGCGAAACTGCTGAGGTCATCGGTCACTAAGCTTACTCACTACTTAATCTAACTGAAACTAACTAACGCTATGGACAACACACACACACCCATGCCCGAGTGAGGACTCCAACTTCCGTTGGCGGGTTGGGGGGGGGGGGGGTGGGGGGGAGTCGCGCGAACCGTGACAAGGCGCCTTAAACCGCGCGGCTACCCCGCGCGACAGGGGAACAAGAGGGCGGGTCTGACCACCACGAGAGAGGATCATCCCATTGTGCACTTTAACATCCGGGAAACATCCTGCGTCATCCCGCGCCATTGGTTGGAGAACCAGCAGCCAGACTAGCGAATTACCGTCCTATGCTTATGTTGACGTTAGCAAAACAACATAAATGGTTGCGTTAGGAGTTCTGCCCTGACTGGATAGCGTGGACTGTTGATGAATGGCATCGCATTGGGTTCAACGATGAATTGTGGTTCTGCAGTACCGTCATCGACAGTGGTCATTGAGGGTACTCTGACGTCACAACGGTAATTCACGGAAGTCTACTTCCTCAAGCGTTATGTCTCACACGACAATATCGTGCTGCCATTTTTCAACAGTAAAATGCTTGTCCGCACGTGACATATGTCCCTATGAACTATCTCCGTGATGTTCATAAGGTGCTCCCGCCGCCAGTAATATCCTTAAATCTCTCCCCCATAGCACCTGTTTTGGACCATCTCGGGCGTCCGTTCCGTCGCTGTGCCAGCATCCAGGATATCAAGGATCAGTTAATAGTTTTGAGCAAACTTGCCTCAGAAGAAGGTGCAACGGACTTATGACAGTCTTACCAACAGAACAGTCAGGCCAGAGGTGATGTAACGTCATACTGATAAGTGAGCTCGTACTGCCAGGTAAATTTGTAGTGATTCTGTGATTACTGAAATAACATGTCAACCCCTCTCAACCCACGAAACTCTCGTTCTCTCCACCATTTCTAGATGTTTCACTTTTTTGTCAGCCATTGCATAGTAAATAATTAAGAATGATGGATTAGGTGCTACTCTGCCACATAACAATATAGAATTTGCAATGTTACCTCAGTCACATTAAATTATTGATGAAATTTTTCTTGCCACGTGAAATAAGCGCAAGTTTCAATGCTATTGACGATTACTTGTAGCCTACCTCCTCGTCCACTTAAAAAACAAGCATTCTGAGCCAGTTTTCCATAATGGTTTCTTCTTTAGGGCAGCAATATAACCTCGCAGAAATATCATGTAACTTACTTACGACTTCACGCTTTAACCAATTGGAGCAAACTGAAAGAGCGCACTAAAGTCGCACATCTTTCAGAAAAGGACTGACACAAAAAGACGGAAAGTTTTTTCCACGCATTTGGTAATATACCAAGTTTAAGGCGTCCCTGGGAGGCTAATAATTAGCAGTGAGTTCAAATGGCTCTGAGCACTATGGGACTGAACATCTGTGGTCATCAGTCCCCTAGAACTTAGAACTACTTAAACCTAAAGACATCACACACATCCATGCCCGAGGCAGGATTCAAACCTGCGACCGTAGCTGTCAGCTGTCACGCGATTCCAGACTGAAGCGCCTAGAACCGCACGGCCACACCGGCAGGCAATTAGCAGTGAGCCGAGCTTGTTTTAATAATTATCAGGAACAGGTCGGTTCCTTTGAGACCTGCATGTCGTTTGCGGATAGCAGGGGAGGTACAGAGGCCAGCAAAAACTACTTCCCCGTCTGCTCAGGCAGAGCCGCCTAGCCGCAAGGGGGAGGGGGGGGGGTAAACAGCTGTAACTAGCAGGCTCGTCACGCAACACAGCATATAACCGGATCCGATCCGTATGCAGAGGTGCATTATATCTCTGCAAAGCAAGCTATTGTGTGTTTGCAAATAAATTATGAGAAACTTGTAATGGTATTCTACATTGACATGGGATACCTCCTAATATTGTAATGGACCTCCTTTTTGCACGGTGTAGTGCAGCAGCTTGACGTACGTGGACTCAAAAAGTTGTTGGAAGTCCCGTGCAGAAACACTGACCATGCTGCCTCTATAGCCGTTCATAATTGCGAAAGTGTTGCCGCTGCAGGATCCTCTGCACGAACAGGTCCCTCTGTTATGTCCCATAAATGTTCAATGGAAATCATTTCGGGCGATATGAGTGCCAAATCATGCACTCGAACTGTCCACAATGTTCTTCGAAGCAATCACGAACAACTGTGGGTCGGTGACTTGGCGCATTGTCATCCATAAAACTTGCATCCTTGTTTGGGAACACGAAATCCATGGCAGGCTGCAAATGGTCTCCAAGTTGCCGAACGTAAACATTTTCTGTCAATGATCGGTTCAGTTGAAACAGAGGACCCAGGCCATTCCACGTAAACACAGCCAACGCCGTTATGGAGCCACCAACAACTTGCGCAGTACCTTGTTGACAGTTACGGTCTATGGCTTCGTCGGATCTGCGCCACATTCGAACTCTACCATCAGCTCTTAGCAACTGAAATTAGGACTCATCTAACCAGACCACAGTCTTCCAGTCGTCTAGGGTCCAACCGACAGGGTCACGAGCTTAGGAGAGATGCTGCAGGTGATGCCCTGCTGTTAGCAAAGGCACTCGTGTCGATCGTCAGGTCCTAACAGACACGGTCATCGTATACCCAACATTGAAGTCTGCGGTTATTCCACTATTCCACGCAGTGTTGGTTTTCTGTGAGCACTGACAACTCTACGCAAATATCGCTCAGTCTTTAAGCGAAGACCGTCGACCACTGTTTTGTCCATGGTTAGGGGTAATGCATGAAATTTTGTATTCTTGGTTCACTCTTGACATTTCGGAATATTGAACTCCCTAACGATTTCCGAAATGTAATGCCCAATAATACCCCATGCATCTTCAACTACCATTCCGTGTTCAAAGTCCGTTAATTTCTGTCGCGCGGTCATAATCATTTCGAACACCTTTTCACGTGAATCGTCCGAATACAACTGACAGCTCCGCGAATGCACTGGCGTTTTATACGTTGCGTACGCGATACTAATGCCATCTGTATATGTGCATAGCGCTACCCCTAACTTTTGTCCCCTCAGTGTATTAAGGGGCTCCGGAACGCCCTATACTTGCAATGTTAAAATAACGCTTATAAATTATATCTTTCCTCACAAAGTATTTGAGGTAGGAAGTTGAACTTTTTACAGATTATTTATTGGAATATGGGCTACAACTTAACACAGGGATTTTACAAAATTTTAGTTCAGTTATTAAAGATGATTTTTTTTCAATTGTAATGAAAATTCACAACATTTTTTTGCAATTTTTTATTTATATATTCAAAAATATACAGTTTTTCGAAAAAGGCTGTGTTAAATTATGCAGAAGGTACTGTGTAACATTTATTGAAAGTTTGAAACAAATATGTTTGGAAGATCCTTAGAAAACATGTAATTAGTATGAGAAAATAAAAGTTTTCGGAATCGAGCGACAAAGATTGGATTAACTTTTTAGTGCATTCCAGGTCCATAGGATGGATTATCTTCATCCTCTGCAAACTCCTCCTCCAGCTTCCTCTTGTTCCTCCTCCTGTTTACTCTTGCTTGTATTTCTAGACTCTTTACAGCCCTGTCTGCAGCCCGAAGGCATTCCTTGTCTAAAGCAAGCATCGCTCGTTGTTGTGTTCGTAGATTTTGCTACCATTTTCTTCAGTTGCAGTTACTGCAACACTGTTCCAAAAGGTGGTTATGTATGAACACATATCACATTTCAGTTGTATTTCACTAGCAAGTCCTACGTGCTTTATTATGGAGAGTTCCAGACCAACTTCACTACAATGAATACATCTTAAACAGTTTGAAAAAATTCCTTTGAGAACCGACATATCAAATATTTCATTCACATCCGATTCGCCCATAAAACATTCATAGTTTTCACTCATTGAACCAAGCTTCTTCTGTGAAGTATTTTCTTTCCCACTTTGACTGCTATGGGCAGGTGTACTTGAGAGGTTAGGTTCACTCACTTGGTTATCGTCTTTATTGTTTACAGAAATAATACATACCTTTGGCTTTCCAACATTTCTCCTTTTCTTAAAAACCTTCAGAGGATTTCTAATAACTTTACTTTTACTCATTATTATACTTCAACAAAACAGAGACTCAAGAAACAGAATTAATTACGAATATTTTCGAGATAACGACAGAGTAAATAAACATGAAACAATCGACAATCACACCAGCGATATATATTGAACCATCACACGTTAGCCACAACACATACTTTTTCTCACATCACTAAAATGTACCTGATGAACACGGACGTTAATAATAACACCATTTGACAGCAGTTTAACAGCGCCACAGTGGGTCACGCCCATGTAGAACACATTTCAAAAAAAATTTAAAAATAGTTGTAGTCTTCGGAATTGAATAAATTATATATCTATTAAAAGGTAATAGTCTGCAGATTCAGAAAACGCAAAAAAAGTAAAAATTGAACTTTTCATGATTTTGAGCCTTTCCGGAGCCCCTTAACGGACTGGCCACTAGCGTAGCATATCAAATGTAAAGTTATTATTGTGCGATAAAAATAAGTTGCGATTTCTGAAAATTCCGTGTACAGCGAATAGGGTAGGACAGTGTTGGCCAACACAAGGAGAACGCGCCACGCTTCCATTACGTCCACCTTACTCATGACAGGTTCGATTTTCTTCGACATAACACTTAGGGCACGAAATACATCCATTATCTGTCATCGTCGTCGTAGAGGAGCGGGGTAACTTTTTATCTACAAATCAATGGTTTCTATCTGTTGCTTGACGGAAAATGATTCAGCAGCGTAATGAATTGAAATTACGAAATCGCTTTCAACGGGCCTATACATGGTTCAAATGGCTCTGAACACTATGCGACTTATCTTCTGAGGTCATCAGCCACCTAGAACTTAGAACTAATTAAACCTAACTAACCTAAGGACATCACACACATCCAAGCCCGAGGCAGGATTTGAACCTGCGACCGTAGCGGTCGCTCGGCTCCAGACTGTAGCGCCTAGAACCGCACGGCCACTCCGGCCGGCTGGGGCCTACACTTAAGTGTGGTAGATACTCATATAATTGCCTAGTTGGATTTCTTCGAAGCAGCGTGTGCCTATGCGACTTCTATCTATTAGTACAATATCAATTTACAAAGCTTTATCAGCAGTACTGTACCTCTTAAGTTAGAGACGAGGGAATAACTTTCTTTCCACGTGTTAAGAGAAGTTTATTTGGATAACATATTTCAACTAATTTACATAACTCTTTTCAGTGTCGCCTTGGAATATACTCGTCTCGTAGCTTTTGTGATTCTTAAATATAGTCTGTGATGGTTCTTTTACCAAACGGGGAAAGCACAGAAACATGAGTTGTTGATTTTCTGCCTGACACCTTTAGATTTTAGATGCGGCGAGTTTCGGAGCCTGTTGGTACCAACAGCGATGCCCCGCGATCAAAACAATGCATAAGTTGCAGCTAGCATTGTAACTGGAATCGTCGTTTAACTGCTGTCACTGACGCGTAAAGGAAAAGTAGAGGCCCTTCTCTTGTTAACGGGCGACTATCTCGGTGAGCTTTAGCTGTGGGGCTACTTGATAATACTCAACTAAAATCTAGAGAATACGTCTTACATCTAAGTCTGTCACAATTCGCCAAAAGTACATTCTACTTTACCAGAGACCATGACCCGTGGCTTAGCGACAAGGACTTCATATGAAGTCAGCCGAAATTTGAAGCGCTTGAAACAAGACTAGCTTAATTTACGATAGGTTTGTGGCTCGAATGGCAACGGAGTCAATGAATATACGTATCACGACCCCGAATGTAATTTTGCTAGTGGGATGATATTGGAGAGATGTTGGCGCTCTATTTCAAAAGGTAGTCCTACTTTGATCTTGAAAAACGTATAGCGAACAGTTTATAACGATACATTTTTGTTGGTGTAGAGCAACCAGCCACAAACTGGTTTCAGGTTACTTCATTAAAAAATAAAAAAGTAACCTGAAACCAATTTGTGGCTTCTTGCAGAACACCATCAACATTTTTAAATATAACAGCAACGTTCTCCAACCATGTCTGTACATGGCAAAATTGCGTTATGTTCATAATGAGCAGCAAAAAAAGAAGTTTTCAGAAATCTCAGTTGAATGAAGCAACGAAACCGACAAATGCATTGAATGTCTATAACCACGTGTAATGTATCAAATTGCTTTCCGGTGTAATCAAATACTCCACCCACGGCAGACTTTGATATGCAGGAGAGATAACATTAATATTCGTTTCATAAATTTAAACGACTGTTCCTTGATGCATTATAATTAATATTTATTTTGGTTCCAGAGGCGCTTGCCCTTTTGTATTAAAGGCACTTCGGTGGACTTTTTCCTCGAATAATGCAACTTTTATTTTACTTGTGATACAGATTCGGAACAATTCACACCATAATTTCTACACAGATGTTACTTACTGTTACTCGTCTGCCCTGCCAAAATCTGAGTTTCATCTCATCTCATCGTAGGTTACAGGATGCACTTCCATTTAACCTAAGAAAATTCCGCACATACATCGAGAACATTTGATTTTTTTGTTTCCACACTTCATTTTTCGTTCACTGTGTGGTGCGGATCACTTAACTGCTAATCTGGCAAGAACTTCAGCTTTAGAGTACGATAACTGTGGTAGTTTTTACCGTGCACAGTTTGTTCAGTAACTGCTAAGAAAGAGCAGAATGTTTCAAAGAGGGCTCTGCAGACAAGTG
This sequence comes from Schistocerca serialis cubense, assembly GCF_023864345.2. Classification (NCBI taxonomy): domain Eukaryota; kingdom Metazoa; phylum Arthropoda; class Insecta; order Orthoptera; family Acrididae; genus Schistocerca; species Schistocerca serialis. Next base: position 270,921,114 of record NC_064638.1, read on the forward strand.
GAGGCAAATTGGAGGGGGAGGGGGGGGATGACTAGAGCGAGCAGCAAACAAGAAATATTGAGCTGAAAGCTGTTGTGGTGGAATGAGGACTGTTAACTGGCTCTCGAAATTTGAAAGGAGATTATTTCTCTGAGACGCTGGTAAAAATCCATCCGTTGTCGGATTTCTCGTACACATTGTCATTTTGAGACGATGTCTGGGTTATTTAGTGGTTTAGAAGGATTCTGCTCTCCTGAAAACGAGTATTTCTAATATAGTGTTCAGATGGAGTGTTTGTGCTGAAGATAAATAAGAAGGGTTGCAATGTTCAATCATACGATATATCAAACAGAGAGAAAAAGAAAGAGAAAAATGAAAGAAAGAAAGAAAGAGAAAGGGGGAGGGGGCAGTTTTGATAGTTGCCTAACTGGGTGGCGATGTCTGTAGAGAGATCTGTGGATAAAAGCCTTCACCGATGTGGGTATCAGAGGGTTTACATGCGGATATCCGCAATAACAATTACTTTGTGGTTAAAAGTTAAAAGGACAGTGTTAGCATTATGATTTTCGTTTACTTTTGAAATACAAACTATCAATAATAGCAACAGTTATTGTTTAACTCATTATTATTAACCATTTGAGACGCAGAGCCACTATATTGGCTTGAATGTGCAGAATTCTGCAGAAGAGTAGATGCAATGTTGACATTTGCAAAGGCTAAAGATGGCGACATGGTGCTCCTATTTGTTTCCCGCACAACTATACTGTGCTTGCGCCTTACCAGCAGTTGTCTTATGAGTGAGGCATTCCTGTTTTGACTACAGTACCAGAGGTCACGTACGAAGTCGTAAAAATCTGCATGTAGGCTGCGACAGAAATAATGTTCAGTGCAGTTAACGTGATTTGACATTACGATCAGTTCACATTCATTTGATAAACTATTCGACTAACATTTAAAAGTATGCAAGCTGTCACCACAAATTATAACAGACTTCATTTGGCGTACCCTTGTTGAGCAAATATTCTGCGCAAAATTTGTTTCAGTTATTACACTGACCGCGTAATTACGCCGACCGCATTAGGAACACAAATATTTTTACAGACGCGGACTCAGAGAAAAAATGAGGGAGAGACTTAGGCATACGGTGACAACGCGAGTAATATTTTTTCTCATCTGCGTAGACTTCTTTCTGTAGTTCATGATTTTCCTCTTCCGCTCAGCGCTAAGAAAAATCGTTTTCCTGTGGGTGTAAAATTTATAAATGAGTAAAATCACTCAAAGCACTACTACACTCAACTAAAAGAGTTACGAGGACGTAATGGTTGTTTCGGCTCCGCGACCATTCATATAGCGCCGCCTGTATCGTTGCTGTTCCACTGCTCACCGGTTACAGAATTTCCTCTAGGGCATAATTAGATCTGGAGCGCAGTAAATAGTTCTTTACTGGCAGCGCCAGCAGATTCAGTCGCCATCCATTGTTCCCGATTCGCACATTTCCATGTCCGCGGCGATGCGGTGGCTGGTTTTATTTCTGCCGCGTGCGGTCGGGCCTGGAACATGTTCACGCCGTGTTATTAACGATCGATAGCAACCGGACCCTACTCGGCATAGACAGCAAACGGAACTGCTCTCTCCTCCCCCCGCCCCCTCCCCCTCCCCCTCTCACCGACTACAGCAACGAACTCCATTAGCGTGCGTTCGGTTAATAATGCACACGTTATAATACACTGTGTTTGAACAAGGAGCTGCTCACTTCTGGTCAAAAACTTAGTCGTATTACTGACGATATATGGACTGCTCGTTAACATCAGATTTCTGAGGAGCTAATGACAGTATTTGTCTATAAAATACATAGCAATGTTGATTTACAATTAGCAAACATTCTACAGAATCACTATAAGTTTTGTATTTGAAAACCGCATATCCATGGGGATACTGCAGGTTTAAGTGCAACACCCGCCAGGTTGGCCGACAGCGCTAATGTGCTGCTTCCTGGACTCAGGTAGGCGCGCCGGCCCCGGATCGAAACCGCCCGGCGGATTAACGACGGAGGCCAGTGTGCTGGCCAGCCTGAATGTGGCTTTTAGGCGGTTTTCCACATCCCACAATGTGAATACCGGGCTGGTCCCCACGTCCCGCCTTACACGGCTCACAGACATCTGATCACATTCACACTATTCCATGGATTACACTAGACGTTGACAGCTGGGGTACACTAATTCTTCCAAGGGGTATAGGGTGGCGGCAGGAAGGACATCCGGCCACCTGTTAAATTAACCTTGCCAAATCTGATCAACCATACCGACCCTGCGTCACTGCAGGCAAAAGGCACAAGCAAAAGAAGAAGAAGACTGCAAGTTTACATGCAGAGTGCGATAGTACTGCGATAGATTAGTGATTTCATCCCTTGGAATGTGCTGCGAGACAACAAAACCATACATTGCAAAAAGATAATAATAATAAAAAATATCACTTTCTCAAAGTCCCTAATTGCTTCCATTGCTACACATGAGTTTGAAATTTAACTCAGAGATGCCTAAACCCTTCCTCTGTAACAGTACAAAAGTGTAGCCCCCTTGCGACATCACCCTCGTGCTTGGTGCTGCTTCAACCAGCAAGTTGTTGACACACGCATTCATCGCAATTCTGCCCAATGCCATCTTGGAAGTATCGCACGATTGGAAGGTCTCTTCACGCCCTGTTATCCACATTTCACCTCTTCGACACCTCTTAGCTGAAGTTTCCTGCCCTCAGGCGTTGAAGCAGCCGCGAGGCACCATTCAGCTGAGTGGGTGTCGAAGTTCCTCACAGGTGCATTGCTAACGCGCTCAAGAAATCTGCGTGGATGGCAACGAGAGTGTTGCTGAACTGAGCAGCACATGTCATTGTTGCACACCTTTGTTAACACGTGACAGCTGGGCTGAAGACATACAAATACTGTTTGCTGCTTCGGATCGCGTTCAAATTTCGTCAGATTGTTTTGAACGGTACCTTGTGGTTCCACCCACATACCAGAGCAAAAACTGCGGTTGCACTACACTCCATAGGGGGTCACATCACGTTTAGTGGGGTTGCAGCCCGACGATGTTCTTGGAATAGGGTTGATACGTCTGGGGAGGGGTCACCAATGCAAACGTTGTGAAGAACAGCATCCTGGCCGGCCGTTGTGGCTGAGCGATTCTAGGCGCTTCAGTCTGGAACCGCGCTGCTGTTACGGTTGCAGGTTCAGATCCTGCCTCGGGCATGGATGTGTGTGATGTCCTTAGGTTAGTTAGGTTTAAGTAGTTCTAAGTCTAGGGGGCTGATGACCTCAGATGTTAAGTCCCATAGTGCTTAGAGTCATTTGAACAACAGCCTGTTGGTCATCGCCCTGCGAACTGTCGTTTTTGATGGCGAAATTTGGAAATTTGTGCAAATCAGAAGGAGCGGTGTTTCATTGGCGCCTTTTACGCCAACTGCTGAGGGCTTCTCGTGTCGATTTTGAGAGGTAGTGTGTGTGAAATGTTTTTCTCGGGCAGTTATAAGAAACCCGGGCGATTTTGACACCGGCTGTCGCAGTTCTGACATTCATCGCAGAGGCATCAAAGAAAGGGGTTAAACCTGGGTAACAGGCGTGTGACAGCTTTCTCATCGTGTAACATTTCCAAGATCGCACTTGGTAGAATTGCAGTGAAATTTGTGGCAATATGACAGCATTAACCCACTTCACACGTCACATGAAGTTATGAGCTCAGGCCCATTTTTCGCAAGAGTTAACAGCTTACTGTGTGGAGCTTTGTCGAGCCCGAGGGTGACGTCACAGTGAGCCACGCTTTTGCACCATAACAGTGGTGGGTTGTAGGCATCTTTCAGCCAAATTTCAAAGTTGTGCGTTGGAATGGAAGACAGTTAGGGTGGTTCGAGAAAGTGATCTTTTAATTCTGTTACGCAGAGTAGAAAGGGACAATAGAGTAAGGTGGAGCAACTCTCAGATTACTGGCAAAATTGTGATAGCAAATTGAAAGCCTTAAAAGCGAAAAGGCACTACGAATAACATGATGAACGTCACTGAAAATAAGTTACAGAAGAAAAGAAAACGTTTTTTAGTACATACAGCTCTAAGCTCATTAGCATCTCAGCAGAGCATTTATTGGCATCGTGGAGGCAGGTGGCAGAAATTAGGTTTCTGTAGCCGCGACACGACTTGGAACAAGAGTCGTAAGAAAGTCGTGGAAGAGCTTTCGCAACCGCGGTGAGAGGGCGGGGAGAAGACTTTGTTAAATTGCCAGGCAGGCAGCGGCGGAATGGGACGTAAAGCCGGTGAGACAGAAGCGCAGAATGTGCCGCGGGACATTAAGTACGGTCGGCCGTTTATCCGTCGGGCAGGGCAGCGCGTGCGGAACTAATGCCCTGCCAGAGCCGCCTAGGTATTCCCTCCCCGTGCAGCGCAGGCTCGCACAGGCATCGGTATCAGCAGTGCGCTGGCTAAAGCAGTAAGTCACCTTGCCCTCACCACGGTGTGCGTGCAAACGCGGGAACGACTCTGTAAGCTAGGGTATTCGAGTCTCTCCGCCATTATTAGTTTTCTTTTAGTCCCTTTAGTACCACCTTCAATGGTATCTTTAAGTCTGTGGTTCCCAACCTGGTTGTAATTACCCCCCGAGGGGTAAAAATTTGGAAGTTTGTGGGAAGATGTTATGGGACCAAACGGCTGAAGTCATCGGTCCCTAGGCTTACGGATGACTTAGTATAACTTAAACTAACTTACGCTACAGACAACACACACACCCACGCCCAAGGGAGGATTCGATCCTCCGACGGGGGGAGCCGCACGGACCATGACAAGACGCCAAAGTCCGCGCGGCTACCCCGCACGGCCCCTAGGGGTAAAATGAAATTTTGCTGCGGTGTAAAAACTAAACGATTCAATTCTCTTTCAGTTACGAAACTAATATTACTTTCAAAATATCATTACTATTATCACAATTTTGTAATACTCTAATATTGATTATATGAGTTGCAATACTTACTTTTTCTCAATTAGTAACATTAATGTGGTGGAGGATACAGGTTCCTCACATAATCCACCTACTACAAAGATATGCTGCGATTTGTCCCGTACATCGCTAATGATAAAAGTGAGACATATGCATAGCAAATGCTGAATATCAGAAGAAAATGTCTTCTTCAAGTTATACATAGTACTTGCAGTAGCCCATAAGTTGTTTTATGACTCGCTTCGAAATAGATGAAAGAATTAACTGACAGCAGGACACAGCTGTATCTACATAAGGGCTACTATAGTGCTGTACACAGTATTATTGTAATTTTTGAAGTCGCTAGACACAAGGCATTAATTGCCTAAAGTCTTCCAGTTTCTGCCAGTTCAGAAGGAAGGAGTGCAGCAATCAAGTGATTTACGAACAGTAAGTACATTGCACGCATGTGAACTTGTTTGATTTTAAGTGAGGTTGCAGTGCGCAGGTCAAAAAAATGTCGTAATGGAGAGGAGTAATGCAGGGGAAGTATGTTTAGTAAAAAGTATCTATCCTCACTGTCGATAGTTAGCTTTCTTATCTGAGAAGGAGTTCTGGGTAGCACTTCCGATGCACCACGAATTATTTCGTCATTCATTCTAACATCCGCCACCACCCCCACCCCCCTCTTCCACGACCACTCTACCACCAGCATACACACCAACTAGATATCTAGATATCACTCATCTTTTATCATTTTAGAAATAAAAGTGTATTTTATAATACGTTTTCCTTATTTTTACTAACGTTGTAGTAATTGTGCGTTAACTGCCAGAAATACCTCATACGTTGAGTTTAAACGAGATCGAAACTCCCTGAACACAGAGGAACTCTATTCGCGATTAGAACCAAAGTATCAGACGCTACTAGTAGCAAAGCATTTGTCCAGAACAACAATTAAAACCCAGAAGACGTACTTGTTCAGATACAACATTGGAAATGTTCGGATACTTGCTCATGACAAATGGATGATAGTCAAAATCTTGCAATTTTTTATGCACTATGCCAAAATTTAATTTATTTTCATACTTCCTATGGTTAATAAATATGACGGAATCTAAAGTTACTGACTACTTCCTGTTTAGCACAAGAATTCGTCTCGTAAGCAAGTCCAAGAACCGAAATTTCCTTGTATACGAATGCTTAAGACTGACTTACATATTCTAAATATCCCTGCGAGAATAAATCTTAGAGACTTGCTGCGAGCGATCTGTTTACATCTCTGTTTAAACAGTACCTTGATAAATGTAATTCAGTAATTATAGGGTGTTTATAAATTAGTTATACAAAAGTTACCTTTAATTTTGATAAAGGTAAATAAATTATAGAAACATTTGATACAGCAGCGAAAGCAGTATAACTTAAAGTTTTGTTTATAAATGTTCAGTGTGGCTACCTCCCGTAACACGACAAATGTCCCATCTGTAATCAATTTCATGCCAAATCATCTGAAGCAAATCTTGGTATGTTATGATAGTATGATGAAGCGTCATCTTGCTGGAAAATAAATTCTGTGCCAGTGTCCTGTTGTATTTGAGGCATTAGGTAATGTTCAAGCATGTCCGTGTACGACGTGCCAGTTCAGTTGCTTCGTCGGAGACTGCTGGCAGACCCTGACCTAGCGTCCCATGTGATACACACCCATTTTCGTTGTAACTATTGTACAAATTAATAACAGAGGTGCTGACTTACGATCTTTAATCCTGAATCGTATCTGAGCTGCAGTAGTGGAATTGGATTCATGAAACCATAAACAACACTGCACATGGTCTCTACCGTTATACGAGTCCATGATGACTGTTGGAATAACTCATCCGTGCGTGCCACCTGTCGGGAACCTCGGGTGTTCGGAGGGAAAAAACTTGATGATACATTGCATTCAGTGATTTATCAAACATTTCTCTAAGTTATTTACCCTTTTCACAATTAAAGGTCACTTTCATGTAACTAATTTATAAACACCCCCAAGAACCATTTGACATCTCTGTTAGCATTATATTGGCCTTCTCATGCCTCAGAGAATTAATATTCCTTTAATAACAACTTCTCAGGTTTTCATTTCTCGAAGTGAAACAATTAACAAGTAGACTAATACTGCGCTGGCCATAATACAAGCTCACTGATCCTGTAGCTGCATACATCAGACTGTTTCCAAATGTAGCAATAATAAGCAGAACGTACATAACAAAGTAGAGGAAGATTTTTCCAGTCGTATTCAGGAAATAAAAGTGTTCTTTTGACTCCTGGGAAGAGCTAAGGACAGTACACATATCAGTAGAGATGCTGTAAGTTGGCATACAGTGGTTTCAGTTTCATGTCTCTTCGTGGGAAGTTTGTTCTCTCTGTCCAACGAAGACTCTCAACACAAGCGAAGTGCTGCTAGTTGCGTATGCATGAAGGAGCTCTTTAAGCACTTCAAATTTTTTTAAACTATACTTTCATTAGCAACTTGTTGTCTCTACTCGGTTAGCATAACTTAAATGTTTATGAACGCAGCAAGCGCAGATAACAAGTTCTGAAGTTTTGAATATTCATGCTTATCCGCAACGGTAGACTCAGCGAATAATGTCACAAGGATTTCGTTCAGAATGATGAGGATCTTTATCATATAGACAGGTTATTATTTTGAGACGAATCGCCTGTTAGTTTGCAAGTATTCCAGCTTTCGTATAATACATGCCTTCAACAAGCAAAGTTTATAGAACAAAAATTAAAGCTTTCTCGCGTTGCTGCCTTAAATGCATATTAGTATTCAGAGTATAAAATAGTAATTTCCGTCGAAATATTGCAATTGTAGCGGTTCCCTGCCACAAGCGGCAGCCAGCAGCAATACGAGCCGAACATTTGCAACAACGTTTACCATACAAGCAATTAAGTGCGACGATTAATTGCATATAACAAGGGAATAACATGATTTGATCCTCGGATAATGGAATGTGAATTAAACCGTACACAATTACAGGTATAATTCGAAACAGCTTGTCTGTTGCAGCCAGCCCCTGAATATGAAACTGTACCAACATTTGGGAGATGATTCATTATCAACTTTCGCGCTGGGAATTGTCCATTACTGTAACATGTCTGGCTCGATCGCAAGACCGAGGTGCAGTATATGTTACTATTCACTGTGTTTTTCAAATAAATCACTGCAGACATACAACAGTTCTCTAGAATTGAGGTAATGCTACACCTAAGACAACGCTGCACATATTCTGATCGATTTTCCGCGTAGTGCTTAACTGTGTCATCAACTCGTCCCAAATTTTCGCGACCGATCGAGGTGGCGCAGTGGACTCGCATTCGGGAGGACGACGGTTCAAACCCGCGTCCCGCCGTCCTGATTTAGGTTTTCCGTGGTTTTGCGAAATCGCTTCAAGCAAATGCCGGGATGATTCCTTTGAAAGGGCACGGCAGATTTCCTTCTGCTCCGTCTCTAACGACCTCGTTGTCGACGGGACGTTAAACACTAATCTTTTCCTCTCTCCACCCCCAAATTTTCGCCAAAAGTTTCTTATAAAATGCGAAGTTCCCTGATACGGAAGAGAATGTGCATATCGAGTTTGAAGAACGTGAAACTCGTCGACTTTCATTAGATGGAAAGGAAACGAAATAAAGAGGAAGTCTCCTTAGTTAGTTGATACAGTCTTCATACTGCTAAACTGTACTAACATTTCGTAAATATGAACAGTACGAATTTTTTTTAAACTTCATTCTATGTTTTGTATTTGCGAATCCACTTCCTCTCCTCAAGATCTGTTCAAAAACTTGTCACAGTGTGCTATTTGCGTAAACATGACGTTATTAAATAGTAATACAAAATTGACTTTGACTGTCCTGTACTAGCACACGGTTCAGGTATCCGATAGATGGTTTCTGTGAGTATAATCCACAGGGTAGTTGTAACTAAATTTTCGCTACTTGATAGGGCGCCCGTGACAAATGAGTTATCATAGAACCATGAAATTTTTTGCAAACATTTGTAAGGACATGTCGAAGAGAAGTAACGAATAAACCACTGACAGAAACACATTCTAATTTCCAAATGAGAAAGTAACATTTGTTAATTGCGTACCATGTTTACGTTCCAGGTTACAAACGTTGCTCAATGTGACGACCACCTCCACTCACGATAGCCTGGAACCGCACTAGAGATTGCGATACTGCTGCCCGAACGACGATGAACAACTGAATGTTCAGCTATCGTGAGACAGCTCGTGCACGGCCTGAAGATCGCGCATTGCGCCCAGATTTCTCAGCCATGGGAACAGTAATTTCTCTAACAAATTTTTGGCGCAATAGGCCGACGACCTCTCCCCGAGGTAATTCTCAAAACGCCAGTTAATTAGAAATTCCGAATCATGTTCTTCAGTCCCGACTTAGAAACAGGACCTCTTCCTTGAATGCTTCGATACTTGCGAAGAGCAGCAGCAATGATGCTGTTATTTTAATAAAACAGCTTTAATACCAAAGTCCTGCTCACATTGTCCGGACCCATGGTGGCTGTCTAGAACTGTAATTCACGCTGATGCTTTTGTATCAATCCTACGTCGCCGTTCTAGTACCGGCACCTATCGGTGAGTCATGACACTAACACTACTAACAACGAAGAGTCTGAAAATCATTCCTACATAGTTGCGTACGCACATACCGTAAATAGTTTCCCGTCCACACTGATGCAGGCAGCGAAAGTTTAATTACAAACATCCTGCACACCAAGGAGGAGAAGTTAGAAATGCTAGTCATCTATGGAGAATGTAAGCCAGTAGAACAGTAATAGTTTTTCCATTTGTTTACGGTCACCTCCAGCAAGTGGACGGGTAACGTCATCCTCGTTACTTGCATTGTGTGCTAGCACAACAGACCAAAAGACAAATTTGTTTGTTACGTTTTTAATAATGTCGTGTTAACGTGAATGATATGCTACGATAGCTTTTCGAATAGGTCTTCGGGAAAGGAACTAATTCCCGAATAAAAAAAAATACATTTTTCTGTCCGTATTTCCGAAATGAACAACGATGCAAGAAAGGCAGTCATGCTGATTTACATCCCCCTGGTACATAAACAACATTTGCTCGATACTTTTTTTTTTTTTTTTTTTTTTTTTTTGCTACTGGACAAAAAGTTATCTGGGATGGTCAAGGTAAATCTGACACCCTGCATGTACAGTATAGTGGATAACATTGGGAGATTCGCTAGACTGTTAGTGGAAGATACTGTCATAAAGAGGGAAGTCGGAAACCTTGGAAACTGCAGCGAGGATCCACGTCTCACGCAGGGTTTGGCAGTTGACACTCGCTATAAATAAGCGCAACTTAGCGCACCGACAGACTGAAAGAACCACTATTTCTCTATTAAACAAATGTCAATAAATCACTAGAACCAACACAAGCGTGTAACATCTACGATTGTGAAACTTCCTGGCACATTAAAACTGTGTGCCGGACCGAGACTCGAACTCGGGACCTTTGCCTTTCACGGGCAAGTGCTGTACCATCTGAGCTACCCAAGCACGACTCACGCCCCGTCCTCACAACTTTACTTCTGCCAGTGCCTCGTCTCCTACCTTCCAAACTTTACAGAAGCTCTCCTGCGAACCTGCCAGGAAGTTTCATATCAGCGCACACTCCGCTGCAGAGCGAAAATCTCATTCTGGAAATATCCCCCAGGCTGTGGCCATGCCATGTCTCCGCATATCCTTTCTTTCAGGAGTGCTAGTTCTGCTAGGTTCGCAGGAGAGCTTTTATAAAGCTTGGAAGGTAGGAGACGAGGCACTGGCAGAAATAAAGTTGTGAGGACGAGGCGTGAGTCGTGCTTGGGTAGCTCATATGGTAGAGCACTTGCCCGCGAAAGGCAAAGGTCCCGAGTTCGAGTCTCGGTCCAGCACACAGTTTTAATCTGCCAGAAAGTTTCATATCAGCGCACACTCCGGTGCAAACTGAAAATCTCAATCTAGGAATGTGCTTCCAGAAAGACTTGCAAAGCAACTATTCCGTAAAATTAGTTGTAGGAAAGGCAGATACAAGGAAAATAACTTACAAAGCCCTCGTGCGACCGATCCTTGAGTACTGCTCATCGGTCTGGAACCGGGTAGCATGAACAGACGACATAGTGAAGATCAAAAGAACAACAGTATCCTATCTCAAATCCCATTCTCTCTCGTACCTTAATCCTCCCTACGTTGCCATCATTAAATACAAAATCTGCATCATAAGTTCCAATTCTGACAATTGTAGAAAATGAAAATGCGGTTTTAGGGAATCGTTTCCATAGGAGCGAATTTAGACTCTCCTTCGAATCCTAGCTTTTTCCAACAACATACTGTTTTAGAAATTGAGGATCGACCAGAAACCTGTAAATCGGCTTGACAACGTCCAGGATACAATTTGGGGAGGGGGATGGGGGTGGGTTGGGTTGGATTGTTTTTTTGGGGGGGGGGGGGGGAGAAGACCAAACAGTGAGGTCATCGGTCTCATTGGATTAGAGAAGCAAGTCGGCCGTGTCCTTCCAACCATCCCGGCATTTGCCTGGAGCGATTTAGGGAAATAACGGAAAATCTAAATCAGGATGGCCGGATGAGGGATTGAACCGTCATCCTCCCGAATGCGAATCCAGTGTACTAACCACTGCGCCACCTCGCTCGGTATAGAATTTGGAAGCCTCGCTTTGTAAATGTAGGTTTTGTTATCCCTCTATTTTCAGTAGATGTCCTTACTTCGGAGATAACCTCGTTGCTGGTTTGTTGCTGTTCCTCACATCTTGCATTCACTAACTTCTGATGACACGGGTTATCCAGTTTTCTTTACACTACCTGTTTTTGCGTTACTGAATGATGAAAGAATTGAACGGTTGCGTGAATCTCCGCCAGTAGCACAAGGCAAAATAATAATTCCTTCTTCATAAACCACACAGCTGGTTCGTTATTGTTTCTAAGATACGGTACAGAGTCACGGATGATCTATACAGCCAAATAGTATATATATCACGGCCCTCTAGATGTATCCCGTGCAAGTTTTCTTGAAAATAATCTACGGAATCTTCGTTCACCGAATTAATATTGAAGTGTTGCTTCAAGAAACGGGCATGGCAGGAAGCTTGTGTCACACATCCAATTATTTCTCAGGTGCTTAGGATATGATTTCATCATTGAAACTTTGGAAACTTACTTTCCATAAATTCTGCTAATAAATAAAAAACAAAATGAAAATTAACATTTTTCGGTCCTTCCACCCCTTAAGCAACTCGCTTTAGCATCCGTTTTAGATGGGATGCAAAAATTATCTATTGAGATGAGAATTATTGCTTGCTCGCTGTATGTTTAACCTTTTGCACTTCCGCAACTCTAATGGAAAAAGGGTGACACAGTTAATCACTGTGACGGACAAAGACAAGCGTTCGGCTTGTTGAGAGAAACGTAATTAATTTCGTGCCCGTTCATTCGTTGTGATGACACTGCCGAGCACCTAGCCCCTTCCACTTCTTCAGGGGCGCTCGGTATTGTGCAGGTGGACGCACAGCAACCGGCGAGACGCGAACAACGCCGCTAGCATTTTATGAGCGCCCTCGGTCGAACGCCGAGAAAACAACTCTGGGCTCTTCATATTTTAGTAGCGGTCATTAGCCTCAGCGGAAAACAAACAAATTTTGGAGAGCAAAAACAAAGAGTGAACAGCCCACTCAACTGAAAAAACAAGCACGTTATTCTCGCTACGCTGCCGGAGCAAGTGTTCCAGCACAAAATGATGGAGCGGCGAAGATGGGCTGGTGAAGGCGGTAAACGCGAACGTACGCCTCTGGTGCAACTTACCGCAGGCAAGTGCGAAATGTCTTCAAGGTCGCTCCTCTGGCATTTGAACTATGTTCTCACCCCTATAATCTATGCAAGGTTGCGAATAATGTTAAGAATGTAAGGTTGTTCCACGAAAAGTAAATTAGCTTCTGCTACCAGACGCTTTATGAATGTTGTCGTATTTTGGTAAGCACAATGCTTTCCGAGAATTTATTCTCATTTTCAGGCACTGGTTCCTAAGTATCATTATTACCGTGAGAGCTGCTGCATTTTAAGTTTTGTTTCGTCTCTTTTCCTTTTCACTCTACAACAAAAGACAAACCCATGTTGACTATTTAAAACTATGAATGTCTGCATTTAAACTGTGGCAGTATTTAGTTAGTGTATAACAGATGTTCGCCTAAGCAGTAACTCGCTCTGAGACACTATCGTCACACTACTCAAGCAATTTACAGAAACAAATGGATATGGTAAATATTGCACATTTTCTAGAGGAGAACATGGGTACGTCAAAAATCACAGATTACGAGATGAGCTTTTCATCTTGAGATAATGAAATCTCAACCACTAAGCATCCGATTAAAAATCGAAAAAATACGGGTTAATATTGTTAAAAATTTGGCGATATCAGTGTTGACCACCTGCGCCACCCTCAGTGTGTTGGGTGGGGGCAAATTTGAAATCTTAAATAGGAAAATCCCATTTTTCTTGCACGATCGAATTGTACAGTAAAAACAACGTAACTTCTGTATGAAACAATTTTGTAGTTGCGCAATGGACGCTGCTGTAATCAACAAATACGCAACAGCATCCCAGACCGGTACTGTCTACAGACAAATGCACTGGATCAGCAAATGGAAGCCAGACGTGTTCAGTAATTACGTAAAAAGCTTGTTTGATGTGTGTGCTCTCACCTTTCATCTGTATGCTCTCACATCCCACCAACGGGGTGCATGTTTGTAAGAATTACTTCACAGTAAGTGCTCAAAAATGTCGCCCCCCACTTCGATGTATTTATTTACCCGCATACGTAATGGCTCGACACAACTGAGAAATGTTTCCGTTGTAGTCTGATGACGTCTTTTGGGATAGACTGAATCATGTTACCGCGCGTTGTTGGCGCTTCATTATAAACTTCAAGTAACCTCACAAATAAAAGTTGGGCGAAGTAAGATCTGGCGATCGTGCAGGTACACTAAACGATTGTACAACAGTTTCCGTACTGCTAGAGAATAATATGCTAAACAATCATCAAGTTGAAACCACATTCTTTGTCGCAAGTCCGAGGAAAGGTGTACTAGTAGTAAAGCAATAATGGTAGATTGTCCTCCAAGAAAGTTAGATACTAGCACCATTTCAGTTGCCGTCGATAAAGAATGATCACACGAGTTTATCACCAATTATTCCACATGAAACATTCACATTTCACGAACGCTGATGTTCAGCTTGGTGTAACCAATGTGAGTTTTCCGCATTCCAGTAATGTATACAGCGGTGATTAATCGTACTATGGTTCGTAAATGTCGACCCGTCACAGAGTAACACTCGAGCAAAGAAACTGGGTCTCTGTATTTTGCTGAAGCGACCACGGGCATAATGTTCCTCTATGTTGGAAATAACTGCCATGAAGCTCCTGGTGGAGGGAAATATGAAACGGATGACATTTCGAACCTTTCAAATTTCGGGAAATAGTAGTTTGACTACTTCTCGATTCACGATTTAATTGCCGAGTGCTAATGTGAGGGTTATGATTCACTGCAGCTAAACTCGCAAGTGCATTATTCTATCCAGCAACTGTTCTTCGACCCTCCTTTTTTCGTGGCTTTACAGTTCCCTCGGTGGATAACTGTGGAATAACCCGACAAAAGAAGCATGCAATTGCACAATGTTTGAAAAACTTTGAGCAAAAAGGACTTGAGCATTATCACCATTCCCTGTACTTTTTCCTTAAATGTTAACAGTTTCAGTTTTCCCTCTAATTAATAACGCTGTCACATTACGAAATAACATATTTAAGAAGTGATGGATGACGTACACGCAGTTAGATCAAGTCAAATAATGAATGAATAAATGAATGTTTAAAACGGCGCTGTGGAGAGAACTGCAAAACACTGAGTCCTTTGCCACACATTTCTATTTTCGTGTTTTTGATCCAATGAATTTTTCTCGAGATAATGCGTTTTGGAAGTCAGTTGCGTAATTTTCCGGTTACAGCGCCATCCGTCGCCCAAGGACAAAAGCATTACATATAAAAGTTACGTATTTTTTCCCGCAGAATCCGAATCTACAATAAAAATGGGATTTAAGATTTCAAAGCTGTCTCTCCCCTCAACCCTTTCCAACTTGTTTCAACATTTTACTCTTATTTTGATGGATACATTACACCAGTCGTTCCCAACCTTTCTTAGACCATTACCCCTGAGAGCAACCAAGCATTAGCTAGTACCCCCGCCATTCCCTTCCATCCCTGCCGCCTGCTGACCGCCCCTCTCCCCCATATCACCACCAACTTTAGCACATAACTAAACTGTAGAATGAAAGACTTTTCTGGAAACACCTTTATTTTTAAAATGATGAAAGATAAATGATATTCAATTTGCGTGTGTGTGCGGGTGGAGGGGGAGGGGGGGGGGCTGTTAGAATGAATGAGAAAGAAATTCGTAGTGCATCGCAAGTGCTACTCAAAACTTCTCCGATAAGAAAGCTAACTGCCCACAGTGAGGGAAGACACTTGTTACAAAACATACTTCCGTTGCATTAATCCTCTCTATTGTGGCATTTGCCTTACCTGCGCACTGAAACCCCACTTAAAATCAACCAAGTTAAAATATGTGCAATATACTTACTGTTCGTAAATCACTTCACTGCTTCAGTCCTTTCTTCTGAACTGACGAAAATTGGAAGGCCTCAAGCTGTTAATGCTTTGTATCTAACCACCCTAATATTAACAATAAATAATGATGATAATACTGTGTACAGCACTATAGTAGCCCTTATGTAGTTATTGCTGTGTCCTGCTTTCAAATAATTCTTTTATCTGTTTCGAAGTGAGTAATGAAATAGTTTGTGGACTACTTCAGGTACTATCTGTAACTTTAAGACTTTTCTTGTGATATTTAGCATTTGTTATATATATGTCTCCCTTCCATCGCCAGAAATGTACGCAACAAAGCATAACGTGTGTGTAGTGGATGGATTACGTGAAACCAATAACCTCCATCGTATTAATGCTACTAAATGAGAAAAAGTAATTATCAATAACTAGTACAATCAGTATCAGAGTCGTACAAAACTATGATAGTACGGGGCGTTCAAAAAGTCTCTCCGCAGTGCCGTATGATTGTTAGATGCGCGTGCCGTATGCCGCAGTGAATATACCGAAATGAAACTCAATGAAATACAAGTTATCAATATATTGAATATTCATTTATACTACAAATTTTCACATTAAATGTTGAAAGCGTCCCCCTGTTGTTGAATACACAATTCAGTTCATCTAATCATGTTTCCAAACACAAGCTGTAACATTTCTTCTGTAAGAGAAGCGGTGAAAGTGGATATTGCAGTTTTCAATTCATCGATGGACTTTGGACGGTTTTTATAGACAGTTGCTTTCGCTACACTCCAGAAGAAAAAGTCAGGTGGTGTTGGGTCAGGTGATCGTGGAGGCCAAAGTCCCTGTGAAATTGTGCGATCACCAAAAACATCAGCAAGTAGTGACATTGAAACACGAGCTGTATACGCGGTTGTACCATCTTGCTGAAAATAACCATTCATTATTTCACTTAACACAAGTTCTCCTATGATAGGGTACAGAATATCATTGTGCTTTTATTGTTTCGTTGAAAAACTCAGGCAGGCGAACAAACATACGGCACGCACAGCTAACAATCATACAGCACTGCGGAGAGACTTTTTGAACACCCTGTAGTAAATTTTACATCTCAGAAAATTTCATTTTACCCCTCAGGGAGTAATTACCCAAGGTTGGGAATCATTGCATTATACCCAAGAAGTGTGTGTAGCTACTTTTGAATTACACTGTATAAGGCAGATCTCACTAGGGGTAAGATAGATACTGCCTACAGGAAAATTAAAAGAGACCTTTGGAGAAAAGAGAACCACTTGCATGAATATCAAGAGCTCAGATGGAAACCCAGTTCTAAGCAAAGAAGGGAAAGCAGAAAGGAGGAAGGAATATACAGAGGGTCTATAAAAGGGCGATGTTCTCAAGGACAATATTATGGAAATGGAAGAGGATGTAGATGAAAATGAATTGGGGGATATGATACTGCGTGAAGAGTTTGACAGACCACTGAAAGACCTAAGACGAAACAAGGTCCCGGGAGTAGACAACATTCCATTAGAACTACTGACAGCCTTGGGAGAGCCAGTCCTGACAAAACTCTGCCATCTGGTGAGCGAGATGTATCAGACAAGCGAAATATCCTCAGACTTCAAGAAGAATATAATAATTCCAATCCCAAAGAAAGCATGTGTTGACAGATGTGAAAATTACCGAACTATCAGTTTAATAAGTCACGGCTGCAAAATACTAACGCGAATTCTTTACAGACGAATGGAAAAACTGGTAGAAGCCGACCTCGGGGAGATCAGTTTGGATTCCGTAGAAATGTTGGAACACGTGAGGCAATACTGACTGTACGACTTACCTTAGAAAATAGATTAAGGGAAGTCAAACCTACATTTCTAGCATTTGTAGACTTAGAGAAAGCTTTTGACAATGTTGACTGGAATACCCTCTTTCAAATTCTGAAGGTGGCAGGGGTAAAATACAGGGAGGGAAGGCTATTCATAATTTGTACGGAAACCAGATGGCAGTTATAAGAGTCGACGGACATGAAAGGGAAGCAGTGGTTGGGAAGGGAGTGAGACAGGGTTGTAGCCTCTCCCCGATGTTATTCAATCTGTGTATTGAGCGAGCAGTGAAGGAAACAAAAGAAAAGTTCGGTGTAGCTATTAAAATCCATGGAGAAGAAATAAAAACTTTGAGGTTCGCCGTTGACATTGTAATTCTGTCAGAGACAGCAAAGGACTTAGAAGAGCAGTTGAACGGAATGGACAGTGTCTTGAAAGGAGGTTATAAGATGAACATCAACAAAAGCAAAAGGAGGATAATGGAATGTAGTCGAATTAAGTCGGGTGATGCTGAGGGAATTAGATTAGGAAATGAGACACTTAAAGTAGTAAAGGAGTTTTGCTATTTGGGGAGCAAAATAACTGATGATGGTCGAAGTAGAGAGGATATAAAACGTAGACTGTCAATGGGAAGGAAAGCATTTCTGAAGAAGAGAAATTTGTTAACATCGAGTATAGATTTGTCAGGAAGTCGTTTCTGAAAGTATTTGTATGGAGTGTAGCCATGTATGGAAGTGAAACGTGGACGATAAATAGCTTAGACAAGAAGAGAATAGAAGCTTTCGAAATGTGGTGCTACAGAAGAATGCTGAAGATTAGATGGGTAGACTACATAACTAATGAGGAGGTATTGAATAGAATTGGGGAGAAGGGGAGCTTGTGGCACAACTTGACTAGAAGAAGGGGCCGGTTGGTAGGGCATGTTCTGAGGCATCAAGGGATCACAAATTTAGCATTGGAGGGCAGCATGCTGGGTAAAAATCGTAGAGGGAGACCAAGAGATGAATACACTAAGCAGATTCAGAAGGATGTAGGCTGCAGTAGGTACTGGGAGATGAAGAAGCTTGCACAGGATAGAGTAGCATGGAGAGCTGCATCAAACCAGTCTCAGGATTGAAGATGACAATAACACAACATTTCATTTAACACAAGTTCTCCTATGAGTGGGTACAGAATATCACTGCAGTACCGTTGTGCATTTATTGTTTCGTTGAAAACCTCAGGCAGGTGAACAATTAAATGGCACGCATGGTTAACAATAATACGGGACTGCAGAGAGACTTTCTGAACACCCTGTAGTAAATTTTACCCCTCAGAAAATTTCATTTTACCCCTCAGGGAGTAATTACCCCAGGTTGGGAATCATTGCATTAGACTCAAGAAGTGTGTGTGGCTACTTTTTAATTACACTGCATAAGGGAGATGCATAACATAGTCCTTGTCGCGTGCGCCCTCTCTGGAGTCTAACCTTAACTGTGTTCGCCTGCAAATAGGCAGCCCGGCGCGCTTATGTGTGTGCCGTGTCCCCTACGTTGCGCCGGAGAGGTGACGGCTGGCGTTGCCCGCAGGGTCTGCACGAGGTGCCGGGGGTGCGTCTGCCGCTGCAGACGGCGAGCTACGCGTCGTCGCCGAGCCCGCCGCTGCACGGGCACGGGCACGGGCACGCCGTGCTCATGTACTCGGCGTCCGGGCACGCGGGCGACGCCGTGACGCTGCAGCTGAGCGAGCTGGACGCGAGCTCGGGCGACAAGCTGGCCGGCGTGCTGGCGCGCCTCGCCGGCTCCGAGGACGCGACGCTCTCCATCAGCCTGCAGGACGCCGCCGGCGAGCTGTCCGCGCTTGCCGACGGCGCCGCCATCGACGTCCTGCTCGGCGCCTCCTCGCTGCACGCCGCCAACGCCGGTCAGTACGCAGCCATGCTAACACGTCGCTTCTAGCGCACCACGAGAGCCCGCGGAGCTCAGCAGACTGCCCGAGTCGCTACCCTCACCTCGCTGCTGCATGTCGCACAGAGCCGAAGGAAATAAACGTGGTCGTATTCCTACACAGGGACAAACTGCAGGAAACGATGCCTGAGACAATAAGAATCAAAAACGTTCATGTGAACAATTAACCAGAAATGTTTTCCAACGGAGGTACACCCACTTGAAGGCAGAGATGAAAGGTCTATGACATTTAGTTAGCTAGTTTCGTGTTCCATCGATAATTTCCACGATAAATCGTGATGCTGTGGAACGAGTCATTTTGCATTCACTTCACAAAGTTAATTTGTAAATATGGCTACACTGGCTAACATATCTTTATATGAAGATGGTTTCTGTTATTTCGGAACAGATACCATAGGTGACCATGCAGCTCGTTAGAATGAAATAACAATGAAATGAATACCGTTATATAAGTCAACAGGGACAGTGGAAAATGTGTGCCTCTACCGGAACTCGAACCCGGCATCACTTGCTTACATGGAAGATGCTCTATCTATCTGAGCCACCGAGGACACAGAGGATAGTGCGACTGCAGGGAATTATCTCTGGCACGCCTCCCGTGAGACCCACATTCGCAACTTATTGTCCTGCACTATGGTTCAAAATGGCTCTGAGCACTATGGGACTTAACTTCTGAGGTCATCAGTCCCCTAGAACTTACAACTACTTAAACCTAACTAATCTAAGGACATCACAAACATCCATGCCCGAGGCAGGATTCGAACCTGCGACCGTAGCGGTCACGCGGTTCCAGACTGTAGCGCCTAGAAGCGCTCGGCGAACCCGGCCGGCGTCCCGCACTATATTCATAGTGCCCATGCCCATCACACTCATTACTAGCTGCATTACTGCCGATTCCCGTAAGAGTTCGTGCATTGTTTGTGCATCCGCATAGAAGAAGATGCTCAAATGGCCGTTGAGCCTTAAGATGGTATCCGTTCTTTCGGACACAGTGCCCGAACTCTTACGGGAATCGGCAGTAAAGCCGCGAGTAATGAATATGATGGGCGGGGGCACTATGAATATAGTGCGGGACAGTAAGTTGCGAATGTAGGTCTCATTGGAGGCGTGCCAGAGATAAGTTCCTGCAGTCCCACTAACCCCTGTGTCCAGGATGGCTCACATGGACAGTCTGCCGCCGGCAGTGCTGCGAGGCGGTCACGCGCCAGAGCGCTGCGGGCGAGGCGCGCACGGTGTGTTTGTGTTTACTTCGGTCGCTGTAAGTGCCGTTTTTCCCTTCTAGACCACCATGGCGCACAACTATCGGAAGAAGACATTACGTTTCAACTTTTGTTCCGATTTCGCCCGACCCAAGGCCCTGGAGGTAGAACGATTTATTCGCGATGAAGTTAAAATACCAACAACGGATCTAATTGGTATCCACTTGTCCATAGTTAGCAGTACCGCCTATGTCAAAATGATCAACGATGCGGCGTGCGACAAGGTGCTTCAAGAGCCAAAACGTGGACTGCGCTTCTGTCATTCCGACGGCAATGTCGAACCCGTTACCGTCGATCACGCAGGTCTCGGCACACGGACGATAAGGATTTTCGAACTGCCATTCGAACTACCTGCAGACGTCGTCATCGAGGTGCTCCGTCCCTATGGCAACGTTCTGGAACATGTTGCCGAACGACGGGTACAATTTCAAACCCATCCCGTTTTAAACGGTGTTCGACAGGTCCGCATCGAGTTGCAGAAACACGTGCCTTCCTATATACGTATCGGAGGCTGCCGTGCCATTATAATGTACGACGGCCAACCTCGGACCTGTTCCGGTTGCGGGAAAGAAGGTCACCTACGGTCTGAATGCATTCAACGACGTGTCGCGCAGCTCCCGTTGTCGGAAGCGTCCGTCACACCCACGATGACCGCCCTCCCGGTCACTTACGCAGCGGCTCTCGCCACGTCTACAGTTTCGTCCAGTCCGTCGCCCGGTCCTTCCGATCGGCACGTCCCACCGTCCCAGTCACCTATGGACGGTGCGGACGTCCCACCTGACAACCTTGCCGCCGAACAGGCTCCCGCACTGGACGCTGAGGAGAACAGTACTTTTTCACAACACCTGTTTGATAATTTCACTGTACCCACCGACGCCTTCGAACCAGGTCGACGCTCCTCCTTGCCGTCGTCCGACACTGAGGAACACGTGCGCAAACAACGCTCGCCACGTAGACGCAAACGCCGTCACCGTTCACCCACGGGCTCTCAAAGCGTCGCCACCCGCGACGACGAAGACGACACCCAACCAGCAGACATTTCCACACAGAGGTCGGCGGACAACTTTCACGATGAACAAGACGTTTCGCAGGACGGGACCACTATGGAGGTCGCCACGCACAATGTAACGATCGGTGCGCCGGTTGAGACGCCTGTCTCCCCGCCGACAACTCCAGATCTCTCTCACCACGACGCAATTCCCATGGACATTGGACAGACCCACGGCACAGGAGCATGGGTGGACGACATTGACGAAGATACGCCCCCTCCTCCGGATGAGTTGCCTCCGCCGGACAAGGCTGCCTGTTAACATCAAAAGCGAGGCACTGCAGCTGATGGGACGGGACTTCCTGTCGGTGCCCTCCTCTTACTTCCCTTGGTGATGGTAGATGTGCGTCCACCACTGAAACAAACGTACCGGTTTGCCACACTGAACATCAACATGATCGGCACTGCACCCAAGCTGCAACTCCTATGTGACATGCTTCGGGCCTCTGACGTCGACGTCGCCCTTCTTCAGGAAGTACGCGTTGCCACACTACCACCAGTCTACGGCTATGACTCATACACGTCCACATGTGATCAATCAGGGCGTGGAGTGGCTTTCTACATACGCGAAGGAATCCCACTCAAGGACACGACAATCCTTCCCTGTGGAAGAGGCATGGCTGTTACCATCTTCGACACGCGCGTCATCAATATCTACGCTCCGTCTGGCTCCACGAACCGTCGGCAGCGGTCCACTTTCTTCGGACATGACGTGGCGCCCCTGTTTTCTGGACGCTATGATCGCCTTATCATGGGAGGCGATTTCAACTGTGTCCTCCATCCGCAGGACCAAATGCCTGGTTATTCGCCATGCCCGGCGCTCCTCACCTTAATCGAAGATTTTCATCTAGTGGACGTTTGGGAGAAAATTCATGGCAATACCCCGATTTTACCCATTATACAGCACATTCTGCGAGCAGACTGGACCGGTTTTATGTCTCTGCCCACCTTGGCAATGAAGTCGCCCAAGCTGAACGATGGCCGCTTGCATTTTCGGACCACTGCGCCGTCATTTGCTCCCTAGCTCTGCCACCTCAGTCAGTGTGGCGCAGCAGAGGTTACTGGAAGCTTAATACCTCCCTCCTTAATGATCCACACTGCCGATAATGTATTGCCACTACATGGGCGTCTTGCGAAAGACGCCTCCCGCAGTACACATCCACGTTCCATTGGTGGCTCAAATGTGCCAAACCTGCAATCAGAAAGGCCTTCATACAATGTAGCAAGGCAGCAGCAGCATGGCATCGAGACACCACAAATTTTCACTACGTCGTCCTCCGTGAGCTCGATGCACTCCCTCCATCACCTGACACCCATAGGGAACGACAACGTACTAAATCTCGTCTCCTCTCTCTTCAACGTGCACGACTGCATGGTGTCGTGGTGCGCTCCCGACGACAAGACCTCCTCCACGACGAAACCCCATCCACAATCCATGCCGCATCCGACCATAGTCGTCGACGTCGACTTTTCGTCCCCAACATCACGACCTCCGACGGTGTTCACCACACAACACAGGCGGCAGTGGTGTCTGCCTTTGCTGAACATTATCGCCAATTTTATGATGATGAACCGATGGTGACGCCCATTCCTGATGATCTCCGTCCTTCCCCTGATCGGACCCTCACCGTAGCGGAATCAACGTCCATGATGTCTGCAATCACCGCAGAAGAGGTGGTAGATGCGATCAACAAAGGGGTCAAGAACAAATCACCCGGACCAGATGGTCTCCCGGTGGAGTTCTACCGGGCGTTCACCACGTTAATGCTTCCTCGCTGGACGGAAATGATTCAGGAACTCTTTACTCCGTCCTTCGCAATTCCACCTGAATTCCTCACTGGCATTCTTCTACCTGTGCCTAAACCGAAGGGAGGGTCTCATGTCTCTGCATATCGCCCCCTTACGCTACTGAATGCAGACTATAAAATCTATGCACGCCTCTTAGCAGCGCGCATACGCACCGTCTTACCTACGGTCCTTTCGCCTGAGCAGACTGCACGTGGTTGTGGGGCCACCCTACAAACAGCCCTAGGAGAATGCCGTGACCTCATTGCACTGGCGTCGGTTTGTCGCCTTCGTGGAGCACTGGTATCCATCGATTTCACTAGCGCCTTTGATTGCGTTCGACACCCATTCCTCCTCATGGTGGCGACACGTATGGGGTTCCCATTACTTTCTGTCGATGCCATTCGCCGGTTACTACTTCCCGCGGTCTCGATGGTAAAAGTCAATGGGAGGCTTGTAGGACCGATTCCTATACGCCACTCTGTGCGTCAAGGATGCCCTATGTCTACTTTACTATATGCCATTGCACTTGAGCCCCTCATCACTGGACTTACCTCTAGACTGCAGGGCCTCACTTTGCGTGACAACACCTTTCACTGTAGGGCTTATGCGGACGATCTCCTCTTTCTCACCTGCTCCTCCACGGAACTCAATGACGCCATCCAATGGATCCATCAGTATGGACGTCTTTCTGGTAGCATTCTTAATGTCCGTAAATGGACTATGATGCACATTGGGCGCGGCCTCCCGGCTATGGTGCCGACCCCACTCCCAGTCAGTGCCACCCTTCGTTACTTGGGTATCGAATTTACGAGCTCCACACACCGCACAGTGGCCCTGGCTTACCGGCGGCTTTTGCAGTCGATTCGGCACCATGTCCGCGGTCAAGTGCACCGTAACTTAAACCAACTGCAACATGTGTCCTATGTCAACATGTATGTCGCCCCTAAACTGGTACACGTCGCCCAGATCCTCCCAATGCTGTTACTCCTTGGCCGCCGCATCCAATCAGCCTTTGGATATTTCGTGTCAGCAGGGGCACTTTTCAAAGTCCGCTACAACACTCTAACACTGCCTCCTGCAAAAGGTGGCCTCGGACTCGTCAACGTGCGGGCACGATCTTCCGCACTCTTTGTCCACACTCTGTTGCGACACTGGCGTCCTTAACACGCAGTCTCTTAGATATCCTCCGACCAGCTTCTCTCGATCCACCGATCAATGTGGCACCTATTTCTCCATTATTGTACCACGTCGCCAATTGTTTCATAGAACTCAGCTACGTTCGGGCCGATCTTCCAGTCACCCGTCCTCCCCGTACAAAAGATTATTATCGTTTGTTTATGCTTTCCAACCCTTGCGACTCCATGGTGCTACAGCATCCTGACATTCACTGGCGCACGGTTTGGGGGTGTGTGCATGCACCCTTTTTACCGTCGTCTGTGTCTGCACTCTGGTATATTTTAGTCTATGGAAAATTCCCGACTAATAGTCGACTTTATCGTATAGGACTGGCCACCTCCCCACTCTGCCCTGACTGTCAGCTCGAAGACACCGACAAGCACCGTCTTACGTGCCCCCTGAAACAAAACGTATGGCTCCTCATCCAACGAATCGTGGGATTTTACCTCCGTGCCCCGCCAACGACGGTAACCCCGGATTTCCTGTTGTTGCCACAGACATTTCACTACCCTCTTGCTAAGCACCATGCCCTCATCTGGTTTCGAGGACAGGCTTTAGAATACCTCTTTCAGAGTGGTCCGCATTCACTCCTTGACTTCTGGTACAAAGTTGTGATCGCGCATAGCACCCTCACCCGAAAATCATCTTACCGACAAACTTTTGCCGGTTATCTCCGCAGCGTCTTCCTTGACCCCCCTCAAAGTTGGGGTGTACCATGCCTACCTGTCACATGATGCAACGCCCTTATCCACGTTCTCATGCATCGACAAAAAAAAAAAGGAAGAAGACAGAATGTTATATTTTGTTGTATTTAATGTTTTTCTTTTTAATATTTTTTTTGTTTACCTCACAGTCATTTGTATATGTTTAAATGGTACCTTGAAGGACTCTTGCATAGTGAATATATATGTACTTTTACTTTGTTCAATACAAATTATTAAAAAAAAAAAAAGGATAGATAGAGCGTCTGCCACGTAAGCAGGAGATGCCGGGTTCGATCCCAGTCGGGGCACACATTTTCAACTGTCACCGTTGACTTATATAAATCCGTGTATGCAGTTAGGGGTATTCATTTCATTGTAGTTTCATGTTGACCTATCTGACGAGACATGGGTTCAAGTCCTGGCCTTGGCAAAAACTTTAATTCATTACTTCAGCTTCCGTCCTTATCGAAGATAAAGTTGAGACTCAATATACGAAGGTGGTTTGAAAAGTTCTCGGAACAGAATAGAAAAAATGTACTTACATCATTGAAACTTTTTTGTTTTTCAATGTCATCTTCTTATAGATTAATGCACTTCGTCCAACGATGTTCCAGTGCCTTGATCCCACCTCGAAAATGAGTTACCTCCAGGCCTGCAAAATAGTAGTCAACTCTGGCTATCATTCATCGTTTGAAAAGAATCTTTGTCCACCAAGAAAAATTTTCAGTTTTCAGAATAGATGGGAAGTGTGACGGTGCCATATCAGGTGAATAAGGCGGATGTGGCAACGATTCATACCTTAGTTCGTGTAATTTTGCCATGGCGACGGCACGTGTGCGTGCGCACATTGTCTTGATGGAACATGACTTTCTTACTTGCTAAATCTGGTCTTTTTTCGCGTATCTTTTGTTGCAATTTGTCCATGAGGTTAGCATAGTATTCTCCAGTAATTGTTCCCCCAGTGGGGAAATAATGTACAAACAGAATACCCTTTCAAATAACCTCCGGGAATTAGCCAGGTAACACTTTCAGCGACTGCCGATATTTCGGCGGGAGAACACCCCGCCATTTTCAAGGCAAATTGCAGCGGACAGGCGACGTTTCCATGTATGTCGCCTTTCCGTTGCAGTTTGCCTTGAAAATGGCGGGGTGTTCTCCCGCCGAAATATCGGCAGTCGCTGAAAGTGTTACCAGGCTGAATTCCCGGAGGTTATTTGGAAGTTGTATACGCCAGGCGAAACTCAGGTCTCAGAATACCCTTTGCATCCCAGAACACTTACCCACCGAAGCAACTCTCTTTGCTTGTTTTGGTGGCGGAGAATCAGCATGTTTCCACTGTTTTGACTGCTGTTTTGTCTCTGGGGTATAGTAGTGCACCCAAGTTTCATCTGTGGTCACAAACCGATGCAAAAAATCTTGTCCGTTTCTCCTAAAACGGGCCAAACATTGTTCCGGTATGCCCATTCTCAGGCGTTTTTGAACCAGCGTCAAGAGTCGCGGCACCTCTCTCGCAGATAATTTTTTCATTTCTAATTCCTCAGTTAAAATGTGATATACCCTTTCAGATGACATCTGGCAAGCGTGAGCAATTTCACGCACTTTCAATTGGCAATCCTCCATGACCATTTTGTGCACTTTTGTAATGATTCATACCTTTCATACCTTTCTTTACGAAAAACTTAATCACTGCTCGAATCTCGTTTTTTTTTCGATCTTCGCAAATCATTACGCGGGAACAACAATAGAGCCACGTAACCGCCACAGCCCCCTCCCAACAGGACTGATGTGGTACGTGTTTACAGTTAACAGTACGATTAACATCACGAGAACAACTCCTTGCGCGAGAGCTGACCTCTCTTGGTGATTCCGAGAACTTTTCAAACCACCTCTCGTAAGTAGGTTTCCATGACTGAATGTGTTATGAGCATAGTGAGCAACACGTTTTAACTGATGCGCCCAAGTGATAAAGAACAGTAGCACTTTTGTTACAATCTAATAAATATAATGCATTAGCGCTGTTAATTGGGACGGGAGTCCGCACTCTTTCGTTCAGCAATTATTTACTAAGTGAAGCGTTCAAAGTTACAACAACTGAATGAGCCAAGTTCACTTATAGGTCCAGTGTCAGGAGACAGCAATTGAATTTTTGAATTTTATTATATTTACGGTACTGGAAGTTCAGAACTCAAATATTAATCAGCTGCAGCAGTCCGTTGCAACTCTCAAAATTTTTCGAAAATATCTACTTTGAAATTTTCTATAGACCTTCAGCTCGCCAAAATCAAGGTGCCTCTCACGATCGGCCGTGTGGCTTACTTGATAGCGTTGGAAAATGATAATTGGGTAATCAATGAAAAACATGGTTCAAATGGCTCTGAGCACTATGGGACTTAATATCTGTGGTCATCAGTCCCCTAGAACTTAGAACTACTTAAACCTAACTAACCTAAGGACATCACACACATCCATGCAGGTAATCAATGAATTACCGCTTCGAAACTCGCCATGATCTATTTTTTCGTTCAGTTCGGATACATTCATCATTTAAATATGAAATTCGTCAATACATGCTAATTAACACACACCAAATCATTATTTTTTATGAAAGTGCACATCTTATTGCTTTTAATTATATACAGGGTGTAAATTTTAAGTTGACAAACCAGAATAACTCGAAAAATAAGCTTCACACGAAAAAATGTGTAGAATCCAAAGTTGATTATTTTCGAGGGGGACATCTGCTGGTGCTAAAATTAGCCCGCCACTCCAGCCCCCGGGGGGGTGGGGCGGGAGGCAACTTTAAAATTTCAAATTGGAACCGCTATTTTTTATTGCAGAATCAGATTTTACATAAAAAGCTACGTACATTTTGTCTTAAACATTTGTTTTGATTCTTGGTAGTTGGCGCTGTTATTCAAGAAAATTCATGTTCCCATTTTTGCGTGGAAAATGGTTATGGATAAATAAAAAGTTGCTTATTTACTTCGTAAATTTTGATTCGCTAAAATTAAAACTCTCCCCATAGGGTGGGATTTGAGAGAGAGAAATTAGAGTTTTAGAAATGTTGACCCAAATATTAATTTTTCCCGCAGATTCGGATAAGCCAACACTTGTAAAACTCTAATTCCTCTCTCTCAAAACCCATCCCATGGGGAGAGAGTGGGAGTTTTAGTCGCTAGACTGTCCCTTTTTGTTCAAACAGCCACTGGACCTGTGAACGTCATTTACGCCACTAAAAATATCGAAAGGTTAATCACACTGACACCACCATTCCACCGAACTGAATATAACTGTGCCAACCGAGAAATGCCATACCGCAGCACTACTGTACCGAGTGCTTCCGAGAAGGACCGAGCAGAGCCCCGACAGGTCGCAAGCACCCTGCAAATCGGGCTTGCTTGTGGTTTGGATCGGCGTGGGCAGCGCTGGTCTAAACCAAAGTCCAGGTTGTGGGCAGATTTAGTTCAATTACCAATTCATGACAGCCGTATCTTCAATAATTCTTGACATTTGTCAATAATTAATAATGAGTATTAGCTAGCATGACCAGGACTCGAACCCGGAACCTTACGACAAATTAACGCTCTGCCTACGGGGCAGCTCTCTAACACAGAGGCTCACCGTTATGCTTTTCCTGTGCTCCGTGAGTAAGATGTTACATTTACTTACCGTTTACGCATTTTCTCCTGGACGACAGCACATAGCACAAACTATATCGGAGTTTTGGTTGATATTCTGTCGATATACAGAGTTTCGTACCCATCTGACGGTCTGACACCTGGAGGTTTGGGTGTTAGAATGTCAGAAATGTTGTTCCTCCCCATCCAACAACAGTGGGTGGACTTTGTGCGGCTAGCAACAGCAGTTAATGCCGTATCTCCAGACGCACTCGCAAAGGTGTGGGACGGATATGACTGTCGTCTAGATGTTTGTCGTGTTTTCGATAAGTGGCACACTAAACATTTGTGACAAGTAAACGAAAATTTTGATCATAAATGTAAGGTTCAATAAAACTTGTATCTGCACTGCAGAACGTTATTAAAGAATCACTTTCTCGAAACCCAGTAATTGTCTCCAATTTGGACCTTATGAGTTTCATATTTACTGGAACATTGCTCTATGAAAACAGCTATCTCAATTATACCAATAAAATTAGCTAAAATCTGTCTTAAACGCATAACTGTTTTGTTTACTGTGGTGACCCGTTTCGATCTACTGTACTTAGATCATCTTCAGACATTGTACTCGATGATGGTGACTGGAACTGGGCTGGCTGAGTAGGCTGCTCTAGAGAGCTCGTCGATAAGTAGAACAGATCGAAACCAGTCACCAGTTTAAAACCGAACGAGGTGGCGCAGTGGTTAGACACTGCACTCGCATTCGGGAGGACGACGGTTCAATCCCGCGTCCGGCCATCCTGATTTGGGTTTTCCGTGATTTCCCTAAATCGTTCCAGGCAAATGCCGGGATGGTTCCTTTCAAAGGGCACGGCCGACTTCCTTCCCCGTCCTTCCCTAATCCGATGAGATCGATGACCTTGCTGTTTGGTCTCCTTCCCCAAAACATCCAACCAACCAGTTTAAATAAAATATTTATGCGATCAAGACTGTTTTTAGCAAATTTTATTGGCATATCTGTAAGTTTCAAATATGGGGTACATGTGCCTCCGACCTTGCCCTGTAATCGTGCAAAAGCGTGGCACTGCGACATCATTATTTGACTCAGGACGCTTCAAACAACAAAGCGTCGACACATGTGAAGAAAAGGCCTATGCTCAGAAGGTGATTCACATTGGCACCAAGTTACACCACAATTCTAGTCAGAGCTACCGTGAAGGTATCCCGCGATGGGGAGGTTGTTACTCGCCCTCTTTCCCACATTTCACCCCTTCTTTAACGCCTCTGCAGTGGATGTCAGAACCGCGATGCTCATCGTTGGAATAACGCGTTTTACTTTTTTGTGATCAATGAAAACATTCCAGACACATTTCCCCACAGAACGATATGAAATAGGCTTACGGAAGGCATAAAAGGCGTCGCTGAAACCAATGAAACAAGGACGATTGGGTTTAACGTCCTGTCGATATAGAGATCATTACAGACGAAGCAAAAGCTCGGATTGTGTCAAGGAAATCGGTCGTGCCCTTTCAAAGGAAGTATGCCGACATTTGCCAGGAGTGATTGAGGGAAATCACGGAAAACCTAAATCTGATCTGGATGGCCGGACGTGGGTTCGAACCGTCGTCCTCCAGAATGCGAGTCCAGTGTGCTAATCACAACGCCACCCCGTTTGGTGTTGTCATTGAAGCCACCCCTTCGTTGGGCGTTGACCCACACACTTTGTGGTCTAAAACGATAGTTCGATGAGCAAGGGGACGACGTTCTTGACAACCTTTGACCCTGTTGACAACCCTCGGACGATTAAACTCTTCTCTAAGGACATTTTAACCCATAAACCCAATTTAATGTGATGGCAGTGCGAACACAATTTTTCCTCTGGTGTACAATTTGGGACAACTGGGGACATTCAAAACCATTCTCAAAATTTGAGCGCAATCCGAAGCAACAAAGGGTACTTACGCTTTTTCAGCCCTCATGTTTTGTGTCCCCCCTGTGGCGTTGTCACAGGGAGGTGCGACGTTGACTCATGCGTGAATAAGACAGCAGAGTGTCTCTCTAAGACCACTCAGTTCGGCAACAACCTCACTGCCATGCGGCCACATTTGTTGAGGACCTTAAAAAATATACCAATACAGACAAAAGCCGTGACGAGAGTCCTAGGCGCCTGCAGGTAGGCTACCATGCTGCCACTGCGACTGCTAGTCGGGCATCTGGAATCCGAGGAGTCTTGAAGATGATGTTTGGTTTGTGGGGCGCTCATCAGCACGTTCATCAGCGCCCGTACAAAGTTCCAATTGGTTATCAGGTTATCACTGTTAGCATTCAACCGCGATTCTTATACACATATTTTAACAACGTGTTTCAAGAGACAATGCTCTCATCATCAGGTTGTAAAGTCTATGTCACGAAATTAAACGGACTAAAAAGACAAAATACCATCACAAACAGTTGGGAAGTCCATATAGTAAAACAGAATTAAAAGTATATTGGACTGTGGGTGCTCGTCTTACATTGAAGTTGTTGACACAAGTCGATGGCCGTCCCATAGCTACCAAGTATGCTGTCGCACTGTGCCGGCTCGGGAGCTGTTGTGGACTGACGTGCCTAGGTGTTGTGGCGTGGTTACAGCCGTGTGCTTGACAGTAACGCTATGCTATTGGGCGCCTTATTTCCTTATTGCATTGGTCTGCCATCGTTAGCCTCTAGCCACTCCGTCAGTGACATGCTACCAACTTAAAGTCGCATACCTACCGTAAAATAATTCTAAAAACCCGCTAAAAAATCTCATTTCTTTAAAATTATCTTGTGCATTTAGAATATTGCTTTGTTTCTTTTCATGGATAGCCATCTCGAATTCCTCTAGTAAATCAAGTTTCCTCCCTTTCTTTTCTACATGCAATATTTCCACGTTATCTTCTATGCTATTAAGGGGATGGCCTGTTTCATATATATGGTTCGCAACAGCTGATTTGTCATAATTTCCTAACCTGAACGCATCTTTATGTTCTTTATACCGGATCGCGAATGATCTTCCTGTCTGCCCTATATATTCTGCATCACAAGTTCTGCACTGAATCTTATAAACTCCCGATCTTTCAAACTTATTTCTCTTCTCGCCAATATCGTGCTTAAGGCTATACCTCACTAGAAAAAAAAATAAATAAATAAATAAAAAGTTCCAATTTTTACACAATCCAATCTAGTCTCTGTCACGAATTATGATCATGATGAAATAATGAGGACAGTTCCCAGATAGAGAATATCCCCAACCCAGCCGGGAATCGAATCCGGGAGCCCGTGATCCATAGGTAGCAACGCTAGCCAATAGACCACGAACTGCAGACAGAGTCTTGAAAACGTTGCCTGTCTGCAAGCACCTAGGACTTCATCATAGGTGGTTCTCTGTCTAGGTTCATTTTTAAAATGCTCGACAAAGGCAGATGAATGTTACCGAGGATGTTGCCAAACTGGTGGATGGGGGTCTTACAAAGACCATTCGCCATTTATCCACCCTTGTGTCAAATGTCGCACCACTTCGTGATCACGCCTCAGGAGGCGCTAAACAAGACAACTGAAAACAGCCTTTGCTGCTTCGGGTCTCGCTCAATTTTCGTCGAATGGTTTTCAACAGTTCCTTGTGGTTCCACACTGTACATCAGAGCAAAAATTGCAGCCACGCTGTATTTCAAAGGGGTGGGACCACGTTCAGTGGGGTTGCTGGCCCACGATGTCCTTAGAAAAGAATCGAATAATCGGAGAGGTGTCAAAAGTGTAAAAGATTGTCAAGAACGTCATCTTGTTGCTCACAGCACTGTGCACTGTCTTTTTCGACCTTGTAATGTGTGGGAATCAATGCCCCAAAGAAGGCATGGTTTCACTGACGCCTCTTATGCTACCCCATGAGGTATTTTGGTGAGGATATTGAGCGGCAGTGTGTCTGAAATGTTTTCCTCAGCCACCGATAAGAAAACCGAATGATTTGCACGCGGATATCGTGGTTCTGAGCTCCATCGCATAGGCATCAAAAGAAGGGTTAAGTGTTGAAAGAGGACTTGTAACGACCTTCCTATCGCGTGACATGTCCACAGGGGCCTTGGGGCACGATTGTGGCGAAATCTGGTGCGAATGAAACATTATTATGCAGTCTTACACTTCATATGACCTTCTGAGCTCTGGCCTTTTCCCTACATGTGTCGACACCTTACTGTTCGAAATATCATCGAGCCCGATGGTTACGTCACAGGGCATCACACTTTTACAACATTACAGAGGAAGTTTGTTGGCAACTTTGAGCTAAATTTCTAACATACGAGTCGCAAAGACAGATAATTATGGGGTTTCGAAAAATTTGTCATTTAATTGTTTCGCATAGTGCATTATGGATGTGTAACACTGCAGTTATGATGAATGATAGCTTTCGGAATTAAGTGGAACCAGACGCCTTTCGTGACGAATGAATTATTATTTTATTATGATCGATTTCACGTCCCCCTGCCGGCCGCTGTGACCGAGAGGTTCTAGACGTTTCAGTCCGGAACCGCGCTGCTGCTACGGTCGCAGGTTTGAATCCTGCCTCGGACATGGATGTGTGTGATGTCTTTAGGTTAGTTAGATTTAAGTAGTTCGGAGTCTAGGGGACTGATGACCTCAGAAGTTATGTCCCTTAGTGTTTAGAGCCATTTGAAGTCCTCTAGCGACTCATCATCAGATGGTACACAGTTTTTAGTGATTGTTTGAAGAGTAGTGGGGGTCGTCGTGTAGAGTGCTGGTTAATCAACATAACTGGAAAACATAAACTATATTTTTCAAAATGATCTATGTACCAGTGTTACACCCACGGATGTTAATAACTCTATGCAATGATCCCCAACGCCCTTCAAACAATCACTAAAAACTGTGTACTATCTGTTCATGACTCAGTATATGAACTGAAATCAGTCATAGCAAAATAAAAACTGATCCATTACAAAAGGCGACGGGTTGTTGTTATTCTTGACAATCCTTACTGTAAGGCTGTATGTGTATATTCTAAAACTTCTATAAGCATGTTCTCAAATCTGATGATTGTTTCGAAAATAAAAATTTTGTAGCCTTATGTGTAAGTTAAAATGTACCACAAGAGTCTGCTTTCATTACGAATCTTGTGAAACGGGTAAACCTTTCTGAAATATCCTGTGCTGAAGAAGGAATGATGATGATGATGATGATGACGTTGGTAGTGATGTAGAGCGAGTTCGTTTCCACGGATCATTTCCAGACCAGGAAACTCTGTGAGATGTCCCGCAGATAGCGGATAATTTGAAACGCCACACGCCTGTAAAAGCGCGTTATCTGACTCTACAAGAGCGTAGCGAGCAGTCCAGAAAGCGTCCGCTGCGGGCGGGAGATAATTAGACGCCGGCGGCACGTCGCTTGTTTTCCGCCGGGTTAGCAGCAGCTGCAGTCGCGCCCGAGGCGCTCAACCCCGCCCTGCACGCCGACGCTAGGTTTTCCCGCCACCCTCTAACCCGCCGTGACACACTTTGTACCTTTAATCATCATGCAACACGGATGCTACGAATGGGTACATCCTCCCAAAAAAATCTCTTCTTAGAAAACAAACTTATCACTTTCAAAGAAAGCTCCATTACACATAATACAGCTGTCCAGTCAGTGGAGCCATTGTTGGAAACAATTTTGTACCCATCTGCTATCGTACCTGACGGTAAGGATGGCGGTTATGGATGAAACAACCACTTTTCAATAATACCAGTTTCCTTCAACACCACTTTAACTGGACAGTTCAAACTATTCAAAATAGCTGGTTCCCGAAATAGCCGATCTTCTGGTTTTTATTCCTATTATTTCCTATAACAACCCCACCAGGTTAGCTGAGCGCGCTAACGCGATGCTTCCTGGACTCTTGTAGGTGCGCCGGCCCCGGATCGAATCCGCCCGGCGGATTAACGACGAGGGCCAATGTGCTGGCCAGCCTGGATGTGGTTTTTAGGTGGTTTTCCACATCCCCTAGGTGAATACCGGGCTGGTCCCCATGCCCTGCCTCAGTTACATGGCTCGCAGACATCTGACCACTTTCGCACTATTCCATGGATTACACTAGTCATAGACAGTTGGGGTACACTAATTCCTTCCCGGGGGGATACAGGGTGGCGGCAGGAAGGGCATCCAGCCACCCCTTCAACTAACATTGCCACATCCGATTAACCACGCTGACCCTGCGTATCCACAGGAAAATGGCACAAGCAAAAGAAAGAAAAGAAAGATTTCCTGTAACAAATATAGAAATTGGTCAAAAATTAAAAATGAGCAACAAGCAAATAAAAGAAAGCTTAGTCTGTCTGCCATTCAATGCTTTTCTCAAAAAGTAACCAATGATTGACTACCACAAAAAAATCTCAAGTATTCTGTTGTGTACATAGTTCCGCGTAGTCAGCGCGTACAGAACTTTCCCACAGGAGCGCGTCCTGCTAAGCACAACAGCACAGGCGCAGCGCTCGTCCATCTCCGCACTACAAGATGGCGCTGCCATAGAGACGGACCAAATTCTGCTTCCGCTGATCCGCGTATTAATATGTAACACAGCCAATGAGATTGCTGCTAACGTAGAACCTTTTCTCCTCGCGGATCACACTCGCGCAGTGATACATGAACGCGCGAGATATTATAACGAGTGACAGACCTCTGATTAGTCAGTCTGCATTTGTCTGCAAAATGCTGTACGAGTTCTACATTTGTCTGTACCAGTCTATAGTCAAGTTTCAGTCTGCGCCTAATAATATTCCCATATTCCTGTACATAGCCATGAAGATAAATGTATAGACACTTTTGTCAAGTATCAGAGATATATGTGAGAATAAGATTAACGTACCAATACCAAAGGAACTTCATATTGTCAATTGTAAATAGCATCCAGAACCAAGTTAAGTAATTTTTATGCTTGTTATTAACTTCATAAATGTGTGTGAAAATTAATCAAGTTCTGTTTAAAGTTGGTCACCGTCAATCTGCTACTCTGAGCGTGCAAGTGGCATTTCTATCGTCTGACCTAACGGCAGAAGATAAACACGCCACGAGAAGACCATGAGACATATTGCTGACACCCACCTACTTCGTTAGAGCGACAAGTCAAATAATCTGATGGTGTGTGTACAGAAGGTCTTACAGTACGCACATCACATATTCTCCTATTGATTCCAATTTTTTTAACTCTGTTCAAAAATCATGTTGTAATCAGAGATTTGGACATTACGGACTATTTGGACATTACGGACAGTCGGCGCTAAAGGGTGAAAACTGAGATTGAAGAAACATTTTTCGGGTTAATTTGTCCGTTTTCAAAGGCTACAAATAGAGGCATGTTCTGTAGACACAGGCACTTATCAGTTGATTTCTATTTTTATTGTAACCGTGAATGAAATGTTCAGTTTTTGTGTTTATGTTACAAGTTTATTGTGGCTTCTCCAGTTTTTAATCTTTTAAAGCAAATGGAGCATTATACTTTACTGATATCGCATTTCGTAAAATACTTCTGGGTTAAAGATGGTGACACTCTATAATACAACTAATATCCCATGACGACAGTGACAAATTACAATATAGACGAAATGAGGTAAGTCTTGCATATTGCATGCACAAGCGTACCTTGCAATAGGTCACGCTACATGGTAACAGATACGTTATTATCTCAGCAATGTTGTACCAGTTCTTATGCCATGTGTGTCATGCTAATTTCTGTCGGCACTGTTATTAAAATAGTACTAATTGCATTTCCCTTTTTCTGTAACATCACAATATTTAAAAGCAATGCAAATTGTACGAATAAAAACTACCCACTCTTTAAAAAAAAGGTTTATTTAAAAACGAAAAATTTTAGATCTGCAGCCATTATTAATTAATATTTCGATTTTTTACTCTGTTATTAGTAGAAAACAAAAACACTTGTTATAACCGAGGCCGAACAAATGCCGAAAAATAATGTTTATTCAAAACTAAAATACTGGTATCGGTTTTAACCGGTTGGTTTTTCCCATACCTAGCTGACAGTGGCTTCCTTGTTATTTTCATGCGTGGCCACTTCTACGTCATTAAACCGGTGTCCTTCGACGTATCTCTCCGTACGTTATCACTTGCCGATGGCCTAAGAGTACTTATTTTTATGTATCACTGTTTTATTTTGTTTATTTGCGAGATCTATCGAAGCTTCTGATCAAATCTACTGGGGCCTTGACGACTTTTTCATGCAGTACTTTGACCTCTTTTTTCAGTGTGAATGAATCTGCAATTACCATTCAAATTACAAAAACAAATTGAAGATAAAGTAATGAATGAAAAATTCAAAATTGACCACTCCCCAGTTCACTCTTAAATGCTTGGCAGAGGGTTCATAGAACCACTTCCACACTATACAAGGAACGTATGCGCAGTTGCGGATACGAACCACCATCAGCTGCGTAAAGGACTGATGACGACGAAAATATGTGATGGGCCGAGACTCGAACCCGGACTCTCCCGCTTTACGCGAGCGGCCGCCTCAACCGCTTTTTTTTAATCTCATTTTTGTTCCACAGGGTGGTTCATTGATCGTGACCGGGCCAAATATCTCACGGAATAAGTGCCAAACGAAAAAACTACAAAGAACGAAACTCGTCTAGCTTGAAGGAGGAAACCAGATGGCGCTATGGTTGGCCCGCTAGGTGGCGCTGCCATAGGTCAAACGGATATCAACTGCGTTTATTTAAACAGGAACCCCCATTTTTTATTACATATTCGTGTAGTACATAAAGAAATATGAATGTTTTAGTTTGTAACCTCCCCGGAGATATTTGAAAGACAAAATTTAAATGTTAACGAGAATAGAACCTAGCTTAACCTCCCAGCAAATAAAATAATTTATTGACAATGACAATTAAATGAGAACTAGCAATCTGAGCCATGTGTAACCTCCCCACAAAAATGAAAGTCAATTCAATAAAAAATGAAATCTCAGTGACAATGAAAACGCAAATAGACCGAAATGTCGATCTTAGGCCCTGTTCTTACCTCAGTAAAATTGCATCTGCTCTTATTTTTTTGCCAGAGCTTGGAGGAAATGCATCGCAAAAATTCTTTGAACTTAAGTAAATTTTTTCTTTAAGGAAATCCATGGGAAATTTTCTTTCAATAAAATGTTTGTTTTCTTAAAAAATTGCTTTGAAAACAAAATTATTATTTGGGCGATTCTTGGACAAATTAATTACAGTTAATATACATTATATTATCAGATGTGCGCAATGCTGCTTCATTACCTTATTTAAAAAATATACCTCGTCCTGAATCTTGACCAGAGGGCCATTTCGACGCCCGCCGACTCCTCACACACGACTCCGACTGTCTCTCGCGCGCTACTAGCACGAACGAACTACATGCTCTCGAGACTCGCTACGTACAACAACTTACTCGCCACTGAACTGAAGTCTCGCGCGGTCAAGCGCAGACTAGCAACGATAAATAACTCTCTGGTCAGAGATTCTGTCATGCCTCGCCATTGCTGTACTAAATACGTACGCGTTTCAAGTTGGACCACTTTTTTCGCTTTGTGATAGATGGCGCTGTAATAGTCACAAACCTATAAGTACGTGGTATCACGTAATATTCCGCCAGTGCGGATGGTATTTGCTTCGTGATACATTACCAATGTCAAAATGGAGCGTTTACCAATTGTGGAAAAGGTCGATGTCGTGTTGATGTATGACTATTGTGATCAAAATGCCCAACGGGCGTGTGCTATGTATGCTGCTCGGTATGCTGGACGACATCATCCAAGTGTCCGGACCGTACGCCGGATAGTTACGTTATTTAAGGAAACAGGAAGTGTTCAGCCACATATGAAACGTCAACGACGATCTGCAACAAATGATGATGCCCAAGTAGGTGTTTTAGCTGTTGTCGCGGCTAATCCGCACATCAGTAGCAGTCAAATTGCGAGAGAATCGGGAATCTCAAAAATGTCGGTGTTGAGAATGCTACATAAACATCGATTGCACCCGTACCATATTTCTATGCACCAGGAATTGCATGGCGATGACTTTGAACGTCGTGTACAGTTCTGCCACAGGGCACAAAAGAAATTACGGGACGATGACAGATTTTTTGCACGCGTTGTACGAGTATTTACCGACGAAGCGTCATTCACCAACAGCGGTAACGTACACCGGCGTAATATGCACTATTGGGCAACGTAAAATGCACGATGGCTGCGACAAGTGGAACATCAGCGACCTTGGCGGGTTAATGTATGCTGTGGCATTTCGGGAGGAAGGATAATTGCCCCCCAATTTTATCCATGGCAATCTAAATGGCGCAGTGTATGCTAATTTCCTACATAATGTTCTACCGATGGATGTTACTAGAAGATGTTTCACGGCATGACAGAATGGCGATGTACTTACAACATGATGGATGTCCGGCACATACCTCGCGTGCGGTTGAAGCGGTATTGAATAGCATATTTCATGACAGGTGGATTGGTCGTCGAAGCTCCATACCATGGCCCGCACGTTCACCGGATATGACGTCTCTGGATATCTTTCTGTGCGGAATGTTGAAGGATATTTGCTATCGTGATCCACCGACAACGCCTGACAACGCGTCAGCGCATTGTCAATGCATGTGCGAACATTACGGAAGGCGAACTACTCGCTGTTGAGAGCAATATCGTTAAAAGGATTGCAAAATGCATAGGAGGTTGACGGACATCATTTTGAGCATTTATTGCATTAATGTGGTATTTACAGGTAATCACGCTGTAACAGCATGCGTTTTCAGAAATGATAAGTTCACAAAGGTACATGTATGACATTGGAACAACGGAAATAAAATGTTCAAATGTATCTACGTTCTGTATTTTAATTTAAAAAACCTACCTGTTACCAACTGTTCGTCTAAAATTGTGAGCGATATGTTTGTGACTACTACAGTGCTATCTATCATAAAGCGAAAAAAGTGGTCCAACTGAAACATTCATATTTCTTTACGTACTACACGAATATGTAATAAAAATGGGGGTTCCTATTTAATAAAACCTAGTTGATATCCGTTTGACCTATGGCAGCGCCATCTA
This sequence comes from Schistocerca serialis cubense, assembly GCF_023864345.2. Lineage (NCBI taxonomy): Eukaryota > Metazoa > Arthropoda > Insecta > Orthoptera > Acrididae > Schistocerca > Schistocerca serialis. The sequence goes on from NC_064638.1 coordinate 270,961,192, forward strand.
GCGGGCCAACCATGGTGCCATCTGGATTCCCCCTTCAAGCTAGACGAGTTTCGTTCTTCGAAGTTTTTTCGTTTGATGCTTATTTTGTGAGATATTTGGCCCAGTGACCATCAATGGACCTGTGTGTGTGTGTGTGTGTGTGTGTGTGTGCGTTTTGCTCTGAATCTTACGCTGAGCGTAATTAACTTTTATTGGATCGCTTTGAGTGTTTGGGATGATAATGACTGTGAGAAATGGACGGTGTACATGCATTTCTTTTATTGTTACACTACTTAAATCGTGGAAACGTATTTGATATACAGAAATTACGCATAGTGGGAGGAAGAGAGAGAGACTGGATCAATAAAAACGTCAACGAGAATGATTAGTGATGGAAATAAAAGTAATGATTTGCAGGTTTTTCGAGAAGACGTGTCATAATCTGGTTTCCCTCTCATAAGAACAGTTTATGTTCTGAAGGAAAGAGGGAGGTAGAAGGGTGGCTGGGGTGAAATAGACGGTGGGCGGTCGTCCAGACGGGCACTAAAGATGTCTGGCGCGAGATATCGGCGCCTCGCCTCTATGAGGAGGAAGTTGGCGGCCGTAGTTGTTTACTATGGCGAGGAAACGACACCGCCAGATTTGTCGGCGAGATAACGCGAGGGCGCGAGGCGCGTCTGTGCCAAGTTTCTCGCTAGACGGAAGGGGCGGTGTGGGGGCGCTGACAGAAACCGCTGATGCAGTCGGACACCCACATCCCTCGGCACTAATGGGCTCCCATCCCGCGCACAACTTCTCGCCTCCTCCTCGCTCGGAGTTTGCTCACGAATCGATAGCTCGACTAGGGGCCGCGGCCGAGAGTGCCTGGGTAAACCGAGCGCGCCCCACCCTGGTAACGAACCCGGGCCGGCGGTTTTTGCAGGCTCGCCGTGCGGCTTAGGCTTAAGCACACTGGCCGAGTTGGCTGTTTGCTCTGGCCTTTCTTGGCCGGGTGACCGCCGGCCCTGTTTGCCCCGACTTGGCCAGGGTCGCCGCGTAATCTCCGGGGCCGCCGCCAGGGGCGCTGCGGGTGCGCGCGCGTTAAAGCTTTATTTCGCTTCGCGCTCCACTGGCCGCCTTGTGCACGAGCGTGTGAAATTTAAACGGCGCCCGCTGCTGGAAGAGAGTTAAAAACCGCCGGCGGACGCAGCCTAATCTCAGCCGCCGCGTGCGAACGTAATGCAAGTTGCCGCAACTCTCCGTTTAGCTGCGATGCCACATTACACATGAGCGCATGCGCACTTGCCCTTTTTCCACTCCCCTCTCCCTACCGCCTTCACGACTTTGCACAACGCTTTCAGCGTCCTGTGATATGTACTGGTTTCCATAAGTGAGAGAAAATCGTGAAATCAGCAATAACTTGTGAAAAGAAAAAAACACTTGACACTAAAGCCGTCCACAGGTAAATGTAAATTAATGCAGATGAATAGGAAAAAGAATCCTGTAATGTTTGAATACTCCATTAGTAGTGTAGCGCTTGACACAGTCACGCCGATTAAATATTTGGGCGTAACATTACAGGACGATATAAAGTGGGACAAGCATGTAATGGCAGTTGTGGGGAAGGCGGATAGTCTTCTTCGGTTCATTGGTAGAATTTTGGGAAGATGTGGTTCATCTGTAAAGGAGACCGCTTATAAAACACTAATATTACCTATTCTTGAGTACTGCTCGAGCGTTTGGGATCCCTACCAGGTCGGATTGAGGGAAGACATAGAAGCAATTCAGAGGCGGGCTGCTAGATTTGTTACTGGTAGGTTTGATCATCACGCGAGTGTTACGGAAATGCTTCAGGAACTCGGATGGGAGTCTCTGGAGGAAAGGAGGCGTTCTTTTCGTGAATCGCTACTGAGGAAATTTAGAGAACGAGAATTTGAGGCTGACTGCAGTACAATTTTACTGCCGCCAACTTACATTTCGCGGAAAGACCACAAAGATAAGATAAAAGGGATTAGGGCTCGTACAGAGACATATAGGCAGTCATTTTTCCCTCGTTCTGTTTGGGAGCGGAACAGGGAGAGAAGATGCTATTTGTGGTACGAGGTACCCTCCGCCACGCACCGTATGGTGGATTGCGGAGTATGTATGAAGATGTAGATGCAGATGTAGAAACGGGATGAGACAGCTAACGTTGACGCGCACGGGTCATCCGACCACAAGGGAGACAGTGGATTCACTGAACGAGCTGGTCAACGTGATTTGCTCTATCAGCGCTCTCCACCTGCCGTTGTCGACTTTATTTGGCTCGCAAATCACACAGTTTCTTTACGGAAAGAAAACATCTGCGTTAAATCTGTTCTTAATGGTCGAAAAAGAGCGTCTCTAATGACCTGGTTATCGACGATACGTTAAACGCTAATCTCCATCCTCGAAGAAGAGCGGAGAAAATCGCGAAGGAGATTCTGGACAGGTTGATGGCCTGACGGGCTGATTGGTGGTAAAGAAACGCTACAGAGTACCGTGCAACGATCAAGACACATACTATTAGAGGTTATTCGTTAACTTAACCGAATTATTATCACATTTTCTGTTTTAAATTGAATGTAGTTAAAGTATAGTGGCCGGCCGCGGTTGCCGTGCGGTTCTAGGCGCTCCAGTCCGGAGCCGCGCTGCTGCTACGGTCGCAGGTTCGAATCCTGCCTCGGGCATGGGTGTGTGTGATGTCCTTAGGTTAGTTAGGTTTAAGTAGTTCTGAGTTCTAGGGGACTAATGACCACAGCAGTTGAGTCCCATAGTGCTCAGAGCCATCTGAAAGTATAATGTACAATGTCAGTTTTTGCGTGCGTAATAATCCATACACCCGATGTTGCATTGGCTATCTGCAGCTCTGAAATAGAGTACTTCATCACACAGATTTCAAGATCGAGATTCCTTTCGTAATTACATTCGAATAGAAGAGGAGATTTTTTCGAAGCTGCTTTCCATTACTGAAAAAGATAATTACCGTCAACAACCAAACACAAGCCGTTTCATAATAGCACAAACTTCCGGCGTGTAAGTTATGTTTAACTTCACACATAAACTGTCAATCACGTTAAAATTTATGGCCGCTGGGGAAACATTTCAGTCGTTCGCCTTCGCAATAAGAACTACGGAAAATACATTGGGCAGGCCGTTGTGCCCGAGCGGTTCTAGGCGCTTCAGTCTGGAACCGCGCGACCGCTACTATCGCAGGTTCGAATTCTGCCTCGGGAATGGATGTGTGTGATGTCCTTAGGTTAGTTAGTAGTTCTAAGTCTAGGGGACTGATGACCTCAGATGTTATCTCCCATAGTGCCCAGAACCATTTGAACCATTTGATTTGAAAATACATTATATTAACACATAACATCGAGTTTTGAAGTAATACAGCTATCGAATGAATAAGAAAGAGGTAAAAGAAATCGGAAGTAGGTGGACGTGAACCTGATATTTTTCTCTGCATAATTCCAGGCTCCGATGCTATCAACTGCGCACAGATTCAACGCAAATATCGCCGATCCCTATACGGCTTACACTGTCTAAAGACTGTATCTACAAATGTCATTATTTGATATTTAATAGGCAAATTGTATCAAAAAGACGCGCTTTTGATAGATCATCGTTGTGCCATTTTCTTGCTCTCAAGTTACAAATGGTTCAAATGGCTCTAGGCACTGTGGGACTTAACATGTGAGGTCATCAGTCCCCTAGACGTAGAACTAGTTAAAACTAACCAACCTAAGGACATCACATCCATGCCCGAGGCAGGATTCGAAACTGCGACCGTAGCAGCCGCATCTCAAGTTACAACGCTACAAAGATCAGTTAGAGGAAGTCCCTACCTACGGAATGTGGTTTCCTGTCATTTTCTTATAACAAATTGTACTAAAACAACGCGTTATCGAGAGATCCTCAGTTTGCCGATGCTTTTAAACTGCTTACATTTATACGGCAGCTGCTATGTTCTGCCTGTGATGTAAAACTATGTCGCATCTCATTGGCTACGTTCCTCTCCACGAGGCAAAAATCTGACATGCCAGATTCCTTTTTTCACCCTTCGCAGTATAGTGGAACATGGAATACCACGCTGTTTCGTCACCAGTTCCTCGTCCACGTGCCTTTTCACGTCCCGTGAGAGGACGGCTTAACTCTCTATGGTAGGGATATTCAATCCCTTAACACCTGACCGCTGGATGCTCCTGAACCCAGTCCTTACGTCCTGCACAAAAATGGTTCAAATGGCTCTGAGCACTATGGGACTTAACATCTGTGGTCATCAGTCCCCTAGAACTTAGAACTACTTAAACCTAACTAACCTAAGGACATCACACACGTTCCGGACTGAGCGCCTAGAACCGATAGACCACCGCGGCCGGCCTACGGCCTGCACAGTCGTCTACATTTACATCTACCAAGTGCGCACTCCGAGAGGACATTCAGTGCAATCAATGACTGCAGGCAGAAGCATAGGCGACAAAAGACCGATATTCATTTGTTTCGTGTCGTCACCAAATTTAGCCCAGCGTCGAATGCAGTATACACTACTATTGTTGTTGCCACTCTGTGTTATCTTGGCTGCGCTGAGTTTTGTTTCGTTTGTCGCGACTCCAAGTGTCACGCCTGGCTTTGTGTACGCTACAAAAACAAACGGCTTGCTGATCTCAGCGCTGTCTGCTATGAAGTCAGGCTACACTGGTGGCAAGGAAAGCTCGTCCTGAACGAGTTTTCAGGGGCGTGTGGGCGGTAGAGGAAGGAAGTTCTGCATACAGAATCTAAATATTTTCGACAGCCGGGGGGAAAACGGTGGTGCGAATGGAACAAGCCGCGTTTTCCTCGCGAAATGGTGACACAACGTTTGGCACAGCACCTAACGACAGTCACTTCGTAACGCCTACGGTATATGCAGGTACTGCATTGGGAGACTGCCAATGTCGCCAGGGGCCGGACACACAACACTCGTCGTCTGAAGTCAACGAACATCAGGCGATTCAGAATAGAGTCCTGCATGACCGAGTAAGCGAGCACAAAATACGAGGTGAAGCGAGCACACCCTAACTGGATAGGCTGCCCGCACTAGTTCTAGTGACCGAATATGTAGCACGTAACTTCAAACACACTACACATGTCATTATCCGTGTGAGACTGCAGCCAGTAAGGGCTTCTCATTTGCGGTGTCTCTCTGTCTGTAATCATGCAGCGGGAAGAAGCCAGTGCAGTAAGACGTAAGATTGAAACCAATGTTTACACATTGAAGAAACGGGAAGGTCTAAAAAGCCAAGTATGGAGTACATTTCTGTTAGTTGAAGACGAAAACAGTGCCTCTACTGGGTACATATCGTACATAAACTGCTCCACATTATTCTGTTTGCAGTCGGGAACCACTCATTTAAAGAAACACAGTTGCAAGAAACCTCACAAAGATACAGCTCCTTCAGGGATACCGGCAGTAATAAATAACTGTATTACAGCAAAGTGTGTTGCAATGTGTGCTAAAGATATGAGACCTTTTAATGCTGTTTCCGGTGAAGGTTTCACAGAAATAGGCCAAGAATTAATACATCTAGGTGCGGATTATGGAGAAGTTGACGTGGCAGGTGTCATGCCACATCCCTCTACTATAAGCAGACATGTCAAAAAACAAGCTGATGCAATACGAAACAGCATAATGCTTTCTGTTATTTCGGAAGTTATTAATAAAACATGTGCTGCGACAGTTGACATGTGGACTGATTCGCATAATCAGGTGCACTATTTGACGCTTACAACACATTACATTAACACAGATTGGTCTCTTGTGAACAATGTTTTACATACAATGATGATGACATCTTAAAGTGGTGAAGCAGACATGAAACAAATCTGCCAGGCCTGGCTGCACTTTCAAGACATATTTTATGTATCCCAGCAAGAAGCGCACCTGGTGAAAGATGCTTTAGTAAAGCCGGCATGTTACTAACAAATCGCCGCAGCCAAATAAATGCGGAACGCGTTAGTGATTTACTGCTGATCAACAATATAATTTTGTTTCTGTTGAAAACAAGTGCAAAGTATGACAAGTTAAGTAGGTAAATGTTTAATGTTCTTTGTATGCTTTCTTTATGAAGATGGTACATTTTCTATTTGAAAATGAGACTCGTCCTCTATCCGCGATTGTATTGAAATATTATTTTACTTTCCAAGCGCTTTATGAATTTAGCTGTGTCACGTACCCGTTCTTGGAAACGTTACTTTTGTATCAAAAGGGAGACAGAGGCAGAGATAAATACATTGTGTGTGTGTGTGTGAGAGAGAGAGAGAGAGAGAGAAAGAGGCTTCAAATGGCTCTGAGCACTATGGGACTTAACATCTATGGTCATCAGTCCCCTAGAACTTAGAAATACTTAAATCTAACTAACCCAAGGACATCACACAACACCCAGTCATCACGAGGCAGAGAAAATCCCTGACCCCGCTGGGAATCGAACCCGGGAACCCGGGCGTGGGAAGCGAGAACGCTACCGCACGACCACGAGCTGCGGACCAGAAAGAGGCGTTAGATTTGTACAGTAAAGTACAGTGCAGCGAGCCTTGACGAGGCGATGTGAAATGTCTGTGGTGACCGGTCATGCTCGGTTATCCGCGTGTCGGGAATCCGGACAAGAGACATGGGGCGAGTACGTGGCCGAGCCGAGTCGAGTGGGGCCGGACACGAGCGGCTCGGTCCCCAGACACTACGCTGCGTGCCTTCAGCGAGCGCACGGATAGTAGCGCATCAACAACTACTGTAGACAGCTCAGAATATTTCAGAACAATTCCTGAGAGTTATGACACGGGAACTTCTCCATCCCTTCCACCCTACCAGTTTGTACAACTGAGGTACTGACAACCGTAAGGGCCTAAAGCACACCGTTATCAATGTTGAGATTGTAGCATATGTGTATGCTCCTGCCATCTATTGATGTTATGGTGAACCAGCTTTATCTGAATTTGTAGACCCACAAAGTGTATGTGAACATTCGTGAAAAGCTGCCTCACCAATTTCTTGGATATTCATTACCATATGCGTCCAAAGCACAAGGCAAAATTTTGTTTCTCTACACTACTCAACTGTTATGTAGGGTTGGCGACGTACTTTAGTGCCCACATCATATGTATAGTACTAGCGCTTCATAATCGAACGTACATCGGCAGTTTTATCTGAACTGTCAAGTCACACAAAGTACTTAGTGAAAATAATGAAAACGTGTATCATGTAGTGTTTGAATAGGTCATATTTGTGTGTGTGGTAAATTTAGTATCTGTTGGTATGTTCTAATTCTAGTTTCACTTTATTTACAAAGTTTACAAATGCCAAAAGGCACTATTATCACAAGCGTATATAAGGAAATTTTTGTGAAATGTTAATAATAAGGCAACCTCAGATTTTAATTAATATTTCTTATCATAAAGTGAGTACATTATTCTTGTAGGAAATATAGGACGCTGAGACTTGGTTAATAAAGAAGTCAGACCTATAAGACTGATGGTTTCTCTAGAAATCTGATTTTCACAAACATGTATTTTTCTCAAAACTTTGTGTCTGTGCTTTAGTCCGTTATGGTTCTCGGTGCTTAAATTCATTGTCACCTTTGTTGAGTTCATTTGTTCTCTATTTATCATCTCCCATTTACTTTTAGTTTTTGTGTCCGTTGCCTGTATCACAGGGCAAAGATCTAGTGTAACATACACGCAGGCATCACATCCCCATTAGGAACAGATGAGAAAACCGTCATCAGTGATGTTTTCACCAAATGAAACCAAACATGTATAGCGACGAAAAATCGTATTTCAGTAACTGAATATACATTACCAGTTTTAATAAACTATTTGTATAGCGTTTGCTAATACCGCGCAGATACAGATGATGAATTTGACCTATATTACACTGAAAGTATCAGTGTACTGAAGAGGTGAAACGCTTTTATACCTTTACGTCGTTCGAATCTCATCCCTGACCTCAAGTCAGTCACGCTTAAATGTTGACGTAACTGTATTAATAAAAATTATTTTATAATTTCGTTTATCATACTCTTGTGGACCACGTCACAGCACACACCTGACTACTCACAGATGCGTTACCATAATGGTCATTCTTCTCAGTAGCGGTCGCTATATTCACAGTCTGCAAACCACTATTAAGTCGACAGCGCCCGAATTAGGGTTTCTTCGGCAGCTGTCGTCGTGGGAAGGCTGCACAGGAGCAGAAAGAATTAGCGAACAGGATAACATAACAAACAGAAGATTTATCTAACTTGTATTTTCGAGGTGTACGAAGACACATTACAAATAAAGCAGCAAAAATAGAATCCATTTTTCAAAATCAACAAGGACGAGGCACTTTTAAATAAGCACAAACGATATTCCCAGAACTGCGGCTAGGTGGTGTCTGAATAGTATCATGTAGCAAAGAGGCTCCAAGTGCGAGTCCATTCTGTGGCTCCAGCCAGCCGTCCTACACTCATGCTCATAAATTAAGGATAATGCTGGTACATGGTGAAACAACGCTCTGGTGGGCGGTTTGCTGGTTTGAATAACCTCGGGGTATGACCATGCGGTGCATCTGACCTGCGGTCGTCGCACGGTGGCGCTGGCAGCAGTGCACATACGCAGAGGTGTGTCGGTTCATGTCAGAGTACGGTGCAGCGAGTAAGTGTGCAGACGGTTTCAGAGTTTCTACTGGTGACTGTGTGTTGAAAATGGTTCAAAGAACACATATTGATGACGTTATGAGAGGTAGAATACTAGGGCGACTGGAGTCTGGTCAAACACAGTAGGTCGTAGCACCGGCCTCCGTGTACGACAAAGTGTGATCTCAAGATTATGGCAACGATTCCAGCAGACAGGAAACGTGTCCAGGAGCTACAGTACGGGACGTACACAGTGTACAACACCACAAAAGACCGATATCACACCATCAGTGCCCGCAGACGGCCACGGAGTACTGCACGTAACCTTGCTCGGGACCTTACCGCAGCCACTGGAACAGTTGTCTCCAGACACACAGTCTGCAGACGACTTAACAGACATGGATTATTCGCCCGGAGACCTGCAAGCTGAATTCCATTGACCCCTGGTCACAGGCGAGCCCGTAAACCCTGGTGTCAAGAACACAGTACATGGTCATTGGAACAGTAGTATCAGGTTATGTTCACAGACGAGTCCAGGTATAGTCTGAGCAATGATCCTCGCCGGGTTTTTATCTGGCGTGAACCAGGAACCCCTTGAAAGGGGCCTGTATGGAGGTCTTGGTTTGATGGTAAAATGTAAATGTCGTGTTACTAGGTCCTCCCGTCGGGTAGACCGTTCGCCGGATGCAAGTCTTTCGATTTGACGCCACTTCGGCGACTTGTGCGTCGATGGGGATGAGGTGATGATGATTAGGACAACACAACACCCAGTCCCTGAGCGGAGAAAATCTCCGACCCAGCCGGGAGTCGAACCCGGGCCCTTAGGATTGACATTTTGTCGCGCTGACCTCCCAGCTACCGGGGGCGGACGGTTTGATGGTGTGGGTGGGATTATGATTGGTTCACGTACACCCCTGCATGTCTTTGAAAGGGGAACTGTGAAAGGTCAGGCGTATCGTGACGTCATTTTGCACCATTATGTTCGCCTTTTCAGGGGTGCAGTGGGTCCCACCTTCCTCCAGATGGATGATAACGCACGGTCTCACCGAGCTGCCTCGTGGAGGAGTACTTTGAAACAGAAGATATCAGGCAAATGGAGTGGCCTGCCTGTTCTCCAGACCTAATTTCCATCGAGCACGTCTGGGATGCCCTCGGTCGACGTATCGCTGCACGTCTTCAAACCCCTGTGACACTTCAGGAGCTCCGACAGGCACAGGTGCAAGAAAGGAGGCTATACCCCAGCAACTGCTCGGCCACCTGATCCAGAGTATGCCAACCCATTGCGCGGCCTGTGTACGTGTGCATGGTGATCATATTCCATATTGATGTCGGGGTACATGCGCAGAAAACAGTGGCGTTTTGTAGGTCATGAGTTTCGGGACGGTTTTCTCAACCTATCACCAATACCGTGGACTTGCAGATCTGTGTCGTGTGTGTTTCATATGTGCCTATGCTATTAGCGCCAGTTTTGTGTAGTGCCACGTTGTGTGGCACAATTTTATGCAATTATCCTTAATTTACGAGCATGAGTGTATGTCGCGGCGGCAGAGGATGTTCGTGGTACGGAGCCTCTGGAGGCATGGCCCCAGCAGGTGCGCACCATTGGATCTGCCAGATCTCGCGCGACCACTATCGACCTCCGACAGAAAGTGACAATTCTCTTGCTAACTTTGACGCTCGTGGGGTGTTATCAATACTTGGCACCACACAATGTCTTTATAAACGCATCTTTGTGTGCAGTAATTACCCTAATCTTTTCTTAATGGTCGTTACAGAAACAATACCAAATACTATGAAGTATGTACCTGGACTATTCACTTCATATTGGTTCTTGGGCCTTTGTTTGTTGTTTCACGTCTCCTAAGTAGGCTTCTGTGCAGTACTAGACGTCTTTGTAGCAGCGTTTTCCAGTTCACGTTCTTAAGCATTTCCATCACAGTCTCCTGAGAGTCAAACAAACCTCTCATCTTTCGTGCCACCCATCTTGGCATCTGCCCATCCACTCCATTGCCCGTGCCACTGTCAGATGGTATATTCTTCCTGCAGGCTCCTTTGTAACGAGTATCCCCAATAATAACCAGACAGTTTCTTGTACTTTATGACTTCCATTTGCCCTGACCATCCACTTCTTCCATGGTGCTCACATTCAGTTGGAGGCATCTACATTATCTTCAATTGGGCAACGCATTCAGAAGATAGCCTGAAGGGATGCGGCCAACATACTCTACCTCATCAAAAGTATATGAACACCTATTAGTGGACATTATGTGAGGTACATTCGACCTTCACCATTATGATGGCTTGAATTCTTCTCGGAGGAGGGCGGAGGACATTCAATGACTTGTTGGAAGATCTGTGAAAGAATGCCAGGTCAGTACATTTCATGTACGTTATTGTCCACAAATTATTGTCTCACATAATCTGCTTTATGACAAGATGCATTTTCATACTGATACTAACAGTCCTCGTCACCTAACTGTTCCCTATTGTACGTAATAAACAATGGTGTGAAATGTTTCATATCCTTCCCCATTTAGCGTTTTCATGAGCGCAATGAAGGGACCACACCGTATCCTCGAAAAACACTCCCGTAACGTAACACCACCTCCTCCCTACTTCACTGCTGGCACTCCACAGGATGGCAGATAACGCTGCCCAGGCATGCGCCAAACCCAGACCCTTCCCTCCGATTGCCCCTGGGTACAGCGTGGTTCATCACTTCATATCACTCCTATCCAGTCAACCAGTCCAGTGGGCTAGCTCTGTGTACCATCCCAAATACTGACTATAGAAATGTGTGGCTTTTAGATAATGCTCGAGCATTGTACCCCATTCTTTTGATTCACTACGCACAGTCATTTTGCTAGCTGGACTGCTAGTAGCACAGTGGAATGCACAAGTCATTCCTTCCGCTCAATTCATGCATTTTTTTACAAGAACTCTCTGCAATGCTCGACAGTTCTTTTCCGCGAATGCTTGAGGTCTTTCTAGTCTTACGTAGTTACCTGTGGTTGTTTCTTATCGTTTCCACTTCATAATCACGTCAACAAGGTCGCCTTGGGCAGCTTCAGATGAGTTGAAGTGTTCCTGATGGATTAGTTACTCTGATAACTAGTCCAAATTCATGTCACTTAGCTCTCCTGCCCGACTATTTCGTTGCTGACAACACAACACTCTCTACCTCCTTTTATAGTGGCGGGTCAGCTTTTCGTAACGTAGTGGTCAGTACTGCATCACCTAGGAGATCCTAGATGTTTGTGATGAGATAGTGCACCAGTTGAAGAAATGGGGTTTCTGTGGCTGCACACTCGAAGTAAAATGTATCAACTTTATTGACCGCTGAGTATCACTCGTTTCCAACTTGATATATGCAGCATGCATAAAAAACCATCTTCACCCTTCAGACGCCAACACTTACTTCCTACACGAGCTATCGGCTAACTTCAAACTTCACGAGATCCGAACCACTCCACGAAATTTTTTTAAGCTTCATGCCTTTCTGCGGTTGGCTTCAAGGGTGGGCTGAATTTCAGTTGGGCATTTCCTGCTTCCACTAACAGAATTTGTCTGAAAAGTACCGTTTCCTGCTATTGGGTGTTGGAGAACACCTGCTTTCGCGAGAAAGTCATTTATACTTAAACTATATTTCGAGGAATAGGGACTTCAGCCACCAACTGATATTAAAATGAATCATTGGTGAATGTTGAAAATGTCTGCCAGACCAGGACTTGAAACTGGGTGCTCCGCTTCTCTAGAACAATTACCTTAACCATCTCGTCCTTCGGGACTCACTTCCCGGCCAAAGCAAATTCTCAAATTACCACGCGCAAGTAGTGCCCTGCCCATTAGCCCCACTGGTTGTAGCATTGCCTAGTCCCACAGGTGTTCGGAAGATACTTATATTCACACCGAAAGTACCTAGAGTCCCTCTCAGTCATATATATACATACATTTTTACTGGAATAGCACCCCAACTTTGTATGTAACGGGGAAATCCTGTCTGTACCTCAGGTGTAGGTGACCTATATTGATCTACATTGATTTCAGTATGTCTCCAGTAGAATCTAATTCATCATATCAGCAGGTCAACTACATCTGAGGTATATGTATACCTCAGGTGCATCACAGTATAGCTATGTTGTATATGATCTGCTGGACACACCAGACCCTAAACACAAACACACACACACACACATATATATATATATATAATGTGTGTGTGTGTGTGTGTGTGTGTGTGTGTGCATACACATCATAGCTATACTTACCAAATGGTTCAAATGGCTCTTAGCACAATGGGACATAACATCTCATCTGAGGTGATGTCCCCTAGACTTAGATCTCCCCTAGACTTAGAACTACACTCCTGGAAATGGAAAAAAGAACACATTGACACCGGTGTGTCAGACCCACCATACTTGCTCCGGACACTGCGAGAGGGCTGTACAAGCAATGATCACACGCACGGCACAGCGGACACACCAGGAACCGCGGTGTTGGCCGTCGAATGGCGCTAGCTGCGCAGCATTTGTGCACCACCGCCGTCAGTGTCAGCCAGTTTGCCGTGGCATATGGAGCTCCATCGCAGTCTTTAACACTGGTAGCATGCCGCGACAGCGTGGACGTGAACCGTATGTGCAGTTGACGGACTTTGAGCGAGGGCGTATAGTGGGCATGCGGGAGGCCGGGTGGACGTACCGCCGAATTGCTCAACACGTGGGGCGTGAGGTCTCCACAGTACATCGATGTTGTCGCCAGTGGTCGGCGGAAGGTGCACGTGCCCGTCGACCTGGGACTGGACCGCAGCGACGCACGGATGCACGCCAAGACCGTAGGATCCTATGCAGTGCCGTATGGGACCGCACCGCCACTTCCCAGCAAATTAGGGACACTGTTGCTCCTGGGGTATTGGCGAGGACCATTCGCAACCGTCTCCATGAAGCTGGGCTACGGTCCCGCACACCGTTAGGCCGTCTTCCGCTCACGCCCCAACATCGTGCAGCCCGCCTCCAGTGGTGTCGCGACAGGCGTGAATGGAGGGACGAATGGAGACGTGTCGTCTTCAGCGATGAGAGTCGCTTCTGCCTTGGTGCCAATGATGGTCGTATGCGTGTTTGGCGCCGTGCAGGTGAGCGCCACAATCAGGACTGCATATGACCGAGGCACACAGGGCCAACACCCGGCATCATGGTGTGGGGAGCGATCTCCTACACTGGCCGTACACCACTGGTGATCGTCGAGGGGACACTGAATAGTGCACGGTACATCCAAACCGTCATCGAACCCATCGTTCTACCATTCCTAGACCGGCAAGGGAACTTGCTGTTCCAACAGGACAGTGCACGTCCGCATGTATCCCGTGCCACCCAACGTGCTCTAGAAGGTGTAAGTCAACTACCCTGGCCAGCAAGATCTCCGGATCTGTCCCCCATTGAGCATGTTTGGGACTGGATGAAGCGTCGTCTCACGCGGTCTGCACGTCCAGCACGAACGCTGGTCCAACTGAGGCGCCAGGTGGAAATGGCATGGCAAGCCGTTCCACAGGACTACATCCAGCATCTCTACGATCGTCTCCATGGGAGAATAGCAGCCTGCATTGCTGCGAAAGGTGGATATACACTGTACTAGTGCCGACATGGTGCATGCTCTGTTGCCTGTGTCTATGTGCCTGTGGTTCTGTCAGTGTGAACATGTGATGTATCTGACCCCAGGAATGTGTCAATAAAGTTTCCCCTTCCTGGGACAATGAATTCACGGTGTTCTTATTTCAATTTCCAGGAGTGTAGTTAAACCTAACTAACCTAAGGACATCACACACATCCACGCCCGAGGCAGGATTCGAACCTGTGACCGTAGCAGCAGCGCGGTTCCGGACTGAAGCGCCTAGAACCGCTCGGCCACAGCGGCCGGCCTATGTTTACCCTTAAAACAATTTAATGACACCAGCCACAACCCACTTAGAAGGATCACAGGAAATCAGATCCATTATTTCCGGACTGAACGAAACCCACTCTTGCAGGATACCGTTAAGCTGTCTCTCTCAACCACAATAGCTTGATTACCGACATCACCAGGGAATCGCTAATCTTTAACCCAGCCTAGAAGGCTAGGCTCTGTGGTATCACGTATCGATAACATCTCATGGCGTATCGTCGTCGGTAAAAGAATGACAAGTTTCCGTCTGAAACCCGACAGCAGTCGCGCAGGATCTGGAGGACCCAATGGTGCACGTCCGCCGATCCACACCTCTAGTGGCTCAGTACTACGAGCATCCTCTGGCGCCGCAGCACAGGAAGGCAGGCAGTAGCCGCTCAGCCCACTTGCACATTCACTACGTAGTCGCAACTTCGACACCATAGTTTGTGCTTTTGTTCAGAGAGTTTCTTCGTGTTGAGACTGTGATAGCTGGACTCTGTTTCTCGCTGCATCATCTGTAATGAGTCTTCATTTGCTTGGAGAAATGCAAGTTAATTAAATCTGTGTTTATCTTGTTCTAGTCATTTCTGCTCCAGTACAGCTTTCGTACGACAGTTGCGCACCACTGTGTAAACTACTTCTCCTTACTGTTGTGTACAAAGTCGAGCACTACAGGTTCACAGCGCACTTAGGACTTTTTTTTTCCACTAGCTGCTTATTTTTTATGATCTACCATCTAATTACTTACGGTGGGTCGTACGTTGCCACTTAGCCGCTGTGACTGGGTCCGGGGTCCGGAGTGACTGAAAGTAACACCACACCGGCTCCCGACCCCACTCACACCGTTGCCCGTGTCCCGCCACGTGGAGGCGGGCTCTATTTGTTTACATCCATTTGATATCTTTTTTGTGCAGCATTAGAAAAACTTGTAATTAATACAAAATCAAGTGATATATTAATAAACAAATCGAAATTAAACTTTTAGAAAGAAGGAAGGAAGAGAATTGAATAGAGAAGAGATAGGTATAATATTGCCCGTCACCTGGTTGTGGGCGGCGACCCGGGTCTTGGAATGACCCTCAAGACGCTGACCATCGCTCACCATGCCTTTAACATCTACCATCCTAAAAACTACCTTAACTAGAAGAGATAAGGGTACGTTAAAGCTAGAAACTAAGACTAAGACCTCCATGTCCAGCCCGCTAAACTTTTTACGATATACAATAGAGAGGTAACTGATTTTGTGCTTGGCTCAAAGTTGCTAATGAAGGGGTACCTGTGGTAAAAGTAATAAAGGTAAAGGCGCTACCGGTTTGTGTTGAGCCTACAAGGCTCCTAGTAGAGTACATCAGGCGCAAGCACCTCCCGGCCCCGCCGCCAACACGACCTGAACTGTGGTTTTCCCCGATCTACCATAGGTATCCGTCGGGTTGGGCTCAAAAGAGAGGAACAACAATTAAGATCCTTCCACCCAGGCCGTGCGCCGCCTCTCACCAGGAAGCGTAGGTCCCTTGAAGAGGTGCTTAACTTTACGCTTCAGATCAGAAGTTATTAGTGTAGTGCAGGTTGAGGTATAGGCTGTGTAGGTTGGATGTACTCGTACAAACAATTCATGCTGAGCCAATGAGACTTATAATGATACGTGGTGTGGCAGTTAGCACCTTCCGGCCCCGCCAGCAACACAGCCTGAACTGTGGTTTTCCCCGATCTACCATAGGTATCCGTCGGGTTGGGCCCAAAAGAGAGGGTCCACAATTAAGTTCCTTCCATCCAGACTGCGCGCTGCCTCTTAACGGAAGGCGTAGGTCCCTTGAAGAGGTACCTAGCTTTAAGCTCTCATTAGACATGGAGGTACTGTTAACTATCAACACATAAGGTGCAATCTGTTTTTAGGATTGTGTGTGACTTGTGCACCTCTTGTCGGTTGTTCCAGACTGTTCTTTGAAGTGGACTTGGTTGACACTATGGATCATCCGCGCTGGACGCTTCAATATCTGTGTTGGTGCCCTGGTCTGTATCTGTTTCTTTCTCATCACTCGTGGTGCTAATCATATCTGTGTCCCCCTGGGCATCATGATGTCTGTTTGCACCGACTTGCCTTCGGTAGGGTGTGTTGCGCAAGTATTCTATTTGTTGGATCTTCGAGATTTCGTCAGTTAGTTTGTTGAGTTCAGTCCACCTTTCCGGGTCGCGTATTATGGCATGTAGTTCGTTCTGTGTGTTCAGGCGATTTATGTGTACTGTGTGTCTTGCGTTCGTGCGTTGTCCGCAGAAGAAGACAGTATGTTCAGGGGAACCTTCTTCCCCACATGTACATCTATTAGTCTGCTGAAGACTCACGCGGTACAGGTGCGTGGGATAAGGGCCTTGTCCTGTGATGAAATGTACCATACCGCGGCTGGGGTCGATATGTTTTAGTTTTAGTCTTTCCAGGATGTCAGGGAAGAAGTTGTACACACGGCGGCCCTTATCGCTGTTGGCCCACTCGCTCTGCCACGTATCCACTCGCCATGCTCTGAGTTGGCGTGTTGCCTCAATCGGTACACCAGTGATCTGCCGAACCTGGTCTATTCTCCCCATCCTAAGCCAGTACATTGCTGCGTGGTACCTGATGGTGATATCTATGGGGAAGATTCCCATGACGACACATAGTGCGTCATTTGATGTTGTGTTGAATGCCCCTGTTAGTCGAAGTAGAACACTTTTTGGCCTCGACGTACAATGGCTCTGTTGGTTGAGAGATTTAATCTGTGGGCCCACGTACTGGCAGCAAAGCATATTACTGACTCGAAGAGAGCGCAATGGTATGTTCGTGTGACTGACAGGGGTAGTCTGAATTGTTCTGAATTTAGCCTAGCCAGTTTGTGCTTTGTGTGTGCATATTCACATGTGTTCGTGGAAGTTCAATCGTTCATCAATGTATACTCCTAGATAGCGTGTGACTGCTAGTCTTTTTATGTTTGTGTCCCCGATTTTCACTATTGGGTTCCTGCGCAGGATACCATTTAGCAATGTATAAGTTGTTTTATTTCCTTCTATCTTTAATTTATTATCTGTGCACCTTTGGGCTATTGTCCGAAGTGTTCCATTGGCTCTTTCTTCTAGCTAGGCACGGTTGTTTGCTGAAACTACGACGAGTAGATCATCAATATAAGCGACAACTCCATCTGTCAAGATATGCTCCTCTAGTAACTGTAGGAGCGGTTCTATAACTATGTCCCAGAGGATGGGACAGCAGATCGACCCTGGTGGACAGCCTTTTGTAATTCGTTTAATCACTTTCTGGTTGTCCATTTGCCAAACGACCGTTCTGTCTCTGCAATAGTCCATGAAACTATTATACAGAGACTCCGGTACCTGCAGGTGTCTGAGCCTCTTGAACAAGGCCGGACACCAGAGGTTGTCGAAGGCACCTGAGATGTCTATCATAATTGCAAGTGTGTATTTGGAGGGTGTGTCGTGTACTATTTGGAGTGCTCTGTTAATTGCGTCGTCTATAGATTTCCCTTCCCTGAAGCCGTATTGGTGTGGTGTCAGTCCCCGTAGTGTTCGGTGTGCGTGTAGTCTTTTGCAGAATAGTTTTTCTTGTACTTTACCGAGTGTATTGATAAGGCAGATTGGTCTGTATGACTTGGGGTCTGATGGGTCTTTGTCTGGAGCCTTTTTGATGATAACCGCCATCGAGGTCTTCCACACTGCAGGCACACGGCCCAGCCTTAATGCATCGTTTAACAACGTTGTGAGAAACGGGGTGATCTGCGGTGCAATTTGTTTCAGTACCTCAGAGTGGATACCATCCGGTCCAGGCGCCTTTTTGTTTTTGAGTTCTGAGATCGCTGTCGCCACTTCTTCCTACGCAAATGGACAGGTGACGGTTGGTGTAATGTATACTGTGTCTACTTCGCGTCTCAGTGCTGCATGTAGTGGTGTGTCTGTGTCTGCGATGTCGTCGGGCAGGAGTTTGCTCAGCAGGAACTCCGCTGTGCGTCTCCAGCCCTTAGGCATCTCACCATCCTCCTGTCGCAGCGTTCCCAGAACCAGTGGGCTGATAATTTTCTCTGTCACGATTTTGTATGGTTCCCCCCCAAATGTTTAGTTGTGTTTGTGCTGCTACATGGCTGTTCCAATGGTCTTTCCTGGTCTTATTCAGCTCAAGTTTGTATTTGTCCTTGGCAAGCCGGTAGTCGTGTGGTCGTAATTGTCTTTCTCTATCTGAAATTGCTCGTTGGTAAAGCTTACGTTTACGTTTTGAGCCTTGTTTGTGTCGTGTTAATTGTGTAGTCCAGGGAATGTTTTGGTGTTTTGTCATTCTCTGTGTGGGTATGCAGGTGTTCTGTGTGTTTGTGATGATATCTGTCAGCATGTGTGCTCTGTAATCAACACTGCCGGTGATGTCTTGCGGTATAATTCATGTATTTTTAGTTTGACCCTGTCCCAGTCTGTTTTGTCAAATAATAGTCTTTTTGGTTGTGTTTCTGTGTTGACGTTTGGTGTACCACTTAAGGTTAGTGTGATGATGTTGTCGTCGCTAGCAGTGATCTGTTCATGTACGGTCCAGTCTCGTACGTGGTTGATGGCGGCATTATTAACGAGATTGATGTCTATGTTTGATGTATGACCGTTGTGTCCGATGTGGGTCGGGTGATGTCCTTCCTTGTTGAGTACGTGAAGTCTGTTTTCTTGGATGATAGCATTTATTATTCTACCTCTGTCGCCAGTTCTTTCTGAATGCCACAGGGTTGATCTGGCATTTATGTCTGCACATATGGGAAGTTTCTTGTTGAACTTGTTGAGCTTGTAGAACCACAGAAAGTCTGTCTCATTGTGTTGTAGGTGGCCAAAGCCTCTCTGTCACCGAGCGAGGTGGCGCAGTGGTTAGCACACTGGACTCGCATTCGGGAGGACGACGGTTCAATCCCGTCTCCGGCCATCCTGATTTAGGTTTTCCGTGATTTCCCTAAATCGTTTCAGGCAAATGCCGGGATGGTTCCATTGAAAGGGCACGGCCGATTTCCTTCCCCATCCTTCCCTAGCCCGAGCTTGCGCTCCGTCTCTAATGACCTCGTTGTCGACGGGACGTTAAACACCAATAACCTAACCCCTAGCCTCTCTGTCACTGGATACTGACAACCAGCTCCGGTATTAACTACAGACAGGACAACCTAACCGCCCGATGCGGGCAGGAGTTACAGTGTATGCCATTACGCGGCCACCGGGAGGCTTCGTACTGTACAGAACCTACACTGGACACGGGCACCAGACCGTGGGCCTCCGAATAACAGAAGCGTATTTTGCGAGTCCGAGGGGCCGGTCAGAAGCGCGGCAGGGTTGGGGTGGCAGTAAGCGGTAGGGCCGGGCCGAGCGCGCCCTAAGGTAGTGCTAGGGCGTCAGTGGCAGCCGTAACAAGCGGCCGGCCGCTAACAAGAGCGTGTCCGCCTGCCCGTGACGCCAATTACGGCGTCTGGCGGCGTCACGCCGCTGCCGCTGACGGCGCATTTCATTCTGCTGCTGCTGCGAGCAGGCACAAACACTGCCGCCTTCATTACTGTCAGACCGCGCCGCTGCGAATCCGTCCTGCGCGCCAGCGTCCGCGCTGGCTGCTGCCCCCGCCGCCAGGGACACCCGCTCGGGACAAGGATACACTTGGCTCTTGTCCACCTCGCTACCACTTTTTCAAACAACTATGTCACGGTTCACATTCAGGTCTAAATAAAATTGCAGAACTGGCGTAGCTCTCGGCTTCGATTCTGTGGACTTCAAAATTTGTCTAACTAACCTATGGACATCACACACATCGGCCGGCCGGTGTGGCCGAGCGGTTCTAGGCGCTTCAGTCTGGTACCGCGCGACCGCTACAGTCACGCGGTTCGAATCGTGCCTCGGGGATGGATGTGTGTGATGTCCTTAGGCTAGTTAGCTTTAAGTAGTCCTAAGTTCTAGGGGACTGATGACCTCAGATGTTAAGTCCCATAGTGCTCAGAGCCAGAGCCATCACACACATCCATGCCCGAGGCAGGATTAGAACCTGCGACCGTAGCAGCAGCGCGGTTCCAGACTGAAGCGCCTAGAACCGCTCGGTCACAGCGGCCGGCTGTCTGAACACACAATGCTTCCAACACTCCTAATGATGGGCTTCCGCAGCCAACGATCCATGCATGTGCCAATGTTAAAACCACGATATCGCTAACTACGTCTGAAATGGGCAGGTGTCCATCGGCACTGAACGTTGGCGCAGTGGCAGAGCGTTGCGTGGTCTCACGAATCCCGATACCTTCTTCATCATGCCGATGGAAGAGCACGAATCCGTCGTCTTCCAGGGGAATAACTGCTCGACAGCTGCACAGCGGGGTCGGAGACATGTTGGTGGTGGCTCTTATGCTCTGGGGAACGTTCATGTGGGCTTCAACGGGTCCAGTGCAGCTCGTGCAAGGCACCATGAGGGTGAAGGAGTATCGTGTACTGTTTGCAGACCACGTACACCCCTTCTCACGATCATATTTTTCGATGGCAGTGGCATTTTTCAGCAAGATAATGATTATTATAAAAACTATTAGATCGATGATTTAAAAAAGAAATTTAATTAGTAGTTCAGATATACATAATGTGGAACTTACTCTTGGCTGCTACCTTACTGCTATAAAGAATATTGCTATAAAAACTACAGCTAAAATAAGACGATTCTGCAGCATCCAACAAAGATGCACTTGTGATGTAGGCGACTCGGTATAATCGATATATACCACAACGCCAAGGACTTTCACATCTTTGATGTAACTGTAGTAGTATGGCACTGTAGTAGTATTAAGATTGCCCATAGAGGGCACAACTGTTACACATCGTAGTTCCCTGTTTGAATCCAAAATATAAATAAGCTGTAGACATACTAACTATCTGTTAATCAGATATTTAAATGAATCAATTTTATGTTATTAGTGTATTTCCTACTTTTATACTTTGACGATGGCGTCATATTATGAACGCTGATTGACAGTTGTGAAGTAGTGTGACAGGAAGTAGGCCGAGCCTCTGCATATTTAAGCTCGTGCTCAGCACTCATAACCATCAGTTGACTGCGTAGCAGCGAGGAGAGCTCCGCCTACCATCCTAAAGGAGCCAGGGTATAATTAATTTTATTTTATCTTGTTAAAGTTTGACATCATTAGACACTTTCATCTTATTTAAAGATTGGTATATAGTATTTCTTAAAATTTATCCACAGGTCTGATGATGGTTTTGTAAAAAGAACCGAAACCGGTCACCTGTATCATTAAAACATACATGACGTGATCAAGACTGAACTTTAGTCAAAATATAACAGTTTATTGATCACTGCTTTCCAAAAATGATTACCAAAATTGTAAGATAATGCTAATTGTCAGAAGGCTAGGAGTGTGCTGGAGCGGTCCGAGTAACACACCATCGAGTTCCAATTGACGCGCTGGCCCATCACTTCACCAGATCTGAACCCGATCGAACACATCCAGGATGTGATTGAATGTGGCGCCAGAGCTCATCGCCCCCGCCCCGGAATTTACGGGAATCAGGTGACTTTTGTGTGTGCAATTGTGATGTTAACTCCCTCCAACGACCTACCATGGCCTCATTGCTTCCATGCCACGACGGGTCACCGCTGTTATCCATAGTTAGGTAGGTGGTCATAATGTTTTGGCTGATCAGTGTATAAGCTAGGGGCCGGGGTTCACTGCTAGTGGCTGCAGTTATGTTGGGAGATGGCATTGAACATTATTACAATTAAAAGAATGCAATTAATTATATTAATTACAGTTAAATACATTGTAATCACCAATATCACAGTAGGTGCTGGATATGTTTCCCTCTTTCTTGAAGGCGTACTTCTACACCTTTACATTTATTTTCGAACTCATTTACCGATGTTCCAAGTGTAATCGGATGCAGATAATCAGTTATGGCTGTCTTCAGTTCATCTGTCGTCTTTGGATTATTTCGATAAACAAATTTTTTAGCCGCACCCCAAAGGAAATAGTCGGTCACAGACAGATCAGGAGAGCGCTGGGGACAGAGACCTTTTGTAATTACTCTGGTTTCAAAGATTTCATCTAAAAGGGACTGGTGTGCCGCATGAGCAGTATCATTGTGTTTTGGCAAAATGAATATTGATCTCATTTTCATTCAGTGGGGCAATAAATGGATAAATTATCTGGGAAAAATAGACATCGTAAGTGACGCTAATATGGAAAACGACCAGCCCTTTAATTCGCGCTCCTATTATGGCACCTCACAGTCCGATTTTCTATGGGTGCAATGGCGCTTCTCTTAAGGCATGTCGATTTTCTGATGACCAAATTCGTGAATTTTGGGAATTAATGTAGCCAGATAGCTGAAACCAAGCCTCATCAGTGCAAAAGGTTCGGTTTAAAACACCAAGTCCATGTCGGTTAACAAATCGCTGAAACCATGCACTACATGCTATTCGTTTCGCATACTCCATACAATGTAATTGACGAATAGCAGTAATTTTATACGTATATATCCCCAGTTTTTGGTTACAGTCTTATGTTCTGGCGTACGAGAGATTTTAACCACTTTCGATAAACTCCTCACCAAATTTGTTGGAGTCCACAACATGATGTCCGAAATATCGTCAAGCTTCCGTTGCGTTAAAATTGTGGGCCTTGCCAGTTCGTCGTGCATCACGAACTGAACCTTTTGTCTGGAATTTACGAATAAAATCACACACAGTGCCACGATGTGTACACCTCGACGCAGGTAAACGCAATCTAAATTGCCGCCTCGGATGTTCCCTAAAGTTTCCTCCTCCACAGAAAACCTTTTCCACTAAAACCACCGAGCGAGGTGGCGCAGTGGTTAGCACACTGGACTCGCATTCGGAAGGACGACGGTTCAATCCCGCGTCCGGCCATTCTGATTTAGGTTTTCCGTGATTTCCCTATATCACATCAGGCAAATGCCGGGATGGTTCCTTTGAAAAGGGCACGGCCTATTTCCTTCCCCATCCTTCCCTAACCCGAGCTTGTGCTCCGTCTCTAATGACCTCGTTGTCGATGGGACGTTAAACACTCATCTCCTCCTCCTCCTCCTCCTCCTCCTCCACTAAAACCTCTCTCAGGAATTGTAAGCATTCTCACTGCACTCAGCGTACACAAGAACTACACAGTAACAC
The DNA here is from genome assembly GCF_023864345.2 of Schistocerca serialis cubense. NCBI lineage: Eukaryota > Metazoa > Arthropoda > Insecta > Orthoptera > Acrididae > Schistocerca > Schistocerca serialis. Next base: position 270,984,895 of record NC_064638.1, read on the forward strand.
CACTAATAGCTGCAAAGCACACGCAACACTACTAACCGCAACCTCCCACTGCAGGTCCTCAGAACATGTGCAGGCGAGGCTTGAATGAGCTGCGAACTTTCGCGCCCCGCAAGATCAGACAAGCGAGGCTCGCCGCTGCGGAGAGACTTGGCGCACGCACGCACTGTATAACTTGTCACCACCTCCATTTCAACGTGCCCCAGATACCTATTCTTCGATTCAAATAACTTTCCAAATGATCTTAGATGAGGACTGAAGTGAAGTAATGAATTAAAATGCGCAAAGGCCAGGATTTGAACCCAGGGTTTCCAACTAACAAGGGAATCTCCCCATCGCACCCCCCTCAGATTTAGTTATATGTTGGCACAGGGATAGGCCTTGAAAAACTGAACAAATATTAAAGAAGAACTAAAAGAAAAATATAGACAAAGACTAACAAAAATACTGAAAACAGAATTGACAGCAAGAAACAAGACAAAAGCTATAAATACTTATGCCGTACCAATATTGACCTACTCATTTGGAGTAGTGAAATGGAGTAACACAGACCTAGAAGCACTCAGTACACTTACACGATCACAATGCCACAAACATAGAATACATCACATACATTCAGCAACAGAAAGATTCACATTAAGCAGAAAGGAAGGAAGAAGGGGATTTATCGACATAAAAAACCTACATTATGGACAGGTAGACAATTTAAGAAAATTCTTTCTAGAACGAGCAGAAACTAGCAAAATACACAAGGCAATCACTCATATAAATACATCGGCTACACCACTGCAATTTCATAACCACTTCTACAACCCTTTAGATCACATAACATCAACAGATACGAAGAAAGTAAATTGGAAAAAGAAAACACTTCATGGCAAGCACCCGTATCATCTAACACAGCCACACATCGATCAAGACGCACCCAACACATGGCTAAGAAAAGGCAATATATACAGTGAGACAGAAGGATTCATGATTGCAGTACAGGATCAAACAATAAACACCAGGTATTACAGCAAGCATATTATTAAAGATATCAATACCACAACGGATAAATGCAGACTTTGTAAACAACAAATAGAAACAGTAGATCACATCACAAGCCGATGTACAATACTAGCAAATACAGAATACCCCAGAAGACACCACAATGTCGCAAAAATAATACATCAACAGCTTGCCTTACGACATAAACTTTTAAAACAACACGTTCTCACATACAAGTATACACCACAAAATGTACTGGAGAATGATGAATACAAATTATACTGGAACAGAACCATTATAACAGATAAAACAACGCCACATAACAAACCTGACATCATACTCACCAATAAAAAGAAGAAATTAACACAACTAATCGAAATATCCATACCCAATACAACAAACATACAAAAGAAAACAGGAGAAAACATTGAAAAATACATCCAACTGGCTGAGGAAGTCAAAGACATGTGGCATCAGGATAAAGTTGACATCATACCAATTATACTATCAACTACAGGAGTCATACCACACAATATCTACCAGTACATCAATGCAATACAGCTACATCCAAACATATATATACAACAACAGAAATCCGTAATTATTGATACATGTTCAATTACCCGAAAGTTCCTAAATGCAATATAACACATACCGTACAGTTAAAAGGAAGTGACGCTTGATCAAGGTCCGCGTCACTCCATTTTTAACCGCACTTAACGTCTGAGAAAGTGAAGGAAATAATAATAATAATAAACATGTATAGTAAATGTAAGTGTGTCTCTCTAACTCCACAATGCACATAGTAGTGCCATGGATATTATACACTATGGAAGCCCTCCATCCCCAATCCATGAAAACGGCTTCGGTTTCGAACTGCAGCGATTTGGTTTGAAGAGGGCACTACACCAATGGACTACTTACGGGAAGCCAGTGAAGCACATGGGAATCAAGTGCCAAAGTGGCCGAGACCGGTCAGAATGTTGCTTCTACTATGTTCCAGACTGTTTCAGAGTGATACAGAATCTTTCAGAATGTTTTAGATTTTTCCAGGAAGTTTGAGAATGTTCCAGAATGTTCCATAATCCTACTGTAGCAGGGATACAATTCAGCTCACAGGGGCACATAGCTCACGACCAGGCCACAAAGGCCCATGAAATGTCTACCGGCCGCCGTGCCATCGTCTCCCTTGCGGTGTCATGCGGATGCGGTATGGAGAGACATACACTCCTGGAAATGGAAAAAAGAACACATTGACACCGGTGTGTCAGACCCACCATACTTGCTCCGGACGCTGCGAGAGGGCTGTACAAGCAATGATCACATGCACGGCACAGCGGACACACCAGGAACCGCGGTGTTGGCCGTCGAATGGCGCTAGCTGCGCAGCATTTGTGCACCGCCGCCGTCAGTGTCAGCCAGTTTGCCGTGGCATACGGAGCTCCATCGCAGTCTTTAACACTGGTAGCATGCCGCGACAGCGTGGACGTGAACCGTATGTGCAGTTGACGGACTTTGAGCGAGGGCGTATAGTGGGCATGCGGGAGGCCGGGTGGACGTACCGCCGAATTGCTCAACACGTGGGGCGTGAGGTCTCCACAGTACATCGATGTTGTCACCAGTGGTCGGCGGAAGGTGCTCGTGCCCGTCGTCCTGGGACCGGACCGCAGCGACGCACGGATGCACGCCAAGACCGTAGGATCCTACGCAGTGCCGTAGGGGACCGCACCGCCACTTCCCAGCAAATTAGGGACACTGTTGCTCCTGGGGTATCGGCGAGGACCATTCGCAACCGTCTCCATGAAGCTGGGCTATGGTCCCGCACACCGTTAGGCCGTCTTCCGCTCACGCCCCAACATCGTGCAGCCCGCCTCCAGTGGTGTCGCGACAGGCGTGAATGGAGGGACGAATGGAGACGTGTCGTCTTCAGCGATGAGAGTCGCTTCTGCCTTGGTGCCAATGATGGTCGTATGCGTGTTTGGCGCTGTGCAGGTGAGCGCCACAATCAGGACTGCATACGACCGAGGCACACAGGGCCAACACCCGGCATCATGGTGTGGGGAGCGATCTCCTACACTGGCCGTACACCACTGGTGATCGTCGAGGGGACACTGAATAGTGCACGGTACATCCAAACCGTCATCGAACCCATCGTTCTACCATTCCTAGACCGGCAAGGGAACTTGCTGTTCCAACAGGATAATGCACGTCCGCATGTATCCCGTGCCACCCAACGTGCTCTAGAAGGTGTAAGTCAACTACCTTGGCCAGCAAGATCTCCGGATCTGTCCCCCATTGAGCATGTTTGGGACTGGATGAAGCGTCGTCTCACGCGGTCTGCACGTCCAGCACGAACGCTGGTCCAACTGAGGCGCCAGGTGGAAATGGCATGGCAAGCCGTTGCACAGGACTACATCCAGCATCTCTACGATCGTCTCCATGGGAGAATAGCAGCCTGCATTGCTGCGAAAGGTGGATATACACTGTACTAGTGCCGACATTGTGCATGCTCTGTTGCCTGTGTCTATGTGCCTGTGGTTCTGTCAGTGTGATCATGTGATGTATCTGACCCCAGGAATGTGTCAATAAAGTTTCCCCTTCCTGGGACAATGAATTCACGGTGTTCTTATTTCAATTTCCAGGAGTGTATGTTTAACACACTACTCTCCCGGTCGTTTTGCAGACTTTCCAGACGATGGAGCTGCTACTATTCGCTCAAGAAGCTCCTCAGTTGATATCACGGGGCTAAGTGCACCCCGTAACAGTCCTCCCACCAAAGAAAAATCCTATGTGGTACCGGGGAATCAAACCCAGGTCCCCCGCATGGCGCCGGCCGTAATGGCCGAGCGGTTCTAGGCGCTAGAGTCTGGAACTGCGCGACCGCCACGGTCGCAGGTTCGAATCCTGCCTCGGGCATGGATGTGTGTGATGTCCTTAGGTTAGTTAGGTTTAAGTAGTTCTACGTTCTAGGGGACTGATGACCACAGCAGTTAAGTCCCACAGTGCTCAGAGCCAATTGAACCCCGCACGGCAACCATCTATACTGACTGTTGAGCTACGGAGGTGGACACAGGACATACACTCCTGGAAATTGAAATAAGAACACCGTGAAATCATTGTCCCAGGAAGGGGAAACATTATTGACACATTCCTGGGGTCAGATACATCACATGATCACACTGACAGAACCACAGGCACATAGACACAGGCAACAGAGCATGCACAATGTCGGCACTAGTACAGTGTATATCCACCTTTCGCAGCAATGCAGGCTGCTATTCTCCCATGGAGACGATCGTAGAGATGCTGGATGTAGTCCTGTGGAACGGCTTGCCATGCCTTTTCCACCTGGCGCCTCATTTGGACCAGCGTTCGTGCTGGACGTGCAGACCGCTTGAGACGACGCTTCATCCAGTCCCAAACATGCTCAATGGGGGACAGATCCGGAGATCTTGCTGGCCAGGGTAGTTGACTTACACCTTCTAGAGCACGTTGGGTGGCACGGGATACATGCGGACGTGCATTGTCCTGTTGGAACAGCAAGTTCCCTTGCCGGTCTAGGAATGGTAGAACGATGGGTTCGATGACGGTTTGGATGTACCGTGCACTATTCAGTGTCCCCTCGACGATCACCAGTGGTGTACGGCCAGTGTAGGAGATCGCTCCCCACACCATGATGCCGGGTGTTGGCCCTGTGTGCCTCGGTCGTATGCAGTCCTGATTGTGGCGCTCACCTGCACGGCGCCAAACACGCATACGACCATCATTGGCACCAAGGCAGAAGCGACTCTCATCGCTGAAGACGACACGTCTCCATTCGTCCCTCCATTCACGCCTGTCGCGACACCACTGGAGGCGGGCTGCACGATGTTGGGGCGTGAGCGGAAGACGGCCTAACGGTGTGCGGGACCATAGCCCAGCTTCATGGAGACGGTTGCGAATGGTCCTCGCCGATACCCCAGGAGCAACAGTGTCCCTAATTTGCTGGGAAGTGGCGGTGCGGTCCCCTACGGCACTGCGTAGGATCCTACGGTCTTGGCGTGCATCCGTGCGTCGCTGCGGTCCGGTCCCAGGTCGACGGGCACGTGCACCTTCCGCCGACCACTGGCGACAACATCGATGTACTGTGGAGACCTCACGCCCCACGTGTTGAGCAATTCGGCGGTACGTCCACCCGGCTTGCCGCATGCCCACTATACGCCCTCGCTCAAAGTCCGTCAACTGCACATACGGTTCACGTCCACGCTGTCGCGGCATGCTACCAGTGTTAAAGACCGCGAGGGAGCCCCGTATGCCACGGCAAACTGGCCGACACTGACGGCGGCGGTGCACAAATGCTGCGCAGCTAGCGCCACTCGACGGCCAACACCGCGGTTCCTGGTGTGTCCGCTGTGCCGTGCGTGTGATCATTGCTTGTACAGCCCTCTTGCAGTGTCCGGAGCAAGTATGGTGGGTCTGACACACCGGTGTCAATGTGTTCTTTTTTCCATTTCCAGGAGTGTATATGGAATGTTCTCGAACATCTTAGAATGCTTCAGAGTGTTCTAGATTATCCTGGAGCGTTCTTTAAAGTTTTCTAATGTTGTTGAATGTTTTAGGGTGTTCAGAGCAATTCCAGAGTTTTCTGTAACATTCTCAGATATTTATCAATGTTTTTGAATGTTCTCGAATGTTATGGAATTTTCTCTATGTTCTACAGAGAAATTACTAGGTATGTAACGAAGTACATTTTAAATAATGGTGTCGTTTAACACTTAAGACGATTTAAGGTTACTTAAGAGAATTTCTGAACATTGGAGAGTGAATTTTTGTGTATGAAGCAGTAACATTTTTAAGATTTCTTTTTGCTTGTCAATTATTTCGATATCCTCGAATATTCTCGAGTGATCTGGAATGATCTTAGCAAATAGGTGAAAAAGTTATCAATAAGAGAAATAAATTTCCTTTATGAGTCCATGATCACTGTGAATGTTTTGTCAATCGAACAGTCTAGATTACTTATTTTGTGTCTTAATTTATAACGCCGTTTTGGCTACTGCCATTATCAAATCCGTACTTAAAATTAATAGAAAATGCAGAATGGGTGGAATTTGCCATAAATATCAATTTACAACAGATGAAAAATCAAAACGTTAAAAAATTTAAAAATTTACAATTGCAAAAGACTAAGCGAAACAGGTCTTCTTCGCCTAGTAATAAAAGACGCATATATTAGCTGATAGAACGAACCGGCACCTCGCCAGGGTGGCAGAACTGTCGTGTTTACACCCGTGAAGAGGAGGCGGCAGGGAAGTAACAGATTGCACTACAGTACTCTTTCGAGCTGAGCACAGTCACACGCTATAAGACGATACTCCACTGCTTTGCACAGCACATTCACTGTGACAACATTTATTGACAATATAATGTTTCCTGATCCAAGTTACGTCTGGAAAAAATCACTGGCCGGTTTAATTCTAGTTCTCCTATCCTTCATAAAAAAACAGATGTTATGTGCCTTTTTTGTAACTACATCGTGTAGTTCATAAATGATGAATCGCTTATTCCGTCACTTTTTAAAATTAAATCCAGAGGGTAACAAGACAAGATTTTTTTCAATTTTTTAGCTAGCAATGATGTGCAGCAAATGCTGCGCATTCTTCACAAAGTTGGTATTCCTTTGTATTGTTCGGAATATCGCTGAAATTCCTGCCTAATATGTATCAGTCGGTTGGTTATTTATAGTGCGCACTTTGGTTCTTCTTCTGTAGCGTGGATACATGAATCCCATCCCACTTAGCAGCGTGTCTCATCTTTAACATTTTGCTTGCCCTTTCCGCCGCCTGCTCTGCCAGCACTATCACATGTGTCTCTTTCTAATCGTCAGTACGTTTGATAACATCAAGAACGAATCGTCGTGGACGTTTGAGAAGACCGTTTCCGCGACCACGTTAACTGCCGTAATGGCCAAGGCATCGCCGATCCGTCCCGGTGTTGTGATGGTCATATTCGAACCACGTCATGGACCAGGATTAGACCCTTCACTCACTGCAAAATCTGAAAAGAACGCCCAACACAAAGCAAAGCCTTAGATAACGGCTACAGCGCAAATGTCCGCTGAGGTTGGCAGTCTCGTAAACGTGGTGATTCAGGCTCGACCTCCACCAGTTTCTTAATCAACCACTGATCAAAGCGCCCCCTCTTCCCCGTCGTATAAAACTGCCACGACAAGATGTAAACATAATACACCGCTGTATAGTATAACGTGCATAAAATTGTAGTTCAGAGACATGCATGATCTGGAAAGAATTATCCCGAAAATTACATGTGTCATGCAACTGATTTAAGAGCTGTAACACCAACAAACTGGAACAGTTTTCACAACGTTATAATTTACACAATATAAGCTCAAAGTGTAAGCTCGGCATTAAAAATAATTCATTTAGCATAACGACTGAAGCACAGGTCCGCAGATTATGGCGTGTTTCATCATTAGGTCAATTGCTGTTTCTTTCAGCAGATTCTTCCTGTTAGGTTTTTTTTGAGCTAATTGTGTTTTCCATTCCGTGCTGCCTCACACGACTTCATCTGGGTTGTCGGTTCCGCTTGTGGTTCAAATGGCTCTAATCACTATGGGACTTAACCTCTGAGGTCATCAGTACCGTAGGCTTGGAACTACTGAAACCTAACTGACCTAAGGACTTCACACACATCCATGCCCGAGGCAGGGTTCGAAACTGCGAACGTAGCAGCCGCGTGGTTCCGGACTGAAGCGCCTAGAACTGCTCGACATCCGCGGGCGGCTCTGCTTGTGGACTCAGGAACCGTGTTAGTATGGGTCAATTCCTAAGGGACCAGACTGCTGAGGTTATCGGACCCTAGACTCACTCACTACTTAAACTAACTTACCCTAAGAACAACGCACACACCCATGCCCGAAGGAGAGCCGCGCAATCCGTAACATGGCACCTCAAACCTCGCGACCATTCTGCGATCCAAAAACCGTGTTGGTATTCGATGTTGACAGATGAGACAGTTAGCCTTTGAACGGAGCCTTTTACTGTCTGGGATGTTTTCAGCAGCAGCCGGTCACATCGCAAGCACATCCAAGTGGGCAAAGCTACCGAAAAATATTGTGGGCTGGTTCTAATCTTCCAGAATTTCTTGCATATTTGAATGCCTTAGTCTTAAGGCTAATTTACTTTACGACAGCAGCTGGGAAATTTCGAAGCTATGTAAATATATGACAGGGGTGTTGTTATGATCCCCATGAGCGTTCCTCCTTCGATCCGTAACGGGTGTTAATTTATACACTGGATGTTTTTGTTAAGTAATGACAAGCTGCTGGAACAATGGATAAGAGGAGAAACAGCAAGGAAGCGCCTATAGCCGGGAATATTTTGCAACATGCATAAACCCACTTGAATGTAGATATAAAAGATCTTCAACAGTGTCCACAATAACATCTTTTACCTCCTGGTCATTCTTCCATGTGACTGGCAGATACGATATTCTTCCTGAAAACTTCTTTGTAGACCGTACCAGCAATAGTAACCAGACACTTTCTGGGATATTATGCTTTCCATTCGCCCTGACAACACACTTCTTCCATGCCACTCACATCCCACTCAACCCGTATGGTACAGAAGTTTTTCAGTCGGTCAACTCACTCAGCAACGAATCAAAAAGTATGCGGATGAGATACACTATCTGATCAAAAATCTCCAGACACCTATTAGTGGACATTATATGAGTATCCGGACACTACCACCATTCTTCTTTATGATGGCTTGAACTCTGCTGGTGATACTATCAATGAGGTGTCTGAATGTCGACCCATTCTTCCTCCAGAACCGAAACCAGGGAAGCTAGTGAGGTTGGACGCTGGTAATTGGAGTGAAGTCAACGTTCTGTCTGATCCTAAAGGTGTTCCACGGGGTTGTGGTCTGGACTATGGGCAGGCCAGTCCATTTCAGGAATGTTATTGTCAAAAAACCTCACAGACACTGCTCTATAGCAGGGTGGATTGCCAATCTGTACTGGCTGTAGGAGAAATCTCCTGTAGACAGTACACAATTCTGTAAAATGTGTTCATCTCGTTCCGCATTAACCGTCCTCTTAAGAGCAATACGCCACGAAAGACTCCCCCATACCGTAACACCACTTCCTCTGTACTTCACTGTTGGCACTCCACATGATGACATAAACCTTCTCCAGGCGTTCACCAAACTCAAACTTTTCCATCGGATTACCACAGGGTACAACGTGGTTCATCACTCCCAACCACTGGCTTCCAGTGATCCATCGTCCGGCGACGTCCCTTTTTACACCATCACAAGCTTCACTTATCATTGACTGTAGAAATGTTTGGATTATGACGAGGTGCACGAGGGTTGTACTCCATTTTAACTCCCTACTTACAGTCGTTGCGCTAGATGGACTACTGATGGCACTTTGTGACTCACGAGAGGTCCCTTCTGCTTATTTCACGAGACTTTTACGCTCAGCCTCCGGTCGACGGTTCTTATCCGTCAGTGCCTGAAGTTTGAGTAAACGGTTCAAATGGCTCTGAGCACTATGCAACTTAACTTCTGAGGTCATCAGTCGCCTAGAACTTAGAACTAATTAAACCTAACTAACCTAAGGACGTCACACACATCCATGCCAGAGGCAGGATTCGAACCTACGACCGTAGCGGTCGCTCGGCTCCAGACTGTAGCGCCTAGAACCGCACGGCCACTCCGGCCGGCAAAGTTTGAGTAAGATGTGGTTGTTTCTTCGCGTTTCCGCTTCACAGTCACGTCATCAACACACGACCTGGACAGCTTTACAAGGTCTGAAACGTCCATGATGGATCTGTAACAGCCGACCGGTGTGGCCGAGCGGTTCTAGGCGCTTCAGTCTGGAACCGCACGAACGCTACGGTCGCAGGTTCGAATCCTGCCTCGGGCATGGATGTGTGTGATGTCCTTAGGTTAGTTACGTTAAATAGTTCTAATTTCTAGGAGACTGACGAGCTCAGATGTTAAGTCCCATAGTGCTCAGGGCCATTTGAACCATTTTTTGATTTGCAACTCATGTGACAGTCAATGCCGATTTGCAGTCACACCACCAACATTCGACTTGGGCAGCTTTAGAAGGTCTGATACGTCCCTGATGGATCTGTAACTCATGTGACAGTCAATGACCAATCCACGTTCGAAGCCAATTAGCTCTCCCAGGGAAACCAATCTGCTGTTACTGCTTCTTTACTGACAACAGAATATTCCTGCATCCTTTGATACTGCGTGTCCGAGATCAATGCGAATTAGATAGCGGTGTCTGGGTACTTTTGATCATACATTGTACATATGTCAAACATTTTTAACATTATGAGGTTTGCTGAAGCACAAAAGTTTTACTGTACTCCAACTGAAAATGGGTGAGGGGCTTATACGAGGTGCGTTTGAAAAGTCAGTGCAAAGTCTGAGAGGTAGCACTGGCCCGTATCGAGGTCATGTTTAGTTAGTAGCTTCTTTGGAAAGAACGCATAGCAAGTTTCAGCCATATTGGTCTATTTCTTTGTGTTTGTCATTCGTGTGAATCAAGGAAATCGAATGATTGTCAAAAAATGGACGAAAAAGAATTCGTTTGGTGATTAAACATTACTTTATGACAGGCAAAACGTCTCATGAGACTAAATAGAAACTTGATAAACATTACGGTGACTCTGCACCTTCGATTAGAACGGTTTATAAGTGGTTTCAAAATTTTCGGAGGGGCCATATGGGCACAAGTGATGTTTAACTTCCTGGACGCCCTGTGGAGATTACGATTCCAGAAATCGTTGATAAAATCCATGATATGGTGATGGATGACAGAAGAGTTAAGGTGCGTGAGATTGCTAGTGCTGTGGGCATCTCGAATGAATGGGTACATAATATTTTGCATAAACATTTGGACAAGAGAAAGCTATCCGCAAGATGGGTTCCGCGATTGCTCAGGCTTGACCACAAACGGAATCGTGTGAAGTCTTGCAAGGATGGTTTGTAGCTGTTCATGTGGTGATTGCAGCAACTAATAGCTATTTTGAAGACTTGGTTCAAAAATGGCTCAGAGCACTATGGGACGTAACATCTGAGGTCGTCAGTCCCCTAGAACTTAGAACTACTTAAACCTAACTAACCTAAGGACATCACACACATCCATGCCCGAGGCAGGAGTCGAACCTGCGACCGTAGCAGTCGCGCGGTTCCGGACTAAGCGCCTAGAGCCGCTTGGCCGCCGCGGCCAGCGCAGACTTGGACAATTCCTATTATTCGGAAGGGATCAACAAATTCAAACAGCGCTGGACGAAGTGTGTAAGTCTAAAAGGAGACTATGTCGAAAAATAAAGGTTTACCCCAAACACGTAAGTAGTCTTCTAACATTCTGCGTGGTGTCTGTTGTTCTAAGTCGTGTCTCCCTACCACTTTCGCGCAACGACGCTCTGAGCGTGTTTTGTAGGGAATTGACTTGTTTGAACCTGGGACCTGTTGCTGGTAAGGAGACGTCAGACCACACACGACATGTAGAGTTCAGAAGAGTTCAGTGAGACTAGCGATGGTATAACCAAATACTTAATGATTTCAGCGTCAGCTCCACTGCACTCCGTGTAAAAGAATCTTAATACTAACTAAATTTAGTGGAAGGGGTTCAAGGCTTTCCTATTTTTAGTTAGCTGGTAAAATAACGCCGAAAAAGCAGTTAAGTTTACCATTGGAAATTTTATTATACTCACAAAACATTGTTTATAAATTGCACTATTGATAAAAGGAAATGTTTTAATACAGGATGGTAAAAACCAACTGCGTTCAACAAAAATGTGAACTAATATTCCCTGAATGGGTTTCCAAGTTCTACAATGGATCGAAGGATGACCTATGCCATATCACATCTATAATCTAGGTCTAAATTAAGTTTCACAAAAGAGAAAACTATCAAAATGACCTACAGTGACCCTCAATTATCTTTAATTACTTATGTAACCTGTCGTAAATTACAGTGGCTGATGTGGCTTCTCAATAACTATATAACAGAAAAATCATCGCGTTTCAGATTGTCATTTCAAGTGGCAAATGTGAACACCATGAGCTATAACTGACGATCGACACCAGTATTACGCAAAAAGGGGATGTAACAGATGAGACTTCTGCAGTTCTGAGTGAAGCCTTATGCGCTCAAAAATGCGGCTACGCGTGCGTTCATTACCTTGTCGGTGTTCTTCAGGAGGCGACGGGCAGCACAGCTCCGCTCACCTCGCCGTCTCGAAAGCAACTCTCCTCTAACTTCTCCTTACTACAATTTACCGAAGTTGGTTTAAAAAAACTATCTGGCTGTGTTTTCATCTGACCAATCAGGGTCTCAATGTTAACCTTAAGCTCCGCCTACAAAATTTCTGTCCATCCAATGAGAAACGTTACACTTTTCGTGGTGGGGCAATGTTTTTAAAGTTTGCAACGTAACAGAGACGCGAAAAAGTCTCACGCTAAAACTTGCAGCTGGTGTGGTCCTTTTAGTGTTATCGTAAGATCTGTACTGTTCTTCCGGAGGGCTCTATCTTTTAACATGGGCTTAGGGAGGGTGGTCCTAGCGGTTAGCTGGCGACTTGGGTGTCCGTCCCTTATCGTAGGGCCTTCCAGCTTAACACGGTTCTGCTCTCGGCTTCTGTTCTCGTTTCTCCCCTCTGAACTGCGTCTGTCTCACGGTGGGAAGGTATGACATGCGTTTAGGCATTTTGTGTGAGTGTGTGAAATCTTATGGGACTTAATCCTAAGGTCATCAGTCCCTAAGCGTACACACTACTTAACCTAAATTATCCTAAGGACAAACACACACACCCATGCCCGAGGGAGGACTCGAACTTCCGCCAGGACCAGCCGCGTAGTACATGACTGCAGCGCCCCGAGACCGCACGGCTAATCCCGCGTCATTTAGGCATTCTTGTGTTAGTCTGTAGTGTTCCATTGCTCACTCGTTACTCGTATTACTTTGGTTAGGTTAACGTCACGATTTATTCGGAGCTATGTGACATACTACTGGATTTGCTTATCATGTCAGGGTTTTCATGGAAGGTGTTGGATTTGCCCGACGCCTTACAGTCTTTATTTTTGCACGGACTTTTCAAACGCCCCTCGTATTGCAATAGCGTATTTTAAGAGTAAGTCGTTTACCAATGAAAAGCGCCGACGATATCTTTCGAATGGTTTTATATGAATGTGGACCCCAGTCACGAAACATAGGTCTCGTTTGACTATTTTCCATACATTCTTCAAGGGAAGTGCAGACGCCTTCTGGCGCGTGTTTGGAAGCGGGGAAACCTCGGCCCACCGCTGAGGAGAACTTCAAACGGCAGGCCATGTTTACGCTCTGCAGAGAGTGGAGTGCTCCCTTTGGGCGGCCCAGCGAAAGACTCGTAGTGGGAAAAGTTTTGCGGCCTCGAAATGTGAATTTTAATGTTCTTTTATCCACGCTGAATGTTTCTGAAATGCGTAGCTGTTATTCAATTAAGGATATTTGATTGAGAACGTCACAGAAACTTTTAAAAAGCTGTATTTTACTGTCGTGGGCGCTTTTAGAGTAGTATGTCTGTTTTCAGATGAATAGACTTGTTTTATTGCGTATTTAGATTCGTCAGCAGCACGTCGGCAGTACGGAAATGAAACAAGTGAGGCAATCTGAAAATGGGCATACTATGCTCAGACCGATTATAACACTAAAAATAAAGCTTTCTAAAAGTATTTGTGACTGCTTGCGTTCTTCGTCAAGAATCCATGATGTGAACTGTAGCTCAGAGCGACGATTTAAAGAACAGCGGAAAGGGTTTGTTTCCAGTTATCACAAACGGCAAAGGTAACGCTGTGCTATGATGAAGGTTGAAACAAGCAGGTATGCTTTTATTCTCTTATTTTGTGATGTTGAAAATTTGAAAGAGTTATGGATTTAAGTTGAGGAAACTGTGGCGTTATACATGCTCCTAAATTCATTTATATACAAACTCATTCCAACACTGATTTACTTCGCGTATAGGGTCGGAACAGGATACCTAAAGTTTAACAATTTTTGTAAAATAAAGAAACACAAGAAACCATTACTTACGGATATAAAAAAACACTTTGCAGTATAACATGACGTCCCTACTTATAATCACTTTAAACTCTACGTTACGCTTTCTTTCAGTTTTTTCAAACCAATGCTTACATATTTTCCTTGGGCTCCATACACTCGTCAAATGGCAGTAGATCTCTTGTAAAATTATCGCATAAAAATGCGAATTATTAGGAATATCATCTCAAAAACTGACAATTTTAATGAACAATTTAGACAAAGAAAGATAGAATCTTGAAAAAATCGTTAACAATACAAAAATATTATAATACCATTTTGAAAACTGTACAATTACTGTACTTTCAATGCTTAATACCAAGTTACTGTTACTATTACTTTACTGAATCCCATCACTCGTGCACCAAATGTATTTTCAGGCTTGCGAGTAGACAACGTACCATGACTAGTAATAAATACCATAATGCAGTCCCGCCCAACGAGAGAAGCTTCTTGTCAACTCTGTGCGGTAAGCTATTTCTGTCTGTTAGTTGATAGGCGAATGATCTGACAGTGAGGTGTTTCATCGCTGGACTAAAGACTCTGTTCTCAATTGGCTGTAGGTACAATACCTGCTGAACGCGTTTTTAAAACTTTCCATCTAATTTTTCATCTCTGTAGTTGGATTTATCCTTAGCTTTAAGAACTTACATTTCTAACGTCGAGTTGGGTACGTTAAATTCCTTAGATGCTATTAAAACTCCCACTGCAGAACGTAAAACGGCTGAATCTGCCATTTACATTGATTTAATATCTCACTGCTGTCTGGCAGTTTTTCTATGTAAGTTCACACTATCAGGAAAAGCAAGAAAAAAAAGAAATATATAGTCTGGAATCTACTTGTATCAAAAAATGACTGGACAGTAAGGGATAATGTCCAATTTTACCCCAGGAACACGTTTCATTTTAACAGCTTTTATGAAGCATAATAAATGATGAATTTAAACGCATCATATAAAAATGAAATGATCGTATGGCATTGTTGGCCGACAGGGAAGTTCGACCGCCAAGTGCGTCTTATTTCAATCGACGCCACATTGGGCGAATTGCGTGCCGATGATGAGGATGAAATAATGAAAGGGCACCACAACACCCAGTCCACGAGCGGAGTAAACCTCCACCCCGCCGGGAATCGAACCCGGGCCCGCTGTATGGAAGGCAAGCACGTTACCACTTTTTTTAAAATCTCATTTTGTTCGTTACTGGTCGTTGTATTTGCTCGGGGTGGACATCCCACGACTTTTGTTTAAGTTCATCGTTGATCCACTCACTCAGTTTTTTTTTTTTATTACAGAGGGCATTTATCCCTCTGAGCGAACACGCTGAGCTATCGTGTGCCGGCTATATAGCGCTCTCCACAGTCCCGTTGCGCCCAGCTATCCATATTTGCCCCGCTTTTCCCTAAATGCCGATCTGCCTCCTTACACTTTCGCACTTCGCCTAGCGTTCCCATTATCTTGATCAGAGCAGAATGCTTAACTCTAACATTTCTCAGCTTGTATCTGCCGCAGTCAGAGTTCCTGAGGCATTTTCTGAAACCTGCAATCTCGTTTCCCTTCGTACTTTATACAACGTTAAGTTTCAAAAGTTAGTGTCATAGACATCTTGGCAAACAATGTACACAACAGAGCAGAGATTAAACTGTATAAATCAATATTGACTTTAGAGAAAGGTGGGGCGCTTGTGAAAGTCCCCTCAGTCTTATCAATTAAAACTGAATCTTGACTGGGAAATATAGATGCAGACCAGACGATGATGTTTCAGTAGATTAGAAACACTGGAAGTTACGAGAGCGAAACACAGGTATCCCAGTTTACATCCTCTCTTTGGGACTACTCATCTCTGAAATAATGATGTATGGCGAATGCCGTTCGTAACGGTAATCGCCTGTAACACAACAGAAAACACGAAAAGAACTAAGATAAATCGGAAATTGAAACGAAAGCCAATAATATTACATTTGAAAAGCTAGATTTTTATGTGATTCACATATTTTCTGGCTGAAGACTGGTAAACAAACATGACTGTCGCAACAAGAAGAGGACGCGCGCGCACATCGAATGCCGTCTACGTATTACTCCTGTAACGTCACGTAAGCGAGGAAAAAAAAGGTTGCGGGAAATGGAGCGCTTAGTAAATGGAACACGGAGGTATCAGGGGCTTTACCCGTTTATCAATCTGTAACGTACAATAAACTTTCATCTGTATTGTCAAATGCAGTAATTTGTAGACTTCAAAGCGCCAGCAATCCTCAGCGCTGGGAACGCTCGGTAATTTGTTTTTGTCAGGCCCGATAAAATATGGCACATGATGCATGACGTCACCACATTACGCGAAACACTGCACCCCCGAGATTACTTTGTCACGCACCGCTGTCAGATACGATTCGAAAACAGTGGACGCGTTTTCAGAGCAACGTCCCCCTTTTTTTTCTCCTCCTTTACATACCGAAAAACATTCCACAATATTTCGTTTCGCTCCGGCGTTTCGAAACAGTATCTTATACAAATATGACCGACGGAAATTTTTTGTGGCGTTTTTACCACTTTTTTTTAGAGATTTTGTTCTCGTTGCATCGAAGTGCTACAGTGTGCCAGAAATATCCTCCCGATCTGGTGATGAAATAGTGAACAATTTTTGTACGTTCTGTCACCGATAAAGTAATATACCAGAGAGCACAGCTAGAGAATCTAAAAAAAGATAAAGCATGTTAACTTTTGCATCCTTTACAACTAGATGTAATACAAAGCTTACAGTATAAACCCCACCAAAGAGACTTGTAGAACACCTATTGAAGAGCGTATGGGCACACATCAGCAAGTCACGTTTTGGTTGTTAACGTAAAAGTGACACTCTCTTCTATTCCAGCTGGCAAACGAAGTGTAGCGTAAAGAACTATACATAAACTACGACAAGCACTGCACACAAGCTACAGAGAGCATAGTCAATCGTCCGCACTCCATACGTATCCAGAAGATAGTGGACACAAACCAAAACAGTGTTATTACGCCATTGCTATAAAGATAGATCAGGATATTTTGGTACTTTTACTTAACTGAATTCACGGGCAATACTTAACATTCCATGACAATAACAGCAAAAAAGAAACTCTTAATTGTCGTTCTACGACACTATATTTTGAAAACATTCTAGTGGAAAATCGTTATGGAAATAACTGATGCATATTTTGTTTAGTACATTTAATGCCGTTGTGGTTGGTTCAACATTGAGACTCATATGTCTTTCCCATTTATATAATATCTTCCCTCAGATCCCATTCCTTCACCAGGCCGAATTGTGTAAACCTTGAGGACAGATCTTACACGCGAGAATGCGTGATATTGAAGAACTTTTATTAGTGAATATTTGTTAAAGAGGTTGTAAATGAATTTTTCGGTACCTCCAAAATCACTCACCACCAGTCAACGGTTTTTGTGGTATTTGTTTTTGGTGCTACCGTTGATTCATCCGTCGTGCACCACTATGGTTGTGCTGTGATAACTGTTGGGCCTCTTGTTTCAAATGATCGCCAACACGTCTCTTCCGGATCAATAAAATTAACAAAGAAAAAAATTCAAAAACTTTCACGAGTATTCTCTATGTTAACGGATATTCAAGAATGTTCTAGAATTTTCTCGAATGTTCTGGAATACAACTCGGAAACGGCACATTTCGAATTGATCCACACTTCGACAAAATTGTCGTAAATGGTGGGTGATGCAGCATAGTAAAGACATAGAACAACTCATCGAAAAAGCGTATACGCTTGTAGAGACAAACTACGCAAAAGAAAGATTCTGTGAGCTAACTACTTTAACTACAAGAGATTAAGTAGTTCAAACAAATTAGCGAATAAGCAATATGATACCAGGGAAAGAAAAAATATTTAAATCCATTGAGAGAATGGTAAATCAAGACGAAAGCCTAAACTTCGCAACAGAATTCCTAAATTCACTCAAATGGTCCTACCGAGCGAGGTGGTGCAATAGTTACCACACTGGACTTGAATTCGTGAGGACAACGGTTCAAATCCGCGTCCGGTCATGCAGCTTTAGGTTTTCCGCGATTCCGCTAAATCACTCCTGGCAAATACCAGAATGGTCCCTTAGAAAGGGCACGGGCTATTTCCTTCCCCATCTTTGAAATATTCTGAGCTTGTGCTACGTCTATAACGACCTCATTGTCGGCAGGACGTTAAATCATCGTCTTATTTCCTTCCTTCCTTCCTTCAAACTGCCTCGGTGTGGGCTCCCAAAAAGCTTTTAAATAAAATATAGAAGGAGAAATATTAATTGGAAAAGCAAAAGGCATCTAAGTATTCATTTCACGAATTCCACTCACTTCAACTAACTTACCATTCATGTTTAAAAGATTCCGCTTCACGGTTAGATCAGCGTACAGCATAAGTATCAACACGTGCAAGCGCAGACATTCTGAGAATCGTGTTTCTCGCACGGACAGGTAGCGTAGCGTACTTGACAACCACAAAACTTCCGTATTTGCACCCGAGAGTAAAACAGAAACGTAACTTATAAGAATACACTTTATGTTTTTGCACCCGAAAGCAAAACAGAAACATAGCTTGTAAGCTAATCTGCTGAGGCTTGGGTATCAGGTGCATCTTTCTATTCTCATGATTCGTCATTCATGGGGACATTTGCTATGGCATGACAAACGGGTGTATTGCTGTCAATATTTAAAGACGAAAAAAATAAACATAAACAAATTAAAGTTAAAAATGGTTTTGAATAATTGTTAATTATTAATATTGTTAATGATTAATAGTGAGATGTTTATAGTGATCCTACGGTCGAAACAGACTTGCAGCATTTGATGATTGTTAATCTTTCAAGCGATAACCTCTCAGATGTCATATTTTCACCCAATGTTATTTCGTTCTTTTTAGACTGTGCTGTACACAATTTGATACTCGTCCAAGTGCTGGTTTGTGATGTACTTCTGTGGCGCAGTGTGTATCTTCTTGAAACAGTTGACAACTTATTGCTCTTTTATAGTACAGCACTTCAATCGTACTGGACGTTTGTTACGGAATGTTTTCCCTCATCCAATCTCAGTACCAAAGCATACACGCTTCACATAAAAACAACTATTAGTAATTGTGAACGCGCAGGAGAGCCATCGGGAATTGTGTCGCATTGAATCCCCTGTGTATGCGACAAACGACAACAAAAGTTCATTCCTGGAATGTAGCGCACTCGATCTACAGCAATCCCGTCTCCACTTTCCGAGGACGCTGCCTGCACGTTCTGTGCTGGAACTTACACATTATTTACCGAAGCGTTTCAGTGTAATTACTACAGAACAAAGATAACACAGGCGGGGAAGCAGTCGGCGGTAACATTTCACTATGTCAATGTTTGCCTCAAGAATGACATTAATATTCATCAGCCGCTGGCTATGCTGTCGCGATGGAAACAGCTGTCTGCCCTTATTTATGGATGCCGCACTGAAAAAGGAGAAGAAGACGAAGAGGAACAGATGCCTCCCCCAAAGTATCGCAAACAGATTTCCTAATCTGTGAGCCTCGACAGATGTTAATGTATTCGCTATCCATTTGTGCGCTAACTTACACTAATACCGTAACTCTCAGCCCGTAGGTGGCTATTAAGCTATAACATACCCAATTAATTTGACTTATTGAAAATGAATATATCGAAGAGTAATCGAGTTTAGCTGCATCGCTGTTTTACAGATATTCATTGGTTCAACATGTCACGATGAAAATTTTTTTCTGTTGGTTGTTAGACAGAACAAGGACAGGAGGCATAGAAACCATCGATGGTACCTAATACGAATAGGTTGAAACAAATACAAAAATTCGGTTTCAAAAGACGGGTAGTTAATATTTATTCTTATCTACACGGCAAACATTCTTAATTTACAAGTTTCTCTCTTGCTCCTCCTTCTCCTCCTCCTTCCCTTCTCCTCTTTGTCTTCTGCTTATTATTCCAGGATTTCTTCACTTTTTTTATCAATGCTTCTTCCTGCTTTCTTCTGACGCGGCGTTCTTATCGTTTGTAATTTGTTTTTCATGGAATCTATTGAAGCTGTTTATCTTAGTGCACAAAAATTCTTTATATCAAATTTCCTTTGGATCAACAAGGGTTTTGTTCACAGCTATTTTTATTTCTTCACCTAATTTTGGGCCAGCTTTTAACCTGGTAATTTTATTAAAAATTTTTGATGACCTCGTCTCATTCATCCTAATGTGTCCATAGATTTTCAATCATATCTAGAGTATGTTTCCTTTTATATTTCCATCTGTCTGTTCATATTTTCATTTCATTTCTTTTCTTTTTCTTGCATGCTCTATAATTTCCTTATTCCAGCCCTGAAATTCGACTTTAGATTGGTTTTCTATCTCCTGTACCTATAATTCCCCAATTTCCTCTTTCTTATGCAATTTCAGGAATGCTGTATTATAGATTACTTCTATATTGACCATTGTGTATAATACCTTCGCTCTGTAGGCATTGTCTTTTTGTTGTACCTTTGCAGTTTTAATTTACATTCTGCTTCCATCTTCTTAATTTTTTCATTAGTTGACTCTTAATCATGCCTGTTAGACTATATTCCTCACGACATTTAAATTTGTCTACACTCTTTACCTCGTTTGCTGATGCTTCCGTTTTTTTCTCTTGATAGCCGGCCAAGGTGGCCGAGCGGTTCTAGGCGCTACAGTCTGGAACCGCGCGACCGCTACGGTCGCAGGTTCGAATCCTGCGTCAGGCATGGATGTGTGTGATGTCCTTAGGTTAGTTAGGTTTAAGTAGTTCTAAGTACTAGGGGACTGATGACCTCAGCAGTTAAGTAACATAGTGCTCAGAGCCATTTTTCTCTTGATAGAGCTTAACGATAATATTTTCTGGGCAGCACCTTCGCCGTATAAGTGGTAAATGAGGAAATGCACCAAAAGACAGTAGAGATTATCTAATCTATAAAATAATTGCCAGAAATAATAATTATTAGTAACTATTGTTAGGAATAAAAAATAATATTACCGCAGTCGCATCCTGCTTTACTCTCTACACCTAGGTCAGTCCCTTCATGTTTTTTCATTTATCTGCTAACAATTTCTTTTTCATTAAATCCCTGCATTCTGTGGCTCTACTTTTCCTACTCTCAGTGACGCGTATTGCACCTCTCATTTTGGCTACTGTTCTACCTCTATACTACATACACAAAACATTATAGTGTTCAGAGGAGATAAAGAAACACTTCGTTATGTGGCTAAAACTTCACAAGTACACCGTTTCGCAAGTAGAAGTCCATTGCGGTTTTGACATTAAAGATATTCAGTGACGATGACGAAACTTGCATATCATATAAGTTTCCTTTAATTTACGTCTATGGTCACAATATTCTCTGTTTAACAGATTACCGGTTTCGGTCTTTATGACCATCATCAGATCTGCAGCAAAAATGGGAAAAATATAAATACACTGGAAAATTGTATACAGCTTAAGAACAATACATAGAGCACATTGAAAAGTAGTACTGACAAAATTTACATTTGTGCGCTTTAAATGTGAAGAGGCATACCTGTCTCATAATAACTAAGTCCTAATGCACTGCAGCCATAGTGGCATAGTCAACTGTTAAATGCGGAATCAGCACCAGCATCGTCAAATACCTATAAATCACATCACATGCACGAGTCATGTTGTAAGTAAAACTACTGTTTAAAACAAGCTGCCGTACAGTAGCCACAAGATGTTTGTGTAGTAAGTTGACCACATGTCGCTAATGTCAGCATACACAAATTTTGCCCGCATCTCGTGGTCGTGCGGTAGCGTTCTCGCTCCCACGCCCGGGTTCCCGGGTTCGATTCCCGGCGGGGTCAGGGATTTTCTCTGCCTCGTGATGGCTGGGTGTTGTGTGCTGTCCTTAGGTTAGTTAGGTTTAAGTAGTTCTAAGTTCTAGGGGACTGATGACCATAGATGTTAAGTCCCATAGTGCTCAGAGCCATTTTTTGAACACTAATTTTCAATAGTTAATTGAAACAGCGGTAATAAAAGGGGGATACAACAGTTAAAGTCTGCAATAAGCTTATAAAGTATAAAAAGTGTTACAGTAATAAAAAGCAATAAAAAGAACACGACAAAAGTAATATTGTTAAAAAGACGAAGCGTTAAAAAACAGTGGTTGACATATGCTCTAGTGCCAATATTCTAGGCAATGACACAAATATTAGACACCGTTGATAGTACACCGGGCAATATTAAACAGCCACAAAACAAATCGCTAAAGGAGCCACAAATGAAAGGAAATATAGTTCTGCACACAATCAGCGCCCTCTGTTAGCGCTAACGCCAGAATTCCGCACAGGCGGGAAGTGGTTGGAGGAATGTGACCGGTAGAGGGCCCCTGGTACCCTGTGGTACCCCGTTGCAAGCAAAGAATGATAAAATTCCATAAGAGTGGATGATCTACATTATCTAATTAATGCAGTCTATGAAATGAATAAAGAAGGAACAAGAACCTACTAGAGTCATGCGTAAAACGTATGAAAACGAAGTAAATGTGTGATACACTCAATACTAGGTGAACTTGCGAACAAACTATATATAACAGAGGCGTGGAGTGATTGGGGTAAAACATTGTCAAATAAAGGAAAGTGGGCATTGGGCACAAAATCGTTTTGCCAGTCAAGCAGTTTATTTGGCTCTCTATTTTTTGTTTTATAAATTTCAAGCTCCTCCAGCAAATTGAGATCACGGCCCTTTTCCATCCTGTGAAGAATACGCATACAGTTTTCAATGCTCCCTATGGAATGACCAGTATCAGACAAACACTGTCCCAAAGCCGTTTTGTTTCGTGGCTGTGAGTGCTCTTTAAACCTTAATTTAAAAGAGCGGCCTGTTTGACCTATATAATATTTGTCACAGTTACTGCAGTCGATCCTATTCACTCCAGAGCCATCAAATTTATCATAGTTCCCTTTCAATTTGTTTTATTCGTAATTTTATAGTGTTATTGACCTGAAAGCCACACCTGATATCAGACTTTTTAAAACATTTTTCTATTTGCAGGGACATTTTGCCATTAAATTTCATGAGAATAATTTTTATTCCATCTTTGCCGGTTCTGTTTTGTGTGTGTGTGTGTGTGTGTGTGTGTGTGTGTGTGTGTGTGTGCGCCTGCTGTTTGTTAAACGTTTCTTTAGCCTATTGTAGGGGCGCGTGACGTCGTTTGTAGAAAAGCCGTTAGCTAATGCGATCTACTTTAAAATGCTAAGTTCTTTACGTATTTCGTTTTCGTCTAAAGGTAGATGAAGGAGCCGGTGAACCATGGAAGAGAAGAAAGCTTTTTTGTATCTGGAAGGATGGCATGAACTGGCATTGATGATACTGTCTGTACAAGTTGGTTTCCTAAAAATCGAAAACTCATGTTTATTATTAACTTTATTAATAGTGAAATCAAGGTAGTTTATGGCTCCATCTTCTTCTATTTCAGTGGTAAAAGTTATTTTACAGTGCATGCTACCTAATGCTTGGGTGAAAGTGTTGACCTCACTCATGTCACCTTCTATCAGTAATAAAATGTCATCGACATACCGTTTGTAATAAATCGTTTTATCTTTTAGTTGCGGATACTTGGCAAAAAATTACACTCTAAATCATTGATAAAAATGTCTGCTCAAGTGCCAGCCAGGCTATTACCCATCCCAAGCCCGTCCTTTTGATAATAAATTTTGTCATTAAAGGTAAAAAAATTGTAAGCTAGGACAAAATCAAGTTCAGTTAGTTCTGTACACTCTGCAGTACTAATCTTGCTGTGGGAGAGGAGATTGCGTCTAATGATGTCAATAGTTTCTTTAATTGGGACATTACTGTAAAGATTTTTTTATATCTAAAGATGCTAATGTTGCATTAATTGGTATATGTATATCCTTAATTATATTCGGTAGCTCAGCACTGTTTTTGACACCAAAATAATTCTTGTACGTGTAAACCGATTTAAGTTTATTATTAAGGAACTTGTTTAATTTATACCATGGTGATGTCATATTATTAACAATCGGACGAACCGGATTTCCATCTTTGTGGATCTTAACTTGAGACCTGAGCTGGGGAAGTTTGACATTCATCATTTTGAGCGATTTCTTTTCATAATCATTAAGAAGAAACTGGGAGCTGTCAATCGTTCGCCCCAAATTGCTCTGAAACTTGTCAGTTGGGTCTTTGTGAATTTCTATAATATCGTTTTCTGCAAAAAATTCTTTTGTTTTCTTAATGTAATCATCTTCATATATAAGGACTGCCGTGTTCCCCTTGTCAGCACGAATGACCATTGCTTTCTCCTTGTCTAACTTGGTATTAAGACCTTTTAAAATACGGCTCGCGTGATTAACCATATTATTAGAACTATTTTGAGCAGATAACGCCTTATTAACCTTAAAACTGTGTCCGCAATTTCTAATTTCGTCATTCCAGCCGCTTTGCAAGCCATTTTAGTTTCAACTATTACTCGCTTAATATTTGCCTGACTAACATGTGGAGTGATGTTATATTGTAGGCCTTTATTCAGCAATATATTTTCTTCACTACTCAGTACAATACTTGTTAAATTATCTACCCTGTGATTGAAACGATGTTGCCCAATGCCATCCTTACTTTTTACAAAATGTGCGTTCTTAGGTTTGATCAATTTAGCTAATTTTTTGTTATTCCTCTCTGTAATTTTCTCGTCATTAATCCTAACTCTGTTAGTAATCTCTTTCCACACAAATTGAAACTGGCTACAAGAAAGTTCGTTACTTAGTTGTAAATGTAGTTCGAAAAACTTCTCTACTTAGCAAGACTTTATGTTTATATGATTCACGTATCTGGGCCCTAACCCAGTTGATCTCACTTTTAGATTTAACTGATAAGGCGAGGGCTGACCGCTGTTAAATTTTCACATTGGCATAGTTCGGTGTGAAACCAGCCGCGGGACACTGCCATAGCCACGATACAAAATGGCTTTAGGACAGCGTTTGTCTGATACTGGTCATTCCATAGGGAGTATTGAGAACTGTATGCGTATTCTTCGCGGGGTGGAGAAGGGCCGTGATCTTAATTTGCTGGAGGAGCTTGAAATTTGTAAAACAAAAAACAGAGAGCCATATAAACCGCTTAACTAGCAAAACGATTTTGTGCCCAATGCCCACTTCCCTTAATAATACCCCAATTACTCCTCGCCTCTGTTATATATAGTTTGTTCGCGAGTTCACCTAGTATTGAGTGTATCACACATTTACTTCGTTTTCATACGTTTTACGCATGACTCTAGTAGGTTCTTGTTCCTTCTTTATTCATTTCATAGACTGCATTAATCAGATAATGTAGATCATCCACTCTTATGGAATTTTATCATTCTTTGCTTGCAACGGAGTACCACAGGGTACCAGGGGCCCTCTACCGGTCACGTTCCTCCAACCACTTCCCGCCTGTGCGGAATTCTGGCGTTAGCGCAACAGAGGGCGCTGATTGTGTGCAGAACTGTATTTCCTTTCATTTGTGGCTCCTTTAGCGATTTGTTTCGTGGCTGTTTAATATTACCCGGTGCACTATCAACGGTGTCTAATATTTGTGTCATTGCCTAGAATATTGGCACTAGAGCATATGTCAACCACTGTTTTTTAACTCTTCGTCTTTTTAACAATATTACTTTTGTCGTGTTCTTTTTATTGCTTTTTATTACTGTAACACTTTTTATACTTTATAAGCTTATTACAGACTTTAACTATTCTATCCCCCTTTTATTTTCGCTGTTTCTATTAACTATTGAAAATTAGTGTATGCTGACATTAGCGACATCTGGTCACCTTACTACACAAACATCTTGTGGCTACTGTACGGCAGCTTGTTTTAAACAGTAGTTTTACTCACAACATGACTCGTGCATGTGATGTGATTTATATGTATTTGACGATGCTGGTGCTGATTCCGCATTTAACAGTTGACTATGCCACTATGGCTGCAGTGCATTAGGACTTAGTTTTTATGAGACAGGTATGCCTCTTCACATTTAAAGCGCACAAATGTAAATTTTGTCAGTACTACTTTTCAATGTGCTCTATGTATTGTTCTTAAGCTGTATACAGTTTGCCAGTGTATTTATATTTTTCCCATTTTTGCTGCAGATCTGATGATGGTCATTAAAGACCGAAACCGGTAGTCTGTTAAACAGAGAAGATTGTGACCATAGACGTAAATTAAAGGAAACTTATTATATATACGGGTCACGGTGTTTTTTCGCGACGATGTCGCAGCTTGTGAAACTTACATATCAGCCAATACTGTTTTAGGGAAGTTGCTGAAACCGTCGTCTGTTTACGTTAATCTACGACTGGTATCTTCATATGCTCAAAACAACCAAGCGTCTCACAAATAATAATTGCAGT